>NC_090443.1:521832046-522138880 GCF_031143425.1 Pleurodeles waltl
TGTTTTGCCTATCTCACTGGAATCCTGCTAGCCAGGACCCCAGTGCTCATAGTTTGTGGCCTATATGTGTTGTCAATATGCTTGACTGTGTCACTGAAGTTCTGCTAACCAGAACTTCAGTGCTTATGCTCTCTTTACTTACCAAATTTGTCACTACAGTTTAGTTACTCCATATTCCAATTATCATTGGTATACTGGAGCCCCCTTATAAGTCCCTAGTATATGGGTGCCCAGGGCACTGGGGTTCCAGGAGATCCTTATGGGCTGCAGCATTTCTTTTGCCACCCATAAGGAGCTCATACAAACCTTTCTTCAGGACTGCCACTGCAGCCTGAGTGAAATAGTGCACACACTATTTCGCAGCCATTTTTCACTGCACTAAGTAATTTATAAGTCCCCCATATGTCTAATCTTCATTTACTGAAGGATAGGTCAAAGTTACTGTGTGTGAGGGCACCCTTGCACTAGCAAAGGTACCCCCATATTGTCCAGGCCCAAATTCCTAGACTTCATGAGTGCGGGGACACCATTATAATCGTGCACTACATATATGTCAATACATATATGTAGCTTCACAATGGTAACTCTGAATATGGCCATGTGAGGTGTCTAAGATCATGGAATTGACCCCAATCCAAATCTGGTGGTGGGGGGCAATCTCATGCACCCTGTGGGCTCCACCGTTGATCCTTAGTACTGCCAAACCAGCTCTCTGAGGTTTCCACTTCAGCTCCAGCTGCTGCCACCTCACAGACAGGTGTCTGCCCTCCTGGGGATTGAACAGCTCAATCCCAGGATGGCAGAACAATGCATTTCCTTATGGAGAGGGGTGTTACACCCTCTCCCATTGGAAATAAGTGTTACAGGCATGGGAGGGGTATCCTCCCAGAGCCTCTGGAAATGCTTTGAAGGGCACAAACAGTGCCCTCCTTTTCATAATCCAGTCTACACCGGTTCAGGGACCCCTTAGTCCCTGCTTTGGCACAAAACTGCACAAAGGAAAGGGGAGTGACCGCTCCCCTGTCCATCACCACCCCAGGGGTGGTGCCCAGAGCTCCTGCAGAGGGTCCCTGGAGTTAGCCATCTTAGATTCCAAGGTGTGGGGACCATCTGGAGACCTCTGAGTGGCCAGTGCCAGCAGGTGATATCAGAGACCCCTCCTGATAGGTGCATACCTGGGCAGGTAGCCAATCCCCCTCTCAGGGCTATGTAGGGTCTCCCCTCTGGGTGTTTCCTCTGATTCGGTTTGCAACATTCCTCCAGGACTCCTCTGCATCCTCTGCTTCAACTTCTGACTGTCAGATCAACCACAGACTGCTCCAGGAACCACTGTAACTGCAACAAAGTATCCAGGAAGACTTCTGTGACCTGCAACTTCAGCTCCAGCCAGCATGTGCAACAGTTTCCAAGGTGCGCAAACTATGAGGACTGCCTGTCTTCACCCGGCACCCAAAGAACCAAAGGAATCTCCCATGGAGTAACAGAGTCACTTTCCTGCTTCAGCCGGCACCCTTCTGCGATGACAACCGGTACTATGGGACTCCTCTCCTGACAACGAGCGTGCTTCCTGGAACACAGGTGGTGGACTGAAGTGACCCAGACTGTCCAAAGGTCCAGCTGTTGAAATTTGGTGGAGGTAGGAGCTTGCCTTTCCGTGCTGTGACAGTACCCCTGTGCACTGCGTCTTCTGCAGCTCCTTGAGCTTCTGTGCGTTTCTTCTAAAAGTTCTTCTTGCACAGCTTAGCCCAGGTCCCCAGCACTCCATCCTGCAACACACAGCTCCCTGAGTTGTTCTCCAGCTGCGTGGGACCCTCCAGTGTAATGCTGTGATGACCGCACTTTGTATCTTCTTTGTCCCATGTTCTGGGACTCCCGTGGGTGCTGCCTGGTCTTCTAAGGGCTCTCTGGAGTGCTGAGAGCCCCCCTCTGTCTCCTCAGTCTGAGGTGAGACCCCCAGGTCCCTCCTGGGTCCAGGCAGCTCCTCTTTGACACAAACCGCGTACTTGCTTGAACAAAGGCTTGTTGGCAAATCCAGCGACACAAACAGCCTGTATCCAACAACTCGACATGGGACATCTGTTGCACCAAGCAGGAACCCAGAGCTATCTTCTTTGGTGCATTTCTATACTTTTCTTCTAACCGGAGAATCCACTTTTGCACCTTCTTCCAAATTGGCAAGGACTCCTGTTCTCCGTGGACCCTTCTTCAACTTCTGGACTTGGTCTCCTCTCTCTACAGGTCTTCAGGTCCAGGAATCCATTGTTTATTGCTTGCAGTCTTGCTTGGTTCTTGCACAATTCTTCATTACAACTTATAGTGTGTAATGAGGAAACTTGATGTACTTTACTCCTGCTTTCCTGGGCCCTGGGGTGGGGTACTTTACTTACCTTTGGTGTTTTCTTACACTCCCAGTGCCCCTCTACACACTATACTTGCCTAGGGGGGAATTCGACATTCACATTCCACTATTTTAGTATATGGTTTGTGTTGCCCCTAGGCCCATTGTAATCTATTGTATTTTCTACTGTTTGCACTATTCTATAACTGTTTACTTACCTGATTTTGGTTACTAGTGTATACATTGTGTATAATACTTACCTCCAGAAGGGGTATTGCTTCGAAGATATTTTTGGCCTTGTGTCACTAAAATAAACTACCTTTATTTTTGGTAACACTGAGTATTATCTTTTACTGTGTATAAGTACTGTCAACTATAGTGGTATTGCAGAAGCTTTGCATGTCTCCTAGTTCAGCCTTGGCTGCTCTGCTACAGCTACCCCTAGACAGCCTAAGCTGCTAGAACACTGCCTCACTAATAAGGGATAAGTGGACCTGGTATAAGGTGTAAGTACCTTAGGTACCCACTACAAACCAGGCCAGGCTCCTACAGGGATGACCTGGTGTATAGAGAGCTGTCTACGGGAAAACTAGTAATGCCACAAGTTTTGCTTCCAGTCACCCTGGATCTGATCCATTTGCAAGCCCAAACCTCCCGGGACCATTTGGCAACACAAATACAACAAGACTGGTTTGTCCCGAATTTACACTACATCATTACTATGTATCTGCACAGCTGTATGAGCTGCCAGCAGCACTCCCCTAATCCACTTTAAAAGTGATATTTCCACCATTTAATGACCACAAGGATCCATTAAGGCCCTTCTTTTGGACTTTTTGGATGTGGTCAATACATGCAATAACTACAGGTACCTCACTGTGGTAGTCTGCCTCTTCTCCTGATGGGTCAAAGCGGGACCATGCGTTTATTGTGATGCCAAGTCAGCAGCACATTCCTAGTTTGGGAAGTGATTCCATGATGAGGAATCCCAGAAGGGATAAGATCCGACAATGGCACTCATTTGTCTAATGCAGTATTTGAACATATCACAGCACTGTTAGGGATAATGCACAAATGTTCCTCTGTTTATCACCCTCAAAGTAATGGTGTGGTGGAGTGCCTGAACAGCCTCTTGAAGAGCAAGATCAGCAAGCTTTGTGCTATTTTTAAAGAAACTAATGGTTATACTTTTTGCTAATAGCACTCTTTTCCCTGAGGAATACACCAACTTTAGACCATCTATTTACACCCCATCAAATAGTGTCAGGAAGGTCTATCAGTGTCCAAGTCCCTGCCACTAGAAACAAACTTCAGAGAGAAAGTTTGTCACAGTCACTGAATGATGAAATGCATATATACTTGGGTGAACTGATGAAGTGTGCAAAGTCCATCTCCAAACAGGTAACCAAGGAAAAAACAATGCGCACCAATGCCAAGGTCAACGTCCCAGCTGTAAAAGTAGGAGATCAACTGTTTATACGCAATTGGGTCTGTAATTGGAAGAAGAAACATTTTGAGTGCCCCTACACAGTCACCATGGTGACACCAACCGCCCTCAAGGTGGACGGCAGGATACCCTGGATTTATCACAGCCAAGTGCATCACCACCAAGCTTTTCACCAAAAGTAATGAACAATGCAATTGGAACAAGAGGGAGGATGAAGATTGTCACCTCAAGAGCACCCCCCACTGTGTTTTTGTACTATTTCTTAAAAAGACAGTACAAAAGATATGCATTTTTGTTTTATGCTTCTCTTTTTTACCTCAATATTATCCTTTTTTCTCTTTGCTAGCAAGGTACCCTCAAATTCTAATGTCTTTCACATCTTGAAAGAGCTCCCCAATATCAATGTGACCCGTAATGCCCACGTTAAATTGTCAGCTAACATGTGGTATTAGCACATGTCAGAAATAGGTGCAGAGACCTCAAATGAGTCATGCTTCGTGTGCTCCTTAATTCCTCATGTTTTGGGGTCAGATAGATGGCACTCCACGAAAGAAGTACCCCCAATCATAGCTAACTGTTTATTACATCTATACTTTTGTAGAATGAAGGCCCAAATGCACTTAATGCATGTCAAAGTACTACGCTTCTTAGTTAATGCTACAAGATATGAAGCTTTACCAGCAGTGCTATACATTGTCTCAGATAGTCAGGGCATCAGGAAAGAAATATCATGCATGAGAAAGACAGGTCGCCCCACCTGGGAAGGGGATTATCTGGCCTGGCCGGATTGGAAGTTTAGACTGCACAAAGAAAACACACAAAGGGGTCCCTGAGCTAGTAAGGAGAGAAAAACAGGGAAACTGTTTACAAAAAATTAAAGAACTACTCTCCTGTCTAAATAACAAAAGAAAACATCCTTAATAAAATACAAATCAGATGTAGAAAACTATCTTTTATTATATATCAAAAATAAAGCTATACAGACTCGACATAACAAATAATAAACACCGAAAATCTTATATATCAATAACCACACAACATAGACTTACAGAGACATACACGAGACAACATATAACCAACAAATGACACATAACTGTAACAAGAGGAAAGGGAAGACAGAATCACAGCAGCCAAAATGAATTATCAAAGTTAGCATGAGTGGTTAATGAGACCTACACTAACTATGGCTAATTTAATGTGAACACATTGTAACTATGGTCAACTTTAATGTGAAAATTACACTTTATATAAATATATAATAGCTATCTAATGCACAGATGAATATGTGTTTAGCAGCCCACACAAATAGTGACAGGGCATCACCACAGGAGACAGGACGGCTCAGGGCTGTCTGAGGCAAAAAGCTGGTGTGATGATTGGTAGTCAATTCTTTTAGGAGGACAAGGGCTGTAAACGGTGGCTACAAGCTGTAGTGTTGGGCAGTACAGATCCATTAACACCATCCGTTCTTCCTGTGCAAGAAAACGATCATCCTCAATGTTCTCCTTGCATGTGGTGGTGACTAAGTCCACCATTTCTGACTCCTGTACACCTACTTCGTAGGGGCATCTTGATGGCGATCTTGTGTAATTCCATGTGGGCACTGCTTCCTCTCCAGTATAGGGAAGCCTACTCCTCTGTCTCATCTCCCCTTCCCACATTTTCCTCCTTTTCCCTATTCCTCTCCCTATCCTCTTCCGTTTCAATGCTCCTTCACTCTCAGTATCCCATCTACCCTCCAAATTGCCCACCCTCCTTCCTTCTTTCTTTTTCTCTCTTCTAGCCAACGTCTCCCTCCCTGGGTCTTGGTGGCCGTCTCCTTTTGCTGTATTGCCTGCTGTGAAATACAGAGAGAGGAAGGCCCTTTAGTAAAGTTGTGTATGATACTTTGTTGCACAAAGAGAGATGTCACACATGCCCCATGGCCACCCATTATGCATCTTCAGTTTACGAAATCACTAATCACAGGACGTCACTCAAAACTGCGATCACGTCGCATACTTGCGTTGTGTGTTATTTCTAGGGGTAGGCTGAATTGGTGCATTTCTCTCTAGCGTAATTAACTCGTAGTTGGCTTGAAATTACTCGTTGTTATGAGTATTTGTGAGAGATATGTAATCCAGCATTTAACATAATTCTAAGAGTGAAAAATTCACCCCCACATCCAAAATGGCCCCGGAGATACATTTGCGTTACGACAATTCTAAATGCTACAGGACATGAACAGCCGATCGCTGTCTCTTAGTTTGTTGTTCCTGTGCTCCTGCTGTAGGAATTAAGTTAAACATTACTCTTAATTAGTACAAGCTGCATAACTGTGTAATTTAGGTAATTTCACATCACAAAGCTAATGCCTACTTAATGAAATTACTCCGATATCTCCAGCACAATTAAAATTTCTCACGGGCCTAGAATTTCCATTTTGAGGAAATTTCACACATATTTGATTGGCTGTAACTAATGTATTCAAGTCTCCAGACATGAACATACCACATTTAACTAACTGACTGCATAACGTAAAATTCATAACAACATAGACATAAAACAGGTGAAAATGAGATGTACTCAATACCATCTTCCTGTACGTGTGTCTCGAGCAGAGCAAGGAGAAGTGGACAGACCTTCTACAGGATAATTTTCCTCAGTGGGGTGAGCCATCACTCGTGTTTCATGTGGCACTTTGTGGGCTTTGCAGGATGCCTTGGGGCTCGATCCTGAACAATCGCGAGAGATCCTTTCACTGCGGATGTTTAGGGCTGTTGGGTGGTGATCCTATACTGCAGTGTACATCTTATCGACCAATAGATAGACACACAGGTGTACTTTTGGCTCACCTCAGTGTCTGAGCCAACATAAAAGTGTGTTAACCTACTGAGGACCCCCTAGCTAACTAACCTGCCTTACCATTTAAAAAGGTTTGGGGACCCTCTTGTTTCTCTAATCAGGCATTTTGGGAGTAAGTTTAAAAAAGCAATAGAAGAAAGGAGATGGATACTTTTCCGCTTGGTAATGACTGATTTTGCGCCTTTGTTTCTTTCACTTCTGGGTGCGCATAGGTGGCAGAATAATAAACATCTGTAGTGTATAGGAACACTGTGTAGAACAAAAAAGGCAAAAACAGGTGACAGAAATAAGGGTTAGTGGCAAATCAGTCCTTGAGACACAGAGGATGCCAATTACATTTTTTACCATGCCACATCCATTAACCAACATGGAACACTACATTAAACCTAGTAGATGTATGTAAACCTGTAGTAGTTGTAACATCCTCCACAATACATAGGGATATATCAGAAACCACATACACTCAACCCACTGGTGTTCCTCAATGCAGGGGAAACATAAGACTGGTCGTAGACTATATGGTCATTGCAATTTGACTTGCCAAGGATTTATGTTACATTACAGTAAAGGAAGCAGGAGATTGTATTTCCAGATGTGAGGTATGCATGGAGGTATGTGTTACATTTGGCCATTGACTCAAAACTGCCCTTCCACTGTAATACAATAACTAGATATGTAGTTCATGTAAAGCTGGAATTCACGGATCAGTTGTGTGAATGAAGACCTTGGCCTTTGGCCACTGGACCATCTGGCGTACCTGAAGTGGGCCAGTGTGCAAGATGTTGGTCTATCTGTATGACCGGTTGCAGAGCAATATTATTGAATATGCAAAAGACAAGGACTGTTTTGCACCCTACTTCAGAAGGGTACGATAACAATCAACGACTCTTCTGATCAGTTTGGGTGGTAGGTTTTACCTCTGGGAGACATAGGGGTTGGACCTCTAAAGTAGGGGATATGATGGGAACAATGGTTATGCACAGCTTCAACTGCAAATAGGTATGTCTTATTGGATTACACTTGCAAACCTATCATATTTCTTCACTTTTAATTCACACAATCCACATAAGTTAATTGGTGGTCATGTAGGGAAGAGTGCTATGACGTGTGCCTTTCACATGATGCTATGGCCCCCGTGAAAAAGCATGTCCTATAAGTGTTTGTTGTACTCACCAAATAATCTCCGTATTACCATAATCCATAGAAATCAATTGATGTGCTGTAATTGTCTGATGGAAGATGAATCTTTGATGTGCTACACCAGTAAATTGTGCACATGTGTGAAACGGCCTCTGTAATCACAGGGACCTCCATATTCATTGAGGTCCAGTGAAAGGAATTTTGATAATGGTGTGCCATCTGCAAGCTTGGCTGAACAGCCGCATGTGTGCAGTTTAGGGTCAAAGGAGAAATGGAAAATGACATAGAATTTGCGTACTACCGATTGCTTGTCCTGAAGTGACTGTGGCATGCTGACATACTGCTTCACTCAGCTGTTTGATGCATGTTGAAAGTACCCTACGTAATAGATCCTAACCATAACTGTGCTGGTCCTCTGGAATGATCAAATGCCCAGGCAGTATAGTCCAGCCAGTACACAGACATGGGCAAGGATGGCATTGAAGTGGGCTAAGCGCCTGCTTCCTTTCTGCCACAGTATTTTAACTGGAGGGAGCTGTTTATCCCCAATACCTTTTCCACAGACACACCAAATAGACTGATCTCCAGTTATTATATCCTCTCTCTCCTCCTCAATTAGTTTTTCCTCAGGGTCAGTGCAAGAGATGTAGTACCTCTAACTGGATTGTCTTTCACACTGGCCTGCCTGTGAATGTGTATTTGTGGCTCATGATACATGTTATTTTAAGTGACAGCGATATCTAATTTTATTTATTTTGATTCTAAATTGTATTTGGCAGAGCTGCTGAGTGTTCGATCGGTGTGGCAAGCGATTATGTTAGGACAGAAGTTCTTAGTAAGAGGAAAGTTGTTCCCAGAGCTGGCGCAAGTAGAGCCTTTTTAGGGCCAAGGTGAATTGGCAGAGTTCCCCATGTGTAACATGAAGGAAATGTCAAGAAAAGCAACAGGGCAGTTCTATGCGGACACAAGTATTGGATAACTAAGGGGTGCTCTCGGGCATGTAAGGGGTGTATTGGCACTGCTTATGTATCTGGATCTTGGTACTGGAATGTCAGGGGCTGCTCCAGGTTAGGGTGGAGGTGCTTTGGAGTAGCTGCTCGGACGATAATTACCGATAAAAAAAGCTTGAAACAGTCTTGGGCAGAACAATACAGTCCAAGAGGTTCTCAGGTAGGTGATTCTCTTTATTTCGTATGTTAATTGTTGTGATGGTTTCATCAGATTCTCGTTGTTGGCTCCTGTGCCTGCCGTTTCCACTTTGTCCCCATACCCTACTTTTTAATTGCCCTCTTGTGTGTGGCTCTTATTACGGCCCTCACTGTGGTTGTGTGTAAACTGGTGTGTCATTAACTATTGTTTTAATTTGTTTTCATTCGACCTGGTAGTGTTGTTCTCTGTCTCCATTGGTTTCTACTTGATTTATTGTTATTTCAAAGTTGCCTATTTCTTGTGTATGATTTACGTCAAAGCTGAATGGGTGTACCTTTCATCATGTTCAGACTGCATTGCAGCAAATTCTGAAGTTTCCACTACTTTCCCTTCCCTAAGCAGTCCACAGCTAGTCTGTGGCTGTTTAGAGTCAAAGGATTGCCCCCGTTGTGTCATTGTGTGTCAAAGGGTTAATGCCGTCACCTTCTGATGCCTCTGGTATTTTGGTGAATCATGATCCTCAAACAACCCATTTACAGGTAAGTTCAAAATCAATCATAAGCAAGTAGGCGCAATCCTATTCAACTTTGTTCTTTTGTTGTTTATCGATCTCGGCCAGTGACTGATGGCCAGAGTTTATAGTTAAATGAATCTAGACTTTGCTGCGCCCTTTAGAGTGTCACTATTGGCACAAGCACACGATTTGGCTTTCATTTTATGAGCCACTATAATCTTCTTTTTATTCCAGATGGTTTATTTGAAGTGAATCACTATTGCAAAGCAATGAATGTGTTAAAGCTTTAAATGAAAATTGGAGACATGTATCCATGGTGAGATTTTTTTATCTCATAGCCCTACTTTTAAGAACTACACAACATTCATAGATAGCATTTTGGCTTAAAACATAGCTTGATGGCAAACAGGAATGATATTTGTCAGTCAATCTCTATATTTCTTTTGTTCTTGTGAGCCTCTTTATAATTCTTTTGTTCTTGTGATCTGAATGGGGCAGCTGAAATCACGTCCACATGTAAATGAAAATTACAACACAAGACATGGGTTGATCATTGCTTTGCTTTGTAGGTCTTCATCAGCACAAAGAGAGGTGGTTGGATTGTGAGCCGACTAATAGATCATGGTTTCCCCTGGGATACGTGGATCCATACCCGATTCAAGACCTTGCTGCGTCTGTCCCTCCCAGTCTCTCTGGTGAATTGGCTGATTACCAGGAGGCTGAATGAGTGGTTTGATCATGAAGCATATGGCTTGCACCGCGACAGGCATGTATGACCAAAGAGATTATCCAGATTGCTTCCAATTCAAAATATTGAGCAGAAGGTGACATTGCCAACTGTGAATCTTCCCAATACTTCAAATAGGTTGCATTATTAGATTTTATGAACTAAAGGTATACAATTCTCAAATCTGATATTGTTTAAAATGATTGCCAAAAAGACTCGAGGTCCTGGATTCACCTCATTTCAACTCTACTAGCTACCATATAAATCTCTAAATATACATATATATGCATATATATATATATATATATCCATGTTTCCCTCTTTGTCAGGAAATAAACCGCACTCCAAAGCTGTTGCACACTCTCCTGCGTTTCGGTCACCCAGACCTTGTTCACAAGAAAATGCAAATGCTTGTGAACAAGGTCTGGGTGCCTGAAACGCGTTGGGCGTTTTCAAATGTATTGAATAACGGAGCTCTGCAATAAAGCAGGGGGGTGTGCAACAGCTTTGGAGTGCGGTTTATTTCCTGACACAGAGGGAAACATGGAGATATAATAACAGCTCGTCCAGCCGTAAACCGGCACCACCTCAAAATATAAGTGCGCCAAAGTCACCAAAGGACAACCATAGCAATATATATTTATTTAACTGAAATCTTTTTGAAAGGTGATAGCAAAAAGACATACCCAAGAATACGTAAGGTTCACTAACATTTCAAACCTCTATCAAGCAACTATCATTACATTTTCAGTAAGATACAATACTTTATGCTACGTAATGTTTATAGTCAATATTACATCAGGCAAAATCATTTGATATAGAACTTTCAAATCTACTGAATAATTTTTTGATGAAAAAATGAATGTGTCCCTGAACATCTAAAAAATGATTTAAAAAATCTATGTTTCAGAAATTGTAGGAAGCACCGATGGTTGGTAGTCAAATTAGTGAATAGAAATAATTAAGGCTAGCTGGGAAAAGTGACCTAAGCATTCTGGCATCTCTCTTGTGCTGTTCCTTAGAGCTCCTCACTTAGCCATAGTCTTTTCAATATTCATGTTTCTCCTCTGGCTCATCCTATCAAATCATTTGGGGCCAGATGTACGTACCATTTTTCCTGTCACAAACCGCCCGATTCTTAGAATTGTACCGTTTGCGACAGGAAAAAAACATTTTGGTATGTACAGACCCTATTTTGCGATTTGATAATCTATTTACTGAATCGCAAAAAGGGTATGCGAGTTCCTTTTAGGAAGGGGCATTCCCTTCCTAATTGCGAGTTGCAGTCCAATGTAAGATTGTTTTGTGACCGTGAATGCGATCACAAAACAATCGCAGTAGCACCAGTCTCAAATTGGTGCTAACCCATTTGCAAAAGCGAAGGGGTCCCACTGCCTGCTCTGAAAAAATGAAAAGAAAACTTTTAATTTTTGTTTTTGAAATGCTTTCCATTTTCCTTTAAGGAAAACAGGCTGCATTTCAAAAAAGAAATACTGCTTTTTTCAAAAGCAGTCACAGGCTTTGACACTGTTATACATCTGCTAAGACTCGCAGTTTGCGAGTCGCAAAACCAGATCTTCGTACATGTGGCCCTAAGTCTTCAGCTCATGTATGCGGATAAAAACACTCAAATTATTCCATGTTTGGAAGGTACTAATCCTATCAATATCAACAACTTTAGGTGTTTTCATTGAAGCCACTTGGATGAATACCAACTGGTTCAAATTGAATTTGATCAAAACTGACTCCTGAATAAAACTGTGATCCACATTTTCGTTCTATCCCACCTCATCTATGAGAACTCCCTCTTTCTTAGTCTCCTTCGTTGCCTTACAGCTTATCTAAAATTGATAGAAATGTTCACCCTGACTCCTACTCAATCTTTTCTGACATGCACCAGTTTTGCACCATTTGACCAGCTTGCACTGGCTCCCAATTGCAAAAATGATCCATGTTTAAAACTCTCTGGGCCTGATTTGGTTTGACCGATGGAGTAGAGTCTGTCATGGTGGCAGAGGACCTTACCTTCACCAGCTTAATCGATAACCATCTGCCAAATTTAGTGATTACCCAGAGATCATCTATGCAAACTGAAAGAAACCTCCATCATAGCGGTTTCTTTCAATGTTTAGAAATTCTGGTGGATGGCAGCTGTTGGTTTTGATGGCCATCTACAAACTTTTTCAATTTTTTTCTTTTTCAGAAACAAACTCCCAAAGCAGAGGTTTGTTTCTGAAAAGCAAAAAATGAATACCCGTAACACCCTGGAAGTTTTATCTAAGGGTGGGGAAAGTCATTATTTTTTTCCTGTCCCTCAGCTTAGTTTATTCCTGGTGATGAGGGACACGAAAAAAACACATCAATTGAATACTTAAGCTCTTTCTCTAAATGAGATGGGTGAATTGAGGGTTTGGTGGGCAGGATACTCCATTACAGTAGCAATGGACTACTCTGTCTGCCCAATGCTAAACCAGGCCACCTGACCTTATCACTGTGCTATTACTTGGTCTAGGACCTAGGTATTTGCAGGACAGAACCCTTCATTACCCCCTACTTGATCACTTGATTCTTCTTCCCTCCACCTCCCGACGGTTCAGAAGAATCATTACTCCAGGTGTGGGGGGCATGCCATCTCCTGCTTGGGGCTCACACATTCGATCTAGCTTCCCATTTCCCTCAATACACAATTAAACTACCCAGTCTTTCATTAAGCACTTAAAACCCACAGCTTCCCTCTTTGATTCTGATGCTGTTTTAGCCATCCTTCTTATATTGTAGTTAGCACCAGGACACCCTTTCTTAGAGAATGAAAGGCCAGAAGATTCTCAGCAGGTAAAGGATTTAATTCAATGTTTACTGCGTTATGGATATGACAAAGATCATAGAATTGAAGCAACTATATACATTTTAAACACATGCTCATCACTTATTAGGTCATGCCATTTTTTAGGTTTTAGTTACAGGCAGCTTAGCTCCCTGATGGCCAGACTCATTGGTTCTAACACATTTCATATTCCTAGGGTGGTGCTTCCCAAACGTTTTAGAACCACAACCCACTTAGCATGACAAACCTGAGGCAGGTGATTTTTTCAATGTAACTAAAACATTTTGTTGTAGTGCACTGTCATTTAAAGACAGCACATTCTCTGTTGAAATGGCTGCTAAAATTTGCACAGACATACAGTTTTACTAATAAAACTGAATTGCGCACAAATGATAATGTGTAGAAATTGGGTTTCAGGGAATATCATTTGCTCACCACCAAGTAAAAGTGTCTTGATCTGTTTTGCTCCTATTGAAATCTTTGTTTCTATCACTCTTCAGAATTACATTTTTGCTTTCCCAACTGCTAAATGTGTACAGTTCGTTTACAGGTATTTATATTTTGTTGTGTTACAGAAAATGACATCTTCCCTTTTCTCCCCAACAGTCCATATTGCTAGTTGGCATATTGCAGGAATCAGAGACAAGCTAGGGGATCCTGAGTGTTTTTTTTTATCAATGGCTTTGACATCTGCTTATTTCAGGAGACCTGGGCAATAGACCAAGTGAATAGGTGGGGTTATTAAAGTTACAGCATCCCTGCCATTAAATCTAGTGCTGGGAGTCCCTCTGGAGGTCTATTAGCCCTGGTTCGCTCTACTAAATCCTTTGCAGACTCCCCAGACATCCAAGTGTTAACTTTTTCCCACCCCATCTCACAAATCCTCCTGTTATTCAGTGTCTATAACAAGAGTAGCAGCTACAAACAGGAATCCATAACGCTGCACTTAATGGATATAGTGCTGAACTATTATTCAAGTACCCGATTGTAGCAGGTGATTTTAACTCACATTTGAGCCAAATAGTTTTGCCTGAGAATTGTCTAGAGATGAGAATTTACTTGGGGAGCAGCATGGGGAGATGGCATTTGGTCAGACCTATTGGATGCTGCTGTAGCAAATGATCAAAAGAAATTCTAGTCCCTGGTGTGTACGAGCAATGGAAGGCCATGCAATCCTGCAGAAACATCTATTCTACCCTGTGACAAGGTCAACCATTTTGGGAGCTTGTACTCCCCTACTACTGCACTTGAGGTTCGCCCAGTATGTTGGAGTTCTCCTGGAGCAAAGAACCAGACCTTCCCTCCAGTAGCCTTCAGCCTTGAGGAAACTGAGTGAGCTGTGGCCACATTCAAGCCTGGGAAAGCTCCAGGCCTTGATAAAATACCCACACATTTCTTTTAATCGAATCTCAAGGTGAGGGTTCCATATACTAATATGGTCTGAAACACCATCTCATTGGAGGGGGTAATCCATAATGGAAGGGGGCAGAGATCCAACCGAGCTTTAAAAAGTGGGGCCCCAGTGAGCCCTCTAACTACTGCCCTATCAGTTTGACAGACAACCTGCAAACTTTTTTTTGCAAACAGGTACTGGAACGTTTGTTGGATTAGTGCGAGGAAAATCATATTCTTTCTAGCCTGCAGGCAGGATTTAGGCACAAGACTAGTGCCCTCTACTAAGCCTTTTGGTCTCTTTCGGTAAAATGTAAGACGGTGGACCTCGCTAGAGGTGAATTATATGTGGCATTTATCAATCTGCGTGCCTCATTTGACTTGGTGCTCAGAGTGAAGCTATGGGAAGTGCTCCAGAGATGGGGACCCCCTCCCAAATCTTTTGCATCTGATCCAGCTGCTCCACAAGAGGAACTTTGCCAGATTCAGGTGTGGCATAAATGGAGAACTAACTGAGGCTTTTCCTGTAAGGCAAGGTTTGCGCCAGGATTGTGTCCTTGACCCTTTCCTCTTCCTCCTTTACATTAACAACTGTGTTGCCTATCAAAAAAATTGTGTCACAGTGGTGCTGTCTAAGACCAGGAGGGGCCTTCAAGGTGTGAGTGATAGCTTCAACTAGTTTTGCAAAGATTTTGGTCTTGAAATCAATACATACATGACCAAATACATGATTTACTCCAAAAGGGATTGTTAAGGTGGGACCTGAAACACTTGAAAGAGTACGGGTGTTCGAGCATCTGGGCATCAGGCTACAAGATACTGGATCCTGGGACCTGCAGATCACAAAGAGCACTCTAGTTGTAAAGCATTGTGCTGGAGCAGTAGGCACATTTCCTATCCCCTGCACGCCCAGCAATCAAAATCTACAAGGCCCAGGCCAGGGGGGCTGCACTGTATAGAGTGGAACTATGGGTGCACTGCAACATCAGTGCCTTAGGTACAGCAGAAAACAATTTTAATACAGGGCTTTTGGGTTTAGGGAAGGGTCTGGGGATCCAGGAGATATCAGTACTGGCAGCTTTAAGACCACTATTGTTCTGGAATCGTTTTGCAGAGCTCATAAATTGCGCCACCTCAGGAAGGGCTTGCAGGATGTTATTATGGCAAGGGGGCAGGGGAAGTCAGGTGGTTAGGTTCCCTCAAAAATGCTTGCAGTGAACTGGGACTAGGGAATTTCTGGAGCGAGCCCCAGTCCATTGGTCGAGCAGACACCCCTAAAGTTGAAAAATTGATTCAGGAGAAAGCTACCAGTATGAGGTACCACTCAATCTCATTAGGCAGCTTAACAAGTGATTTCCTCGTTCATAAATCAGTAAGTAAGTCTGAGGAATTCCTGGATTTCATCCGTCCAACTCTTGCCCGGTCCCACTTTCTCCAATTTAGGTATGGGACTCTTCCAGTAGCAACTTACACCTTTAATTGGGGGAAGACGATCCAGGGCTCTAACCTTTGCTTTTATTGTGGAAATGTACGCAAAAGCGATGAGCTTGTGTTGTTTTTTGCCTTCTTTATGCAAAACCAAGGTACAAATGGATCATTCCCCTATGAAGATTCCTTAGCTTAAAAATTTGAGGAGAGGCATATAGGATATGCAGAAGTGACACCTCCTCAACTCTGGTTGTAGCTATTTCCAAATTCTTGTTTATAGCTTGGTCAATAAGACTCAAAGCATTAGGCCCTGCACAGAAGGCTCGCTCCTAGAGATTTTATGTATGGCCCTGATTTTAGGCAACTATAGTTGTCTGATGAGTTGTTGTATGTACTTCTTAGACATATTTATTGTTGTTTTAAAATGTTTTTATGCTGTATTATGTTTTAAAATCTTTTATCAATGTACTTTTTTGATGATGAAACAAATCTTTTGAACTATCAATAAATGGAACGAGACATCCTACTTCCTATCCATTCACATTCCATGCTCCACAGAAAGATTGCTACATAAATCACTTTACTTTTCTTTGTCTGACTGCAAACACCAATCCCCATGTTTACAAAATAAGCAGGAAATTGTCAGAAGACATAGCCTGACATTTAACTTCAGTCACTAAAGCACAGCAAATTTGACAAGAAAAATACAGAAGTTAAAGGCGCCTTTATTTATTGTTTGGACTTTCATGACCCACCAAAAATTGAGTTGTGACCCAACAGCGGATCGTGACCCACAGTTTGGGAAACACTGACTCAGAGTGTGCTTTGGGTCAGCTCCTTGCTCATAACTGTATGGCTTTGTTGCCTATCTCACTTCCCTGTTCTTGTTTTGATGATTTCCTTTTTTCCCAATACTTGTGTTTATACCATGTAGCAGGATTTTTTTGACTAGATGAGTTGTATCCTTACACCTCATACTTGAGGGAACTCTTTGTTTTGTCTCCTTAGGAGTGCATGTGTTACCTGTCTCCTTCCACCCCTTCTCCATACTGGGATACAAAAGCAGACCTAGTCAAAATTTTAAATCAGACCCACTCCCTTCCTCCCCTCTCTCTATTTCTCGCTCTCTTCCTCTTCCATCATCCATTCCATTCTGTTTTCTCCTTCTCTCACTCGTGTTGCTTTATGATCTCTCTCTCTAGTTCTCTCTCTCCCTTCTCTCTCTCTGTCCCTCTTCTGTCTGTGTCTGCTGCAGTTATCCTCAGAGAACTGGAGAAAGCAACAGAGACATCGCCAGCAGCCCCTGACCTTCAAAGGTGGCTTGCAGTGGCTTCAGCTTTCCAGGGAAATGCCTGATAGAGTCCCTCAGGGCAGCTTTCCAGGCCATAATGTTTCACTCACTGTGCCATTCTAGACAGAGACTTACCTTATGCAAATCTGGCTTGGTCCCGCTCAATAGGAACAGTGCAGCCTTGAACTGCTTGTCTGGGTTCACTCCAGATGGGACCATAAGCAACCCCAGACCAGTCTTAACTGCCTAGGCCTCTTCAGTGAGGTCTAGCTTGAGTACTGTGGCACAGGGAACATGGGTCCCACTTCTGGTTGTACTCATTTGATTTAGGGCTACTGCAGCAAAAGACAATAGGGTGATGAAAGGAATTTTTGAATTTAACTCAGCCACTAGTAATTGCTTAGGGCCACATTCCTCACCATTGTTTTTGCCTACTGTGCCATTCTACACAGACCTTATGCAGGTCAGTCTTGGTCCAGCTCCAATAGGAACAGTTGTGCCCAAACTGCCAGATTTGGGACCCTCCAGATAGGACACAAGCAACCACAGACAGTTCCAACCTACTTAGGCCTCATCAGTGAGGAATAGCTTGAGGCCTGTGACACAGTGAGCCCTGGACCTATGTCTGTGCATACCTGTCTCACTTAGACACTTTTTTGTATTCCTCATTTATAGAATAAAAGGGCAGTCCAGCCGTGCCCCTCTCAAAATGTATGCTCTGCTTTTCCATGCATAATGTCCCATTTCCTGTCCTGCTTCTCACCAGCTACCAATATTTGTTTTTACAGCGCTGAGGAGCTGTAAAGTACAGCCAGA
The DNA here is from genome assembly GCF_031143425.1 of Pleurodeles waltl. NCBI lineage: Eukaryota > Metazoa > Chordata > Amphibia > Caudata > Salamandridae > Pleurodeles > Pleurodeles waltl. Next base: position 521,849,957 of record NC_090443.1, read on the forward strand.
CATCTGTTTCCCCTTTTAGAAGTTGGACACTGCCTGTCGCACTGGCCCCACTCCCCGTGTTGTGTTTTAAAAAAATATAAATATCTTGTGACGGGTTAGTATTTGTAGGGTAAAGCTCGGCTTGTTAGGGGATGGGGCCGCCGAGGCCCGAGGCTCCCCTACGCACTGGTGGTGCGAGTGGCTGGCCCCTAAATTCTGCCCTCATGCCTCGTGACGTGTAAGGGCGGAAGGTTAGCAGAGGAATTGTAGCGGCTGCGTTAAACGCCAGCCGGTTTCAGCCACCGCGTGCCGGTGGGGGGCTATTTAAGAGCCCCCCCAAGAAAGTTTGTCCTTACTTCGGACGTGGCGGCTGGAGCTTGCGGGGGCCTGCAGTTGTACTTATCAACTGCTTTGGTCCTCCTTCATTTTGTCGGCGTGCAGACTCACTCGACCCCTGTTTTTCGGAGCCTGAGGAAATAGAGGAGTCGGTGGAGCTCGCAGGCTGCGTGTAAGTATGAAGTGGGGTGCGTGGGTCGGGGCTTTCAACAGCCGAATGTTGTAATCCTTTTAATCATAAGTGTTGTTTAGCACGCAGCTATTATATTTGATTTGCTTGATATCGCTACTGCATGTTGGTTAATTGGGGCTCCTGAGGAGTTAGCCACGCGCTCTGTGTTTGAGCTTCCGTATGTTTACTTGGTAAATTCTTCCGTGAACCGCGCTACTGCCGCATGATTGATAACGCAACCGTGCATAGTTGCCTGTTTTCAGGGCTGATTCCGAACGTTTGCTTATCGCGCTACAGCCGCGTGCTCGATAAGATTGCCTCGCGTTACTGTTGAATTTTTTTTTGCGACCGTGCATTGTTGCCTGTTTTCCGTGCTGATTCCAAACGTTTGCTTATCGCGCTACTGCCGCGTGCTCGATAACATTGTCTCGCGTTAATGTTGGAAAGTATTTTATGCCCTTTAATTGAATCGTGGTCGTAGTTAGCAAGGCCAATTAAGGTGCTTCTTTAAATGGGGCTCTAGTTTAATTGGGTCCTAGCTTTCAATGGCAGACATTGGTAATCTACTGCATAAGTTTGAGACGCAGTGAGATCGCCCTTTATTTCAGGAATTCAAATATTACTCTTGTGTTTGCTGTGGTTGTTATAACGATTGCCATTTTGGGACACCGCTTTTGGGCTCCCTTATTTTTTTTTTTTGATAAACATTTTTTATTATTTTTCAAAAGGAAGGGAAAACAAAAAACGAGCAAAGAAGAGGGGGAAGGGTACAAGGCAAGGGAGACAAACATCTTACAAGATTGTCCATTTCCGTGTTCATAGTAATAGTTAGATAGCATCTTTGTTGTTAGAGAAGTTAACAATAATTGTAGCAGCCTTTCCTTCCTTTTGAGCCTTTTTATAATCATGTGTCAATACAATTTTTTCATTGATTTTTCCCCTGTGATCAGTCTGGTTTATGTCAATAGCTCCAACCATCGTCCCCATATCTTTCGAAATTTTTGTGGCACCCTCTGGATTCGAAGACTATCTTCTCCTGATTGGCACACCAGTCCACTCCTCTCTTCCATTTTTGGAGCGAAGGGCCCCCCGGGAGGCTCCATGCTGCTGCAATGTCTCTTTTGGCAACTAGTAATGCTGTGGCTACTAGGGCACGTTTTGCACGTGTTCCCTCCATTTCTTCCATTATCCCTAATAAAGTTAATTTTGCAGATTTGTGTAGTTCTTGCCCCAGGGTTCTTTCCAGTTCCTGAAATACCCCGTCCCAATATTTCTGTATTGTTGGGCAGGTCCATACCATGTGGAAGAAATCTGCTGGGTCGCACGTGCATCTTGGGCATCTGGAAGAGGGGCGGGCTCCCATTTTATGAAGCCTGGATGGTGTCAGGTATGCTTCATACAGGTAATAAAATTGTATTACTCGGAATCTAGTTGACACCGCCAGTACCTTGGGTGCCATTAGGGACTCTCTCCACCCCGCTTCCTCCAGGGTTCCCACCCAGGTTTCCCACTTGGCCCTAATTGGGACTAGTTTGTCCAGAGTGTTGTTAATTAGTGTCTTGTATATTTGCGAGATGCCTTTCCCTTCTAGGTTTCCTATGAGAAACTTGGCTTCAAGCGGGTTAAATTCTGATATGTGGCCTGTGGTGGGTAAGTGTATTTTTAGTGCGTACCGTAGTTGGAGGTATCTGAAGAATTGTGTTGTGTTTAGTTGAAACCCTGGCTGGAGCTCCTGAAATGTTTTCATGGATTTCCCCCTCCACACGTCCCCCACCATTGAGATACCTATTCGGTCCCATTCTGTAAATCCCTTTAGCGCAGCTGGGGCGCTCAGCCACTTCCCCCTCCACAACGGGGTCTGGAGGGTGATAATGGTGTTCCAGTTGGTGTACCGCAGAGCCACTCGCCAAGCCAGGAAGACTGCCTTAGTTATGTCTTCCATATCTCGGGGAGCGGAGATCCGTAGAGCATGTCAAGAACACCGGGGAAGCCTAGGATTGTCAGTTCTGTTTTGTAGGCCGGGTCATCCCATCCTCCATTAAACCAATCGTGGATCACGATTAGTTGGGTGGCCAGGTAATACAAGTAGGGATTTCTTGCGCCTAGGCCCCCATCGGAAACATCCTTCCGACAGTGGTGTATTGCCACTCTGTTCCTGGCTCCTCGCCAAAGAAATTTCCCTGTGATGCCTTCGAGGTTCTGGAACCAGGAATGGGGGATAGGGAGGGGAAAATTCTGAAATATGTATAGGAGCATTGGTAGGATCATCATTTTATATAATGCCACTCGGCCCATCACGTTTAGTGGCAGGGTTTGCCATTTCTGTAAATCTGTTTTAATTTGTGTTAACAAGGGAGATAGGTTCTTGGCCCATGTCATCTCAGGCAGAAGGGATACCCAGATACCCAAGTATTTGAAGCTGAGCCTACGCAGGGGTATTGTGCTTTGCCAATCAAAGCAATCCCGTGAAATTGCCAGCGGGATCAGAACCGATTTGGTAGAGTTCATTTTGAGTCCAGATATTTGTTCATACTTTCGTAGGAAGTTGAGACTTCTTGGGCCAGTTATGCTGGGCTCTTGCATGTATAGCAAGACATCGTCGCGTTCAGCGCTATTCTGTCCTCATGGGAGGGGCCTCATTTCCACCCGCGGAAGATTGTGTCAGTCCTGATCATCTGGGCCAGGGGCTCGATGGCCAGGGTAAATAAGAGGGGGGACAAGGGGCATCCCTGCCGCGTGCCCCTGCGGATATCAAATGCAGGGGACAACATCCCGTTGACTAGCACCCGAGCCATAGGGTTGGTGTACAGTGCCGGGACCCATCGGCAGAATTGTGCTCTGAACCCTGCGCGTTGGAGCACCAGGAGAAGGAAGCCCCAATCAACCGAATCGAATGCTTTTTCGAAATCGATGAGCAGGAGGGCAATGTTTTGGGGCAATCGGTGTCTCTCTGTTAAGGCTACATGTAATCTGCGGATGCAGTGCCGTGTACTACGGGTTGCCATAAACCCACATTGATCTGGGTGTATTAATTGCGGTAGGACCCTCTTGAGATGAATGGCTAGGATGGATGCAAAGATTTTAACCCCTGTGTTTATTAGTGATATTGGTCTATAGTCTGCGCAATGAGGTGAGGGGGGTTGGGTTTTGGGAAGTACCACGATCGTGGCAGTGTCTAGTTCTTGGGGGAAGGATCCTTTTTCGCTGACTTCCACGTAGAGGCGCAACAGGTGTGGGGTCAGTTCTTCTTTATATGTTTTGTAGTATTCCGAGGGGAACCCATCAGGGCCTGGCGTCTTGCCCGTGCCTAGAGTTGAAATTGCTCCGCCAATCTCCTCTATCCCAATGGGTTCTTCCAATGATTGTACCTCCACCCTGGGGAGCCGTGGGAGGGGGATCCCTTCTAGTGTTTGACGGGCCTGGTGTAGGTCTACTTGTGTGGATGCTTGGTATAAAGTGGTGTAGTATGTGGCGAAGGCATTTGCAATTTTGGCGTGTCCTGTGACCAGGGTGGTTCCCTTATCATAGACTTCGGGGACAATTCTGGAGGCATGTTGGTTGGAAATTAGCGAGTATAGCATTTTCCCGGTCTTATCTCCCCACCCGTACAGTTTCCCGGTGCTTGCCCTCCATATGTATTTTGCTGTTTCTAGGGAGTGGTCTCGGATTTCTTCTCGGATCAAAAGAAGTTGTCTCCTAAGCTTTTCGCTTGGGCTTGTTACGTTTTGATTTTCTAGGGCGATCGCCCGGAGTTCTAATTGTGTAATTTGTTGGGTTTTGGCACATTCTTGATTACGTATCAGGTGTTTTGCTACCCCTCGCAGTACCGCTTTACCCACTGCCCATAGGGTGCTTGATTTGGACACTGATCTATCATTAAGGTGAAAATATTTGTTAGTACTGCCTGTATTTGTTCCCTGTATTGTTTGTCTTGGAGGTACCACGCGTTTAGTCGCCATATCAGGCGAAGCTGGGTTTGGGGTTGGCCCAGAGTCAGCCGGAGTGGAGCGTGATCTGAGATTCCCCTTGTCAGAATTTCAACGTGTGTAAGGGCTGCGCATGCTGTGCTTGGGAGGAGTATCAGGTCTATTCTAGATTGGGAACCATGGGCTGCCGAGGTGTGAGTGAATTGTCGCTTTCTAGGATGCCATATTCTCCAGACGTCGCATAGCCCTGTCGCTGAGAGCCAGCCATTGATTTCTGTCACTAGTGTAGTCCTATACGTTGAAATTGGTCCGGTTACGTCAAGGGCTGGATTTGGAGTTGCGTTGAAGTCCCCACCTAGTATAGTACGTCCCGGGGGTAAATCAGAGAGGAGTGTGGTGAGTGCTTGGAGCGTTTTGTTGACCAGGGGCAGGGGAGTGTAGACACTGATTAAATTAATTGTGGCTCCCTCTATTTTTTTGCCGGTGAGGGCTATGTATCGACCTTCTTTATCTCTTCTTATCTGGATGTGTGTCATGGGGAATGTGCAGCGTAATATTATAGCTACTCCTCGTGATCCGCGTGTGAATCCTGCATGATATACTCTGTCAAACCCGCGACGGGCCAGGAATGGACAACTATCCCCCAGCAGGTGTGTCTCCTGCAGCATAAGTATTTCTGGTCGATATCTTTGTATATACGAGAATATTGCGGTGCGTTTGATTTTGTCAAGGAGATCATTGACATTCCATGAAATAATTTGTGTCTGGTTCATGGTGGATGGGTGGTTTTGGGTAGCTTGCCACAATGGCTGACCTCGTTTTGGGTTAAGGAGATTTGTGTTTGTGAGGGGTTTACGTTATGTTTCCTCTGTATCTCTAACTTGTTTGGCGCCTCAATTGTGTCAGTAATGTTTTTAAATCCCTTGCCCTGTGTGTGAGTTAACAAATAAGAACATGAACATTGCAGTAATAGAACCGATTGAACAATGGCCTTGAGAACTAGGCCTGAACCCCTTTGCCCCCCAACTCCCTCCCCTCCCCATACTTCCCCCCAGAAGCATCTGTCGCCCATAAATATGTGACACCTCACTTTTGTAACTTGTGAGGTGGCTTTCAACTGGTGGGTTGTGGTATTAATGGCGGTGGACCCCTCCATCGTGTCGGATCATCGAAGACTGCATAACGAATAAATAGTAGATATTTAGGTTGTTCAAGTTCAGCCTTGCTTTCATCCATTAGTTCAGTTTCAGTTTCAATTTAGTTTCAGTTTCCCCCTTTGGGGTGTTCTTGGCCTGTGGCTTCATAAGGTCGGGCTGGGGGATAGATAAGTGTCTTCAGGTGTGTCCTTTGGTGTCCGGATGTCCTTCCGTGTACTTTGGTTTTCGGGGGTTTTTACAAAGTCTTCTGGAGACCGTGATTTCCCCAGTCCCAGTCGGTGAGTCCCGGCAGGGGAACTCGAGCATATCCTTGTCTGTCTTTTCCTCGCTGTGAACGGGTGCGCCCGCGGAGACCGGGCGGTCTTCCTTTTGAGTGGGTTGGTATTGTTTTGAGTGGTGGCCCTCGTCCCAGTTTGTCTGTGTTCAGCGGGATCTCCTCTGTCAACCACGTCTAGGCTGTGTCTGGCTGTTCAAAGAAGTGTGTCTTATTTTTATAGATCACCCGAAGTCTCGCTGGGAATAGGAGGCGGTATTGGATATCCATAGATCTTAATTTTTGTTTTACTTCGATAAATGATCGGCGTTGTTGTTGGACCTCGTATGTGTAGTCTGGGAAAAGGAGGACCTTGGTTCCCTCGTAGAGAAGATCTCCTTGGGAGCGTGCCTCTTGCAACACCATGTCTCTGTCTTTGAAATTAAAGAGGTGGATTATTACCGGTCGAGGCGGGGATCCAGACGGAGCCCTTTCAATCATAAACCATGGCGTGAGATGGTCCATGGGTACCCAGGTTTTGATCCACTCCTCCAGGCGGGCGGCCAAGGATGATTCTGCAGTGGTTTCGGGGAGCCCCACCAGGCGAAGGTTGTTGCGTCTCGATCTGTTTTCGGCATCTTCCACTCTCTTATGCAGTTCTGATGTGCGATTAATTAACAACGAGACCTGGGTTTTGAGTGCAGCTATTTCATCCTCTGCTGTGGAGATCCTGGATTCAGCTTCCGTGATTCGAGCCGTGGCATTGCGCAGGTCTTGTCGGACCAGGGCGACATCCACCCTAACTTCTCCAATTTTGGATTCTACCGCCACCTGGGAGGCTTGGATCGCCTGAAGGATTGCTGCCAAGTCGCCAGATGTTGTCCGCTGCTCACCCACCCCGCCAGGATTTGGGTCCTCCGACCGAGGGCCCGTCGCCCCTGTGGTGAATTGGTCTATGCGAGTTTGTGCTGTTGCCTGTTTGGCAAATTTGTCTTTACCCATGGCGTTCGCTGTTGGTCTTGAGCTTACTTGGGCCGCCGTGTTCGGCTTGTTGTGTGTTTTATTGAGGTTGTCCTGTTGTATTTGGAGGTTCAGTGGTAGTTTCAGGTTCAGTGTTGTGGTATGTTAGAGTCTAGGTTCAACCTTCCATTTGGCGGCACCTCGTATTTGGGGGGAATCGTGAGGTCACAGTGGGTGTTTATGGCATTTAATGGCCTTCCTCTTCTTGCGTATCTCTCTTCAAGATGATTCATCGCGATGACTCCATTGCTCTTTCTTAGTGGGTTTTCTGCTCTTAAATTACTTTCTGTAAGGGGGGAGAAAGGAACCCCCCCCTCCCTCTATGTTTGGGTCTTATGCCAGAATCGTGCGCTCTGCAGGAGGTTCAGTTTTGCACCGCTTTCTGCGTACCCCGTAGTATCCCTGCTTTTCCAGTCCCCAGCCGTGGCTCACCTTTCAGGGTTTTGCAGAATTGGACCGATTCGTTGAGCTCCTTTGCGTTGCCACAGGATCCCGACCACGATCTTGGGCCGGGGACTGCACCTTCACCGGGCGCCGCCTCAAAGCCCGATTGCGGATTTTCTTGCCGCCGAGGCATTTCCTCGTCTCAGCGCCGGTCCAAGGTTAGACGGGGAATTTTTCCCCCGGTCGTTTCTTCAGTTTCTGCCGGTAGCAGAGCGATGTCAACGGGAGGGAGGGAAGGGAAGCGCGACTGCAGGCCGCACGGCCGTCGATCTTCGGCCAGGGCCCCTCAGGGCCGGCTCCGCGCGCCGCGTCCCGGTTCCCGGAACTCACCTCTCAATGCCGGGGTCATTCGTCAGGCATCCAGGCACCACGAGCCGACACCGCTCGTTTGCCCCGGGCCCCTCGTCCTCTGGTCTCACTCTCCGGCCGCCATCTTGGCCCGTGGTGTTTCTGACCGGATCGTTCAAAATCAGGGCCAAGAAGGATCGGAAACCCCGCTGCCGGTGTGGGGGGGGAAACTGTGGGACCCTCAGGGGTCAATCATAGCATGATGGGAATGGATGGCCTGTCCTTACTTTAGGCGGATGACGGAGGGGTCCGGAGCACTATTAAAGTGCGACCGCCATCTTGACGCCTTGGCCACGCCCCCTGGGTTCCCTTATTTTATTTGCCTTTTCAGCCCACAATTTCTTTTGCCTCCTCTTGCATTCCATTAATCTAACAAGTGAGGTTATTATACTTTCAGCAGGGGTCATAGTTATTTCTTTAAAAAAAAAAAAGAAAATTAATCGTAGCCTGATTATTTGGCTTGGTGGTCCTGTGCTGCCACAGGGCCTATAAGTGGGTTCTCAATTTGCCTAGTCTACTGACCAGCTGAACGATTGTATTGGCTTTTGTTTTCATGGTGTTGGTGTAACGCTGTATTGTTGTTATTTTGATTGTATGTACATCTTTAACGCCTTTGTATACTTTGTGCTAAAAAAAAAAAAAAAAAGGGGTGGTCACTGTTATTTCCTTACATCATGCCATCTAACAAGGCAAGCGCAGGGAAGAGAATGGGGAGGGACCCACAGTTATCCCAGTTATTGAAGATGGTTCTGGAAAAATTAGGCAATGATGATACTTACAGTAGTGATGTAGCATCTGATAATGAAGTTAATGGGGCTAATAGCAGTCGTTTAAGATGGTCCCATGTAGCCCCGCGCGCGGCTTTCCCCCGGTGAAGCGCAGGAATAAAGGGAAGGCACCTGCTTCACAGTCTACTACCTTAGTTGTCAGTCCCCCGGAGCAAGTCATGTTGCCCGAGGTTCCAGTTCCCGCTGTGTCCTCGCAGCCCATGCTCCAAGGGGTAAGCGAGGGAGCGTCCACTTCAACTGTGCTAGGTGTGGCAGAAGTTTTAGATAATATACGCAAATCATTGGCTTCTCTGGCACCCCCAACAGGGCCCCAACCAACCCCTGTGCCAGGGGTTCCAGCGCCAGCAGCACTGACCTTGGCACCCCCTGCATCTCAGTTACCCACTCAGCAGGCGCAGGCCCAAGATCCTACCAGGCAAGCCTTGCTGGAAGCGTCTAGGCTACTAGCAAATATTAATGCCCCAGCTAGTAACCCCCCCGCCTACAGCTCCTTGGAATTCAAACGATTCTTTGCAAAATTCATTAACAGAACTGAAGCGCCAGGTTGATGCATTAGCGGCAACACATAGCTCAATTCCACCTCAGGCGGTATCAAGTAGCCCAAGTGTCACACCGACACCCAATGCTGTGAATCCTGCAACCCCTTTAGTTACACATGGGTTGTCCGAAAATGGCAAGGTTCCAGGCACAGATAATTCAGCAAAGGAAGGGACAACCATTGATGCATTACTGTCAAGACCAGGTAAGCTGGCAGCACACGTTAGTGTAGAAGTAAAAGAAAAGATTTGGAAGGGGGAATTTGTTGACATATTTTCTTTAATCACGGCAAAAAGGAGGGAGGTAGACAATAAAGATAAAGAAGTTAAGGCATCTTCCTCGGGGGCCAAAAAACCCAGGGTGGAGGAGAGCATTATGAACTGGTTGTTTGGTTTCAATGTATTCATGTCAGTAATGTTAGAAAATAAACCTGATTTGGGGATTGCAATGATTTGCTATGCAAACAAGATACTGAAGGCACAACACACTTATGGGGGTTCTGCTTGGTTAGAATATGATAGAGATTTTCAATGGGCAAAAGGGGTGGATCCAACTATTGGTTGGGATCAAACAGAGGCGAACGTCTGGTTAGAATGTGTTAATAACAAATTACCAGGGAGGCAGCCCTTTCGGTCACAATACTCAGGCGAGAAGAAAGGCTCTTGTTGGGCATTCAATAGGAAGATATGTTTGCGCCCCGCAGGGTCCTGCAAGTGGAAGCACAACTGTTCGTTTTGTGGTCACCCCTCTCACCCTGAGTTTAAATGCATCAAAAAATCCAAAGAAAAGGAAGAGACACAAACAAGCCCTCTAACTGAATCTCCTCTGCCATCCCCCATTAAGTTTGACACTCTGCTCCCATGGTTGCAGGTTTATCCTGCGTCTGGATCCGCAGAGATACTGGCTCATGGTTTTTCCTCTGGTTTTAGAATCCCAGCACCCAATGTCTCTCCAGTGAATCATTGTAAAAATGTAGTCTCCGCATTACGGAACCCAGCTCTGGTCGCCAAGAAGTTAGCTAAAGAATGCGCACTGGGCAGGTTAGCAGGCCCCTTCCGTTGCCCTCCTTTGAAAGGCTTTGTTTGTTCTCCATTAGGGGTGGTTCCTAAGAAGGAGCCTGGCCAGTTCAGGTTGATTCATAATTTGTCTGCCCCTCGGGGAGCATCGGTAAATGAGGCCATCGATCCCCAGCTGTGCTCGGTCCGTTATGCAACAGTGGACCAAGCCTTAGAAAAAGTGAGGGCCTTGGGCCATGGGGCTTTATTAGCAAAAACCGACATTGAATCAGCCTTCAGACTTCTCCCAGTTCACCCAGAAGATTACCACTTGCTTAGTTTCCAATTCCAGGGTGGGTATTTTTACGATAAACGCATGCCCATGGGTTGTAGTGTTTGAGCAGTTTAGCACCTTCCTACAGTGGACCTTTTTGAATCGCACCGGACACCACAACGTCATTCATTACTTGGATGATCTCTTAGTGTTGGGTCCTCCTAGGTCACAGAAATGCGGGTGGGCACTCCAGGCCTTAATCTCAATGTTTGAAGACTTTGGGGTCCCCTTGGTACCAGAAAAGACAGCAGGGCCTACTACTTGTTTTACCTACCTAGGGATCGAGATTGATTCTTTGGTGGGTGAGTGTCGCCTGCCGGTGGGCAAACTACAGGTATTCAAGGAGTCCATAAAAACAATGTTATCACAGGAAACGTCACCCTTCACCAACTACAGGTGCTGGTGGGCCAGCTGAATTTTGCTCTAAGGATTATTCCCATGGCCCGCCCCTTTTCCAGGTCCATCGCCAGGTCAATGGCTGGGTTGACTGAGAAGCACCATCACACCCTGTTGTCACTGGAGGTTAGGGAGGATTTAAAGCTGTGGGAGGTTTTCTTGCAGGACTTTAATGGAGCGTTGATTTTGCCTCCCCCGGCGGTATACAGCCCTACGCTGGGGCTTTAAACTGATGCAGCCGGTAGCATGGGTTTTGGGTCACTCTTGGGCCCTCTCCGTTGCAGGGCAGATTGGCCTTCAGAATGGATCAGCTTGGGCTGGACAAAGAATATAGCCTTTTTGGAGCTTTTTTCTATTGTTGTTGCAGTCATCATTTGGGAGTAAGAATTTAAGGATAGGAGTGTAATCTTTTGGTCCGACAACATGGCTGTAGTAGAAGCCATTAATTGGCAAAGGGTTACATGCCCACTAGTTCTCTGCCTTCTAAAACGCTTTATATTATCATGTTTATGATACAACATTACATTCCGGGCTAAACATGTACCAGGGATTTATAACAATGCTGCTGACGCTCTGTCTCGCTCATTGATGCAGGACTTTCTGCGGTATCACCCTCAGACGAAAGAGAAGATGACGGCGTTCCCAGAATCTCTGTGGAAGATTGGTGTCCCGCCCTCCCAGGCTTAGTAGCAACATCTTTAGCGGCGCGTACTAGAAGGGCTTATGAGAACGATTTTTACCAGTACAGGCGATTCTTGCAGGCGCAGCAAATTTCAGATTTGTTCTCTGAGTCAGCGATATGCGCTTTCTTGCAGCATTTGAAAGACAGGGGACGACCAGTTTCTTGTGAGAAGGCTCACCTGGCTGCGATACGTTTTGTTCGCTACAATTAGGAACATGGAGGCACCTCTGAGCACTTTTATTATTAAACGGCCTCTAGCAGGATGAGCCAGGGTTGTCTAGGTTAGGTCAGACTCTAGGCGACCAGTAACAGCCACTCTGCTAGAGAATCTTCTGCGCACCCTCCCAACAGTTTGCTCCTCTCAGGCTGAGTCAGCACTATTTTCGGCAGCGTTTTCGATAGCCTTTTACGGGGCATTCCGCATCAGCGAATTGGTGGGCTCTTCCGGGGGCGATCATGAAGGAGGGTTGCAGTGGGGCGACGTGGTGGTCAGTGCTGAGTTATTATCAATAGTCCTGCACAAGTCAAAAACGGACCAGCTTAAAAGAGGAGTGCGCATTACACTTAGTGCTGCTCTTGGATCCCCCCTCTGCCCTGTGAAACTGATGAGAGCTTACCTCTCGGTCCGTCCACCATCAGGCTCTTCTGCTTTGTTCATCCACGCTAACAGGGAATGTCTTTCCCGCTATCAATTCTTAGAGGTCTTCAAGGTAGCTTTGAGGGCGATAGGGGTTGACCAACAAAGGTACTCCTCCCATTCCTTTCGAATCGGGGCAGCTACGCTGGCGGCTACCACAGGCCTGCCGGTGTCCACGGTGAAGGGTATCAGTCGTTGGTCATCGGATTGCTATAGGCGGTACATTCGTCCTGAACTGGTATAGTCACAAAACTGGTTTCTGAAATGTGACCTGCTCATGCTCTTTTCTTTTCATTTCAGTGCAATGTCACATCATGTAGTTTGGGTCTTGGGGCATTAGTTTGTTTGATGGGCGGCGTACAGGGTGCAACAGCTCTGTGAGCCGAATCCGGCGATGGTTCAAGGCGTTGCCTTTCGTTGGTGCGGAGTTGGCGGAGTGGGAATCACCCAACTCCAACAGTTGGTCACTTTAGCAAAAGGATTTGAGGGGCTCCAGTTCCTGGATCTCATCATTATTCACCTAGGAGGCAACGACTTGGTGAGAATGAGTCGCAAGGCACTAAGAGAAACAATATTCATGGAGATCACAAAATTGGCAAAGCAATACCCAAAGGCAGCAATTGCCTGGTCCCACATGGTGCTTCGACGCAAGTGGGGCACAGGAATCAAATCAAGGACCATCAACGTCTCAGTACGCTGTCTTAACTCGGAAATGGCCAAACTATGCCCTGGTCCAGGGCGGCTATGGAACATTCCTCACAAACTTTTGAAGGGCCCTCACATGTTTCACAAGGACATGGTGCATCTGTCAGATGCTGGTACCGATCAGTTCATTCATGACATGTGTTTTTTTGCGCTCAGTCTTTTCGCGGGTGGGGAGGGCGAAGGACCTTTGGGGCCCTGGTCGCCCTTGTGGCGGAAATTGAGGTATTAAAGTGACCAGAAACAAAAGGGGGGTCCCCAAGCTTGGGGCCCCAGGAGGACACCAGAGATAGGATCCTGAAGTTCTGAGCCAACCTGCGGATGTACACACCAGATTAAGGGGTAAGGGAGCACAGATCGCTGGGGGGGCCACGGGGCTCCAGCTCTTGGCTGCCCCGTTACACCCCGAGACTGATTGGTGTTTGGAGGCGGGCGGAACCCTGAGCGTGAGGACAAGGAACGGTGTAGTCAGGGTAACCTCCCCTCCTAAGGATGCAGGTGAGGTATGTGTCACTTGTGTGGTCCAATGGTGGTTCAGGACAGGAAGGGATCCTGTCAGAAAAAGATTTATGGTCACTAATTTGGTATCTCATGACTTGTAAATATTTGTGTAATGATTTTTATGAAAAATGATTTATGACTTTACGCTATGAGAATACTAAAGTTGTGTTAATAATATCTTCTTCCAACAAGTAAGATTGTCGGTCTGCCTATAGCTGGCTGGGAGGAGTGTGGGCTGGCTGGCGGTCTCCAGATCCTAAAGTGCTGTCGGGCTACTCACTCCCTCTTTGGTGGTTCACACAATTACTTTTTTCTTGTTTTTCATTTTAATTTACCATTCTAACACAGTTACCAGCATGATAGATGGGTAAATAAAAATTGGCCACCTGCATCAAGACACACATGCGCACACACATAGCATGTGCATTGGCGATACTGGGTTTTAATAGTCATCTGTGTTGATGGTTCGTCATGCAAGTGCATGCATGCGGTTGAAATAAAAACACTGGCAAAGCCATAGCATGACTTCCTAGAACCATGACTGATTGGCTTTGCCAATTATTTTAAATCCTTTTGACATTTTAAGAAATTTTATTGATACATAGACATCAAAAACTTTATAAGGTTTAACAGTTTAATATGAAATAAGGAGAATTAGCTCAACTAGGTGACTTTAATATTAGTTAGGAAGAGCGCTTTACAGCTTAACCCCTTCAAACACAATCAACAAGTTACAGTTCAACCAATCAGGAATTCTTTATTCGGCAGTAACTGCCATAAAAGAGTGAACCAAATTATAAAATTACATTAACATACATATAAAAATATTTCCAAACATGTAAAAATGTAATTAAAATGTTAATCTATATTTGATATAACATCTCTTATTACAATACATTCCTACATAAACCTAGCCACAGAAAATCATATGAATGGAGTTGACAGTTCCTGTAAGAATAAAAAGGCAAGTTTACAAGATCTAAAACCATAAGAATGCAATAATGGTAATGACATGCTTGCTTTGAACAGAACAATTATCGCAAGGTCACGGTGGCAAAATAGTATCCATAAACATTTTTGTGGAAAGTTCACTAATATATGTGATATATTCTGCCGGAATCTAGTGGGAAGTCTGTGGTGCATATTCAACACAAAGACCTTATGGCTCCAACATGTTGGTCGTGGAGGTCGTTGAATAAATGTGCACCAGTGGCGTAATCGCCTCTACTTTCATTCTCATTTCTCTTAAAGAATATTTTTAGCACTTCTTTGAACAGAGGTTGCGATCCCCTGCTGAACAAAAGATCTCAGGTTTTCCTATCAACTGGAACCCTTCCTTGATGCATTTAAGTTAGGGGATTCCAAAAGCTTGCTTCAAGCACAAACAATCCAAAATTCCCTTGTGAATGAGTTCCTTTTCCTGTTTGGACCAAATAGTAACTCAAATTGCAAGTGGGCGCAACTCTATATAATATTAGAGAAATGCGACCCCTAATTCGTTATGACAGATGAAGGTTACATTTTAAATGCTGCCAACATGGATGGAAATTAATGCTAATAATAACCTTTCCCACTTGGCTTCTAATGTCCCTACATTCTCGGCACAAGGCAATTCAAGTGTCATTGAAATTTTTTTGTTTTCTGTGCATGTACAATTTTAATTCAGTAACTATAAGTAGTTGCATACATCCTTTAGCATTCACAATCCCATTAGAAGAGTGCCTACACCTTTCCATAACTGCCGTTTTCCTTTGAAGAGAAATTGTAGTTGAGCGGAGTAGGAGACTTGACTGGGAAAAGATAGCCCGGGCATTATCGCTGCGGCAGGTGTTTCTTCACACACTGCCTCATATTTATACTTGTTTGAATGAACATAGTAACTCTTTGGAAGTTTTGACTTCTTATTACCTAGTAGCGGTCGCCACTAGGTAGTTTTAGTTAGAACCATGTTTCCATAGAAAGAGTTTTTTGACTTGCCTATATCTTTGGCCCCTTGACCTTATCTTCACAAAATTTCCTGAAAAAAGTGTTGCAGTGATTCTTGTCATGCATAGAAATGTTGGGGGTGATCCGTCAAGCAGGGGCTGAGAAAAAGGGATGGTGAAAAAAGTTCTGTTTCCCATGTTAATTCCCATAGGATCTTTAGACATGTCTAGAACACGAACCACTGGAAGGAATTACACCACATTTGTCAAAAAGCCAGCTGTTGGTATGCAGATCATGCCTTCACTTATTTGGTGTAAATCTGTTCAGTAGTTTAGGAGATATTCAAGGGCAAAAAAAAATGAATATCTTGGGTCGCCGGTTGTTTGCGAATAATTTGCAAAAATTCATGAATTTTTGCAAATGTGCATGCAAAAAGAAGCGATGTGATTGGCTGATGACAACCTGACTAGAAAGTTGCAGCCGCCATTTTATTTCACGGGACAGGGTCCCCAGGAGTGAAAATCATAAGTGAAAGTGGCATAAGGGGTCAGTGTGAAGGTACCCTGACCCCAGGAATGCAACATATGTGTGTTTTAGGGCGCAAATTATGGGTTTAAAATAATTTTGCATCACCATGTGCGATATTCACAAAAGTTCACCATTTTCCATAAATTATTCACAAAATATTCGCAAATGTGAAAAAAAAACCACAGAATCATTCATACACTAATTCATTCACTCATACATGCACTGAGAGACTCATGAGCCCACTCACACACCCACTCAGACACTAATGCATTCACTGATAGACTCACACGCCCACTTTCAGACCCACTCAGACACTCACGCACCTACTCACAAATCTACTGAAAGAGACAGGCCCTGTGGCGAACCTGCTGTGCGCCCGGTCAAAGGCCCTGCGTGATGCAGGGTTGGGTGGTTATAAGGGCTTGGCTGCAAGGCCTTACTCCAGGCCAGGCTGCCACGCGCAGCCGAAGGTGTGCAGTGGAGGTTGGAAAAACGTGTCGAAATTAAAATTACCTTGCCTTAAAAAAACATAGAAATTTAATAAAAAAACAAAGGTTACAGGGACATTATTGTCCTGAATTTACTCATACAAAGCAATAGAAATTCAGCAGTTATAGTTAGAGCTCTTTCAAGTAACTGTAACTCACGCCCTAAGGTAGCTATTACTTGCGCCTTCGTCATGCACAGTTTTCTTTTCAATAATTTTATTGCAAATGTTGCAGTGATAATATCAAAGATGCCATACAAGATCTCATCAATGATATAATATGTGGAGTAATTAGCTGTGTTTGGTGAAAGCACGAGTCATAGTTACCTTAGGGTGCAAGTTATAGTTACTTGAAAGAACTCTAACTATAACTGCTGAATTTCTTTGGTTTTGAACAAGTAAATTCAGAACCCAACTATAACGTCCCCTTAACCTTTAGGTTTTTCAGTGACTACAGCTATAGTTGAGACTATTTCCAAAGTCTTGTGTGAACCATTTAAGGACAGCCCAGGTCATGGCTGGGACAAACGCTTAAATCCTCAAAGCACTGTAGTATGCATAAAGCCTTCCAAGATATCCAGTAGCTGTCACAGAATGTTGTGCAGACTATAAAAAAGGTAACATTTGTAAGCATAAAGAAACAATTAGAACTGAGGTTTGGGAGGACCTAACTGCACCTTCATTTTGGAAAGATCATAAATCTTCTGAAACTACCAATTATATGTTTTCTAAGGTACAGAAACGTATTGCTAGCAGAATGTGGGTAGTCATTATACGAAAATCTGTGGCTTCGATAATAATGAAAGTGACAACCCTATGAGAACCATCCATAAGCATTACTTCATTTTATTGTGCAGGAGCTTTGGCAAACAAAGACAACCCAGCAGAAAATGCCTCAGGTCCTGATAGGTTGCCAATGGATATATATACAAGGATATATTGAATGGTGCACCCCCCTCTTCACAATAGTGTTGAATGTGGCCAATAAATAAAAATTACCTGGTTGCAATCAATTAGTATTCCAATTAATAAATGTGATAATGGGGTCCCTCCTGTTACAGGCCCTTCTCTTTTACTGGTTCAACTGCTGAAGTGATAGGCAGGGTCTCGCTGACCTACATGCAGGCATACGAAATAGGAGAATAGAGAGGCAGGAATAATGATTTAAACCGGAACTCCTCCAACAAACACCCATGAATGTGTTTGTGAGACACAAAAACTAATTTGCGTAAGAGAGTATATTAATTGAAAATTATTCTTAATTAATCAAACTCAGCAATCATGAACCTTGTTTTCAGTTTTACATTTACTTTAATAAAAAAATATTTGAAATGTGGGTTCGATTGTCAATCAATTTTCTCATTTTCCTGAAGTATACACTTTGTTATTTTTAACATCCTGAAACTGGGAAGCTTAATGTGGCTCTATTAAAACACTTTACATCGTGATCATTTACACACAGCCTGACTAATACTGCATCAAATATTTTTTTATGCGGGCACTAGTTTGGTCCAATACTTAAAATGTGGACACAAGTACCATGTTAAGCCCAGGTATCGAATACGTTCTCTATTTACATTCTTTTTTTAAAGAACATGCTTGGCTCAGGGTTAGAGCACTGATTTGAATATACATCCTATGCCTTTTCCTGATGTAGGATGTTAAGGGCACGTGGAGTTCGCAATTATCATCTAATAGATCTGTATTTGTGGTCATGGTTGTGAGCCTGTCTTTAACATTGGGTAGTGCACTCTCAATATGCATTATTAATGACATGTTATAATTTCAGCACAGTCATGCCCACTGTATGCACACCTACATTTTTAATCATTTATAGTGAATGTGGGATCGCCATTAGTGGAGGTTCACCTAAGAGAAAGGATGAACATTTAAAACATAGTCAATCATTTGCATTTGTTTGTTTTTAGCTGTTGAATCATCTAACAACCATAGGTCCTGATGGGGCTGTTAAATTATAAAGGCTGAAGCGAGTCAACACTACTGTTTTCAAAGCGCCAACTCTAAATGAATATTTTTAGGAGCAAATCCTCTAGCTGTTAAATAAGTTGACACAAAAAACAGGGATATGTGTCTTCTGTATGCAACCTGAATCATGGATTACATTCTTGAAACAACATGCATAACAACCTTTGGACACATTGGCCCTAAAAATATTGGTTGATAGGCTAATGATTTTTTTGGATAAATGTTTGTGAATGATGATGTACAAGATACGTTTTCAGTAGACTGGTGTTTTGTTTTTAAGAAAAAGAGAAAATAAAGGTAACACTGAATAGAAAGTTTATGATTGCTGTGTTTGATTAGTTAGAACAAAATTCAATTAAGATATTCTCTCACACAGATTAGTTTTTGTGTCTCACAAACATATTTATGGGTGTTTGTTGGAGGAGTTCCAGTTTAAATCAGTATTCCTATCTCTCTATTCTGCTATTTGGTGGTTCTTTCCCCAGAGATGCAGTGATTATTGGGGCACCCCCTATGTCTTTCTGATTACATGCAGGCATAGGCTGAGACAAAGGGGATATTCATGGCTCACAATAGGGTTTTAGAGCTAGTCTGGGCACAATTGAACAATGTTTGAATCTCCAGCTGCTAACCAGCAAACCAGTATGTGCAAAGAAGGACACTCTTTATCTTGTCTTCATGATTTTAGCTTTGCCTTGGACTGGGTCAACAAGTCGAAGCTTTGGAAAAAAAATATAGATTTGTAGATGGTCAGCAGCGAATAAAGGGAAGTTTCTCACCATGGAATGCTGAGTGACATAAAAGAGACAACAAAAGTAAAGCTCTAGTTGTGTATGATGTTACTTAGTCCCCTAGCTTGAAAGTGCAAAAGTCGCAATTTTCTCTAATACAGCACACAGTGACTATAGTGAATATTAAAAAGACTGTTGCTAAGTTAGTTGCCCCTTCCCTGGAGATTTACTATGTGTAGGCTGTAGGAGCAGCCTTGTATGGCTCAGAAATCTGGGGTGTGCAAATACTAGTATGCTGTCAGTGGTAGAGAATACATTTTTTAGATCATTTGTTGTGCTCCCCTTGAGTACTCCTTTGACTCCTGTGTATTTGGATATGACAATTAAGAAAATTGCACAGAAAGTAGAATGTAGACCTTTGATTTATTGACATTGCTTGTGGACCTCAACCACTTTGGGAGTATAGCAGAAGGGTCTAAGTGATCTCATGTCTCCTGTTTGTGTTAGGAAAATACCATGTTTGCAATTTGTTTGAACATTATTGGGTAGATTTTAGGTCTCCCTTTAAGAATTGAGCACTCTCTCCACTGCAAAATTAAAAACATTGTAATAGGGAATATGTGTCTGCCCAAGTGATTTGCAGTTGTAAAGGATTACTGACCTAATAAATTCCATACAAAACTCGCTACAGATTGCTTGGGTAAAAGATTTTAATGCTTATTACTGTCCTATGTCTCGGGTCTCAAATTGTGGGCTTAGGGAATGTAGGGAAAACTCTTTGCCCACTTTAAGCATGATGATCACGGTAATGCTCTTAATAAGTTTATTGTCAAATTTAACCTAATCATGCTGAATGGAGAGGGGTGGGGGCGATTTGCTACTGACTTTTTCAGGATGAATCCGTCTAACAACTATTGATTACATCTTTAGTTCTGAGATAATCGGGGACTATTGGGAGATTTTCTGGCCAATTTTTTCAGCTTTAGTGACCATGCTTTAGTGTCTTGCAGTTTGAAGGTGGTTGATCTGGCTAAGGCCCGGACCCGAACCAGATATCAGCCCTCCTTGGAAAAATGGTTTCACTATTAAGTGGTCCAGAATAAATAGCGACAACTTTTCCCATCACTACTGCATGATAATCATGAGGTCTTGTCTATTTGTTTAGATCCAGATGCAGATTCTGGCATGGTAGATTCTGGCATAAAGAGGCTAATGGGGAGATTATTAATGCATTAATGAAGCACTGGTGCCCCTGTTAAGATGAAGAAGTTTGATGCTGTGGGTTGGTTTGATTCTTCTTGCATGAAGGCTCTTGCAAGACTTCCTAGGGCCTTTCGTGCGGAGGCTATGGAAAGCTCGCAGATTAGACAAGCCAGGGTAGAGTATCGGTTTGTCAGGATGACCAGTTTAAAGAGATAAGGGAGAAGGCGTGGGGTAATCTTAAGTGAGCAAGTCAACTAAGTGATTGTGCAACTATTTGAAGGGTTGTGAACTCCCCCTATTTCACAGAAACCTCTAATGACTCTACAACGTGTATGTCCAGGTGGCGCAATGGGTGGAGCATTTTTCTAACTTGTACTTGTCCTCGCAGGAGGACAGGGGTGGTGGCCACATCAGGCACTCCGGTGTCTTTCCCACCCCGGTTGTTTGACTTGGAAGAAGTAAAAACTGCTTTGAGGGGATCATCCCGTGATAAGGCCACAGCCCCGACACTGTCCAAGTGGATCTCTTTATGGATAATATCCTTCCTGATACGCAATGTGGTTTCAAAAAGGGAATGGGAACTATTGACCAATGTTTGAATTTGAGCTTAGTTATTTCTAAGTGTGCTTTGGTCAAGCAAGGCACAGTGTTTGTGGCTTTTATGGACCTATATGCTGCTTTTGACTGTGTAACCCAGTCAAAGCTTTGGGATATTATGGGCCTCATTACGAGTCGTGGATGGCGGTGGGAACGCTGCCAGTGCGGTGGTCTGAGTGCCACATTATGACCCTGTCGGTCAGGCCACCAGGGAACCACCAGCTCTGCCAGGATCAGAGATTCCCAGCAGTCTGGAGGTAGGTGGTGGTCCTAATCTGCCAGGGCAGAGCTGCCCTGGGGATTACGAACTCCTTGTCTGGCAGCTTTTTCATGGTAGTAGCACCGCCATGAAAAGGCTGGCGGAGAACAGGTACAGCAGGCCCCAGGGGGGCCCTGCCCTGCCCATGCTTTAGCATGGGCAGAGCAGGGCCCCCCGGCCAGCACCATTGCAGCACCCGGCCAGCACCATTGCAATGTTCACTTTCTGCTTTGCAGATAGTGAACATTTCGAGTGCGCAATGCTGTAGCCTATTTCCCACTAGGCCAGTGGGTGGAAACTCAGGTTTCCACCTGCTGAGCTAGTGGGAAACTCTTAATAAGTCCGGCGGGGAGGTCACCGCGTAGGCGGTGGCCTCCCTGTCGAGGGTTTAGTAGACTGAGTTTTCCATCTGTCAAGCTCAAAATCAGGCCCTATATCTGAGATAGGTGTGGAGGCGGCAATTATTGCCTTCATTATTGTATTAACTGTATACAGGTACCAAAGCCTCTGTACATTATGGCAGGAGGGGTGCATGGACACTTTTGAGATTAGGCGGGGCATGAGGCAAGGATGTGTCCTGGCCTCATTTCTTTTTTCCTTGTATACAAACAGAATTGAGGCAGTACTTACCTCTAGGCCCAGAAATATCCCTCATGTGGGTGGTCACTACTTGCTTATTTTACTCTATGCATATGATTCTGTTTTAATTGCTAGAACAGGGAGGGCCCCGCAGAGCCTAATTGACGACTATGTTAGTTTTATGGATCAACTTGACCTTCAGGTTAATGCGAAGAAGACTTTTATAATGAGATGTGGGAAGTGTCCAAAAAAGACTCCACGATTTTTCATGGAGAGTGTTAGAATTGAAGAGACGACTTCCTTTGCCGATCTGGGGATTTTATTTGACAGCAAAGCGGCATGGAAACCAATGGTGGAAAACAAAGAAGCACTGTTAGAAAAGTCTGTAATTGGGCTACAGGGCTTTTGTATGAAATTAGGTGCAACTCCAGTCAAAGAGCTCATGTCTGTCTATGACTTTACATCTGTTTCAGTGGCCTGCTATGGGGCAGACATATGGGGGATGGTTGAGCTGGGTCCAATACAGAGAGGTGAAAACTCTTTTCTTAGACGCATACTGGCATCTAATAAAAGAGTTGAAAAATCTCTTATTAGATGCCATGTTTTTGTGTCATGAGGTGCTTGGCATGCCCTATATTGAGGATAAAATTAAATTAGTTCCGCTATTGCTGTGGCATGCTATCTGAGCAAAATAAAATGTTCCTTTGAATTGTTTGATTATATTTGATTGTTTGGCTTTGGATGGAGCCCTTAACATAAAATTGCTTGCTTATGTTAAATCGTCGTTGGAGCAGATCAGACGTTTAGAGTTGTTCACATCCCCTAATACTTGTAGCTCCTTTTCTAAAAAGAGTTTGAAAGAGATGTTTGTGGCTTGGAGGAGGTCAGTGTGAGTTGCAGCTAATCTGCCAAATTATTGTTTTGAATGCATAGGCAAATTTCCTATCAGGAAGGGATTCAACCCTATTTGTGTGAAAATAGAATAGGCAGCACCCCTTTATTCTCACAAAGTTTTGCTTCAACTTCGTTTCCCTGATGACGGGTTTCCCTCCCAAGTGTAATTTGCATACCGATTAAGCTCCCTGCCCTTGTGATGGTAGCTCTGTGCGCACAACTTTACATATTATGTTTTTATGTCCTTAGTATCGCACTCCTAAACGAAAAGTCCTGTGCCCATTGCTCCATGCTATGAATCTTTGTTACTGTATGCCAGGACTGTCATTTCTACAGCAGCTGCAATCACCTTTGGTGTGCTACACTGTGTTTTAAGAAATAGTTTGCCCAGTTGATTTCTGCCCAGGATGTTTTCTTTTTTGCTGATAGTGTTTTTTTAAGGTTAAAAACATGTTTCTGCTTTTTAGCTGTTTATACATTTTTTATGTATCATTTCTTATTAATTGTTTTATTTGGGATCTACTTTTATGCTGCTGAAGTGCAGCGAATAAGCTTTTATTGTCTTGACTTGACTTGATAACTGACAGTGGAGTTCATTAATGTTAAACCATTACCATTCTATGAAAGTACAATTTATGAAATTACTCCTCCACTTGCTCCTAAACTGTTTAGGCAGTTCAGATACAAATCACTTCCTAAAAGTCTTCTGTAGCAAGTTGACAGATTCAGCACTTACAGGATCTGACTGTGCTGTCTGTGAAGGGGTCCCTGAGTCAATAATACATATATTATTCTTTTGCCCATCCTATGGATACCAAAGAACAGAATGAATATTGCCTCTGTGTAAAAACATTGGGTACAAGCTGGTGCATTGAGTCCTGTAGGATCCTTAGCACTGCCACTTCGCATGTTGGTTTGGATTTGGTGATCAGAGCATATCCAAGCTAGAAGGTAGTTAATTATGTTACTCTCTATTGTAAAGGTGATAGGAATCCTCCCATATTGTACTCACCCCTAGGATTTTCGTGAGTAGGTAGTTTAGGCCCATATGATGTATTTGCACCTTCACTGCTACCTTTGATTATTGCCATTTTGCACAAGGTTTCTAAGGCCTATAAAGATTGCTAGTTCAATCTTTGAAGAAGACTATTTGAAGAACTTGTATGTTATTGCTGCCCATGGTGCACCTGTCACTAGGTTTTTAATGTCTGGATAGCCCGAGCCCATATGATTTATTTGCACCCCTATTGCAAATTTTGACTATTACTATTTTGCACAAGGCCTATATGGATTGTTCGATCTCTTAAGATGAATGTCTGCAGAACCTGTACTTTATTGTTATTCTGCACAAGTTCATAAATGTAGCTGGGGAGGGGAGGAGTGGGATGTTTTTCTGCATATGACTTCTATGACCTTATTGTGTAATGTTTACATCTTGGCTAGCTTAATTTAATTAACTTTTATTTAAAATTATATGATGATCTGAGTTTATACAATGAATATAGGAAGTATTTGACTTTATTGCTAATTTGAACAAGGTGATGTGTGTAGTTTCTGTTGCGCTTGCACAGGTTTTCTTCCCGCCTTGGGTTCAGAAACCACAAGCGCTCTGATGAGACACCAAACCATAGTACCCCACCACTAGAATTCAACTGGATCTTTGGACGCAGTAAGGAGTGTAGGAGTCAGATTCATTCAGCACAAATCATTGATATATGAATCATAAACAATTCTAAGCACCATCAACTATTTAAACACTAAATTAAACTCCAAACCGAATAAAGTTTCAAAGCTTTCTTACAATCCCAAAATCAATGTAACATATATGATGTGAAAGACTAAGTTATACAAGGGGGCGTTGCCAAGCAAGATGGCGGGCAGGACGCGCTCCTAGTGAGCTCCCGCCACTCCGGCTTGATCCTTCCTTAATCCTGGGGTGCCTGGGACAATTGGCGTCCCCCTCAACATGGGAAGGCACCCTGACCTTATTGGCGCAGTACAGCCCCGTCTTGCAGCTCTGATTCCCGGCATTTGGGACTGCACCATTGGACCTCCCCCGGGCCGCGTGGAGTGTGGCTGATTGGCACTGTGAGGAGGCAGCGGCCGGCTGCCTCCTTCGCACTCTCTGCATTTTGCTGCTGGGGCATCACTCCCCCCAGGAGAAGTTACGTTCCTGCCAGCCCCTTGGGGTGCGCGACCTTCATCCCCTGGCCTGGTGTGGTGTTGGACTCGAGGCGCCATGCTGGGCACTCAAGCGGAAAACTGAACAGTGCTGCAGCCTGCTGTTGGATGGCCCGGGCCGAGCTGGGGGCCGGCCCTAAGTGACAGAGGAACAAGGGAGCCCGGGCAACGGGCAGAGGACTGGTCAGGAGCGAGCTATGAGGAGCGGTCGCAGAGCGGCCAAATGGACAAAGGTAGTGCTGGGTGGGGAGTGCTGCGGATCCCCGCATGGAGATCTGGTTTGCTGGTGCTTGGCCCGGGCCTGGTCATGGGCTCTTTGAGTTCAGAGGTGCTGGGCTTGTTGAGAGGAGCCTTCTATGGGTGCCCGGATCCCCCAAGTCCGGGGCTGCCTGCTGGGTGACGGTGCACAGCTGCGCCTCGCGGCTGAAGGTGTAGCGGAGCCCGGTGTCTGGTCTCGTGGTGCTGTGACCTCCGGGTTCTTAGCCTCTTCAGCAGGTCAGTCAAGATGGTGGTATCGCTTGGTTTCTTGCCGGCTGCGAGATAGGGCGACACCGGCAGATGGTGGTGTCGCAGGGTAACACCATGGAACAATACACCAAACCGGCCCCCCTGTCACAGCGCCAGACTTGATTAGGGGAGCCAGGAGATGTCTTGAGCATGCCGGCGACCACCGAGGAGCCATCGCGAGCTGAGATTCCTGTGGCTATACAGGGGTCCAGGGTGGCCCTTGAAGGGAAGATAGGAACGGTGGCAGTTGATGTCAACCTCCTTCGGGCAGACCCCAGGAAGGTCTCTGACAAGGTCAAGGTGGCTCTGGGCTCGGTTTTGGAGCTGCAGACGGAGGTGGGGCTCTGCGTAAACAGATGGTGCAGATCAATTCCACGGTTAGCAGGCTGGAGGCAAGGCTGAAGGATGCAGAGTACAGGTCCTCACGGAATAACGTCTGTCTGCTTGGGTTCCCGGAGCGCCCGGAGGGGTCTACGGTTGAAAGCTTTGTGGAGAGTTGGATTAAGGATGTTTTGCAGCCGGTTGGGCTGTCCAGGGTGTTTGTGGGGGAGCGTGCTCACTGGGTGCGGTGCACCGCCAAGGGCCATCATTGCCCTTCTCTTGAATTATAAAGACAGAAACTGTGTCCTGCGGGCTGCCCGTGAATCTGACAGGGCGGTCTTCGAGATCTGTAAAATTTCCATTTATCCTGATTACGCGAACAAGGTTCAGAGGTCCAGAAATGGGTTCCTGGATGTGAAAGCCAAGCTCTATGCCATGAACCTCAGATATATGCTGTTGTATCCGGCACGCCTACAGGTGCTATCTGGAGGCAAGTTCCACTTTTTTTAACGTCCGGTGGAGGTCTGGAGATGGCTGGAGAGGTGGGACAAAGTTACTCATGGCAGACCGGAGAGGTCCAGCTCGGTGGCTCATCGGGCTTCTGGGGTGGATGGCCCGGACTGGAGGACTCGTGGGGACAGCCAAGTGGAGGGTACAGTGGCACAGGTTGTGGCTACTGATACTGATTGTAGAATTGAGATACAACAGGATGGGACAATGTTGTGGTGAATCCTGAAGCGGCGGAGCGATTGAGTGGGGAGCTGGAACAGGGGGCAGAGAGGATCTCTTTTTGGGGGCTTGTGTCTGAGTGAGAGGCACTTGTACTTCATGGGAAGGTGCATCAGGATGACAATCAGGTTTCTGATGGGGCTCTACTTGAATTTAGACTTGTATTGTACATGGGGTGGGTCAATAAGATCACTGAGTTATGTTGGGTTGGCATTCAGGCTCAAGTATATTGAATCCGGGGTGGGGGTGGTTACTCCACGGGTGTGGTAGGACTTCGTAACTGGGAAGTTGGGGATTAGGCTGTTGTCCTGGCAGCATCTATAACGTGGAATTACAGTATGGCTCAATGTGTTTGTTCTATGGTTTATCCGGTGTGGGTGATGAGGGGTTGGGTCTTTTGGTTGGTAAGGTTTATCAATATTTGAAGTTCATGACAGTAGTGTGTGCATGTATGCGAGAGGGGAATTGGGGATTCGCCTTGTCTTCTCTCCTTTGGGGGGAGGTGAGGGGTAGAGGATTAGAGGGACAGATGGCAGCTAGGCTTTGGCACGAGCTGACAGATTAATGTGCTGACATGGAATGTCAGGCTGTTGAAGAGGCACACTACACATTACAGGGTGCACTCTTTTCTGAGGAGGCATAAGGTTCATATAGCCTGTCTTCAGGAAAAGGACATGACTAAGGAGGAAACACAAAAACTATCCAAGAAATGGCGGGGTCAGATGTTCTCTTCCTCCTTCTCCTCTTACGCAAGGGGCGTGACAATATGGGTGGCCCCAGGGATCCCATTTACCCACGTTTATAGTGAAGTGGATGTGGGGGGTAGATATGTTCTGGTACAGGGCACCTTGGATGGGTCACCTATCACTATTCTCAACACTTATGCGCCCAATACAGATGATCACTCCTTCTATGCTAGCATACCTGAGATATTGGAGGATGGGGTAGACACGCCTATTGTATGGGCCGGTTATTACAATTGTATTTTGGATGGTGAAAAGGAACGTCGCCCGCCCAAGATGAGGACTAAACCTTTGATGGTGAGATCCTTTGCAGAAGTTATGAGTAACTTAGGGTTGTGGGATGGATAGAGGGAACTACACCCGGAGGGAAGGGAGTTCACCTGTCATTCTAAGACACATGACATGTACAGTCAGCTAGTTCGGTTTCTTCTGGGTAGACTGAACTGCTCACAGGTTCTGGATATCAAGCACCTAGGTAGGTTTTTATCTAATCATGCCCCGGTGTTGATGCGGCTTCAGTGGGGAGCCGATAATACTGGATTAGCTCGTATTTGGCGTATGCCTGTGGATTTTCTGACTGGTGCGGGGTGCCGGGACAAGGTGTCGGTTGCCGTTAAAGGTTATATGGACTTGAATTGGAACACTACGAAGTCCAGGAGCATGGAATGGGAGGCCTGGAAGGCCGTAGTAGGGGGTTCTGCATAGGCACCGCTTGTGAGGTACGCAAACAAATGGAACAAGAACTCACTAGTTCAGAGGATAAATTAGCGGTTCTGCAACATCAGACACCGACCACAAGAGAGGCTGAAAGGGAGCAACTCAGGTTGGATAAGTCATTTAACAGCTGCTGGGACACGCTAAGCAGGGCAACACTTAGAGCATACAGGCACCACTTGCACAGGAAAGGGGATAAATCTGGAAAAGTATTGGCGTGGATACTAAAATGGGAGATGGAGGTGTCCCCCATCATTCATATAAGGAATGCCAAAGGTGAGACGATTACCAGTCGCAAGGATATCGTTCAGGCATTGGGGGAACCTCTGCAGAGTATCTAGGGCTAGTGCTCCAGTCCCAGAAGACGAGTTAGGGGAGTTTCTGTGGCGTATACAGCTCCTGCGATTGGAACCAGAGAGTAGGGATGCTCTAGAGGCTGCGATAACTGTGGAGGAAGTGGGTGAGGCGGTGGAGGCACTTGCAAAATCTAGGCCTCCTGGTGGTGACGGGCTCCCAGTCGAGATGTACCAGACGTTCTCCCTCCTCCTGTGAGAGAGGTTTCTGGCGGTGCTTGAGGAGGTCCTGCTGCGAGGCACGTGGCTGGAAACCATGCGCCAAGGCGTTGTATGCTTGATGCTCAAACCTGGACAGGATCCTGGTGATCCTTCCTCCTATCGCCCGCTTACTTTGCTGAAAAGGAATGTAAAGACCCTGTGCAAGGTATTGGCTACTCTGCTTTGTGGGGTAATCCGGAGCTTGGTGCATGTCGATCAATGCAGTTTAACCACTGGTCGTAGCATGACCTACAAATTGTGTCACTTGGCACATGTTCTGCATGAAACCGAGGGTGAAGAGGACGAACTGGTGCTATTGTCATTGGATCTGGAGAAGGCCTTTGATACAGTATCTTCTGGAGGTGCTGCGGGCATGGGGTTTGGCCCACACTTTCGAGCATGGGTGAGACTGTTGTATACTGCACCCTCCGCATGTGTCCAGGTGGGAGGAGAGCTCTTGGAATCCTGGGAGATTGGTAGGGGAACCAGGCAGGGATGCCCACTTTCACCGCTACTTTTTGCATTGGCTATGAGGCCGCTGGCTATGTGGCTCTGACAGCTGGAACCTTGGGGTATCTGGGTGGGGCAGATTACCCACATCGTTTCCCTCTATGCAGATGATGCGTTGGTGTATCTTCGGGAGCCTAGTGTTTCTAGGGCCTCTGTTGCTGCAGCTGTTGGAAGCCTTCGGAGTTGTGTCTGGTCCCCAGGTGAACAGGAAAAAGTCACTTCTGTTTCCTCTGGGGTCACTCTGTGGTGTGCCTCAGGAGGATCAACCGAGGGTGGGGATCAGTGGGAGATTGAGAGCTTCCGGCACATAGGTATCTGGGTCACTCACACTGTGGCAGCAGACGAAAAATATAATGTAGAATGAATGGTTACTGGTCTGGAATGCTCGGTTTCATTCTGACACAGATTAACTCTTTCAGTGATGGGGAGGGCGGCTGTGGCTAAGATGGTGGTCCTGCCACGGGGCCTTCGCCTGGTTCAGAACTCTGTTTCCATTATCCGCTCGGCTCTATCGCTGTCTAGATAACTTACTGATTTCATTGGTGTGGGCTGGGCGACGCAGTAGGGTGGCATTGTCCGTGCTGCAGAGGGATATAAAGGAGGAAGGGCTGGCGATTCCCAATATGTAACATTATTATTACGCGGCGCATCTACAACACGCTGATAAGTGGATTACTGAATCGGACAATTGGGAGAAGAGATTGTTTGCAGAAATGTTGGGTGGGAGGATGTTAGCGCATCTATTGATGTCGGGCAGTCGGTCTGAATCTGCCATCCCCTATTTGGTCAGAACCACTGCCTGGGTCTGGGAGCAGGCTGTTAAGAATGGGTTACGACGAGCCCCGTTTGATAGAGAATTGAGGATTTGGGACTTAGCACCCTTCAGGGACATGGACAACCTAATGTGCATGGAGGGTTGGAGGCTTGGAGGATGTGTTTTGGCAGGAGATTTATACCCCAATGGGGAGTTTATCTCCTTCACTGATGTCCGGGACACACCTTTGGTCAGGGCCCCAGTCAGTTCTTGCAATATGCAAAAATGAAGAGTGTGGCTCGTGAGATCTGGTGTTGTTTTCCAGTGGCTCTTCAGGCATCGGCGGTATGGAGTGGACTGATTAATTGGGGCGAGCAGACTCATTTGATCACTTGGTTCTATAAAGCCCTTCGGGATGCTCAGTGTGGCTCGTAGGGTTTGGGAGCGTGAACTGGGGGACCACATAGAGGATGCTGACTGGGCAATGGCATTGTCGTTGGTGCGCATGGTGTCATGCAACAATAGTTTTAAACTGTTACACTTCAATTTTGTGCATAGGACATACTTCACACCTAGCCGTCTCAATAAGATTGATCCTGGATGATCGGCCGGGTGTCCCAGGTGTGGCACTTTCAATGCCTCCTTCCTACACTTAGCTTGGTCTTGCAGGATGGTGCACAATGTTTGGCAGGAGGTGGTTGGGGGAGTAGATGAGGTTATGGGACCGCGGGGTAGGCTCACACAGCTGACTCTGGTGTTGGCCAAGCGTCGGGTGGCTATTGACTGGATGACTGCCCGGAACCCTTCAATCCCTTGCTGGATTTGAGATTTGATGGAATGGGGTACAGCTGAGGAACAATATATGCGGATAACACGCAGGGAGGAGGGGCACTGACAATGGTTCACTGGGGTGGAGAATTTAAGTTCTGCAGGAAGTACAGATGATGAGGGCTGATTAAGTACACTGTACATCAACTTGATAGGTGATGACCAACTGTGGTAGGCCAGGTCTCTGTTATTTATAATATGTGCAATGGCTGGTTTCATGTGGATCCTTGTCGGGGGTGCTTGAAGAAAAATTCCTGCCGCAGTGGGTGCTGTCGACCCTTGTCTTGGATTTTATGTGAACTTTGTCCTCCAGTAATGTGACAAAACTATACTGTAATATCTTGCATTGAAATGCATTGCACTGTAATTTTGTTGGTCTGGTTTTCAAACTAAATAAAAACAGAGTTATAAAAAAAAGGTTATAAACATACATGAATACCATAGGTTGACCAAAACGTCTAAAAAGATTTATCCTACTAAACATCAATACTGTTAAACATTCCAAAAGAATGACATGAATTAGCAAAACTACAATATGCACATTAATCTCAGATTTCAAAGCAGGTGATGGTGACATCAGTAAATCATCAAAATACAATTTTTGGCAATCAAGTTAGCAGGGCTGGGCCATCCTTACTCTAACATGCATTTGGACTTGCATGTGTGGGAAAGGACTAACACATGTGGGCAAAAGCAAAAAGGAAAAGACAAAAATAATTTGGAAAAAATCATTTAACTAGGGCAACTCACTATAAAAATATGCTGGTGTAATTAGCTAAGCTAAAAATGAAACAAGAAAGCACATTTAGTTATACCTCTCCTCATGGGACAGGAGACAGGAAGTTTCATCGAGTAGAACAATCACCTTCTCACAACATCAGTTGACAGCAGCATCTGGACAGTACAGAACACTGGCTGCACATAGGATAGGTCAGCAGTTCAGAATTGATTGGGTAAAGAAACTCATCAGAAGATTTGGAGAGGGACAAAAAGTGACAGCAGCAGACCAAGGCAGAAGTAGACTAGACTGACTCTGGCAGACTACTAGAAAGGCTAACTCAAAGTTTCAAAGTCTCTTACTAATTAGCAATATCCATGGGCCCTTCGATTGGTCCTCCAGGTGGGCTCATCTTATACACAAGATTCAGCATCCAGTGGTAGCTGCTGACACCATCAAGTTTGCCACTATTCCAGATTTTTTCAGAGAAAGCATTTAGGGGGTTATTCTAACTTTGGAGGAGTGTTAATCCGTCCCAAAAGTGACGGTAAAGTGACGGATATACCACCAGCCGTATTACGAGTTCCATAGGATATAATGGACTCGTAATACGGCTGGTGGTAAATCCGTCACTTTTCCGTCACTTTTGGGACGGATTAACACCTCCTCCAAAGTTAGAATAACCCCCTTAGTCATTTCAATGATTTCTTACAATTCTGCCAAAATATTACAATTTCTAGTTGTTTGTTACTTCAGAATTATTTTTCACAATTGCATAGGATGAGCTAAACAATTCTCATATTATATTAATACAATGTTCCTGTCTTGTTAAAAACTAGAACAAATATTGTTACACAATGAAGCTGATGCATGTACTTCATCTTCAATGAAATAGGACATTCAACATCATGTCAGCAACCTAGGGAAAAAATGTAAGTCAGAGGGAACAGAATAAGCAAATAATTTTCTTCTACTGCTGCAAGAATGAATCTTCAGGCCTAGTCTTGCTAAGAAGACCCAAATACACATTAATACAATAAATACACTTATAAAACATATTGCTCACCTTACAGTCAAAATCATATATACAAAGCAAGGTATTTTACTGCAAAGATTGTTTACAATACATTAGAACACTTTTAAATGTGCATTTATTTTTCTACACACATGTAACATGTTAATAAAATGAATGTAATTCTATATAAATACGATTAATTCATGATCATTTAATACTCATAATATACTTCATTTCTACTGTTTCTTTTTAAAGATAATACTTTCCATGTTAACTCTAATTAATAATTCACTCAAATATAAATGCACAATATCTTCATGTTAAAACGTGATGGCAAATACGAATAGAGGCCACATTGTAAACCATAATTTAAATGTGCACCTTTTACATTTTTAAATTCATTTCTAATTCAAAATGAAAGTTTGTAAGTCACCATATATACTAACTTCTATGCCACTACTGTATTAGTAAAATTTGATCTCTGTCAGTCCCTGCTCTAATGGCAATTTATGCCGTCACAAAAGAACTTTTCTCATTTACAATAAAACAAATCAAAACCTTGTTGTCTGATAACATATAGGCCTAGGTCTGTGAAAATTGTCAATTCTTTTCATGGTCTAATAATATATGTTTCCTATATTCTCCATTTCCATTTCTTTCTTTCTCTGTCTATTCTGTAATCTTTGGTGGTCATTCCAACCCTGGCGGACGGTGTTAAAGCGGCGGTAAGACCGCCAACAGGCCTGCGGTAAAAAAATTGGAATTATGACCTTGGCGGAAACCGCCAACAAAGACAGCCACTTTAACACTCCGACCGGCACGGCAGTACAAACAAACAGCATGGCGGTCACCGCCAACAGACAGGCGGAAGACAATGTACCGCCCACAGTATCACAACCTACCAATCCGCCACCTTTTCTGGTACGGATTCACCGGGGATAAAAACACGGCGGAAACAGCCATTTCAAAGGGAAAACGCTCACCTCTACACACTTCACGAGGAAGGAGGGCACCATGGAGCTGGAACTCCATATTCTGCCAGCGCTAGTCTTCCTGCTCCTCTACGAGGATCATCAACGCCTGCGGCGAAGACCACGGTGAGTACTGCACCTACAACATAGGGGAGGGGGGGAGGCAAAAACACAGGGACACACACAACCAACATCCCAACCCCCACCCGACCCTCACCCACTACAACACACACACCAATGCATATCTATACATTACAGTAACACCCCCCAAACCCTCCAGAAGAATGCAAAGACAAAAGGAAATGACTGGAACCATTGTAATATCTCAAAATACAGTAAGCAAATATATACATATATATATATACAATAAACAAAATATACACCACGATTAGTAGTGCAGGTATTGCACCATTCATAGTCCGTGGACCACTGGGCCCAAAATGCATGGGCGAGGCCCACACAAGATACCCGATCCAAACAGAGAGAACACTGCAGGGGCATCAGATCGCAATACAACAGGCACCTCAGGGGGAAGGGAAGGGGGGGGCACCTCAGCCGGATGAGTGCACCACGCCAGATCCACGAGGGGGCTCCATGCCCATAGATGTATCCTGGGGAGTGCAAAGCCATAGTCTCGCAAGTCTCTACAGTTGATGGGTTGCCCAGTGTTCAATCCTGGGGAGTGCATAGCCACAGTCTCTCAAGTCTCAAAAGTGGGTGGGTTGCCCACTGCCATATCCTGGGGAGTGCAAAGCCACAGTCTCTCAAGTCTATACAGTGGGTGGTTTGCCCACTGTAACATCCTGGGGAGTGCAAAGCCACAGTCTCTCAAGTGGATGCTGTTCTCCACTGGTTCTGGAGAGGGACTGGTGCCCCGAGTGCTTCATCCTGCCAAAGACAGATGGAGTGGATGCTGTTCTCCACTGGTTCTGGAGGGGGACTGGTGCCCAGAGTGCTTCATCCTGCCAAGGACAGACGGAGTGGATGCTGTTCTCCACTGGTTCTGGAGGGGGACTGGTGCCCAGAGTGCAGCACACACCCTGTGACAGTCCCAGTTGCGTCACTGCCCCTGCCGCTAATGGGCTAGCGGTGTTTTCCATGGCGGTCTTTGCCCTGTTCAGCGGTGCTTGAGTTGCCAGTGTAGGACCTGTTCAGCTGTGCTTTCCATGGCGGTCTTTGCTCTGTTCAGCGGTCCTTGGCCTGTTCAGCTGTGCTTGAGTTGCCAGTGTCAGACCTGTTCAACAGTGCTTTCCATGGCGGTCTTTGCCCTGTTCAGCGGTCCTTGCCAAGGCAGTCCTTCATTGCCCAGCAGGGCTGTGGCTGCCGGACCTTCATGGGTCAGCTTGGCTGTGGCTTGCGGGGCCCTCCTGGCCAGCTGGGCTGTGGCGGCCTCCTGGGCAGTGACTCTGGCGGTGGCCTCCTGGCCAGTGACGATGGGGCTGGCGGTGGCCTCCTGGGCAGTGACTCTGGCGGTGGCCTCCTGGGCAGTGACTCTGGCGGTGGCCTCCTGGCCAGTGACTCTGGGGCTGGCGGTGGCCTCCTGGCCAGTGACTCTGGGGCTGGTGGTGGCCTCCTGGCCAGTGACGATGGGGCTGGCGGTGGCCTCCTGGCCAGTGACTCTAGGGCTGGCGGTGGCCTCCTGGCCAGTGACTCTAGGGCTGGCGGTGGCCTCCTGGCCAGTGACTCTGGCGGTGGCCTCCTGGCCAGTGATGATGGGGCTGGCGGTGGCCTCCTGGGCAGTGATGATGGGGCTTGGGGCTGGCGGTGGCCTCCTGGGCAGTGACGATGGGGCTGGCGGTGGCCTCCTGGGCAGCGGGGATGATGGCGGTCTTCTCCGCCGTGCTGCTCCTCCCAGACTTTGGAGATTTGTTCTGCCTCTTCCCCACCTTGGGAGGAGTCACAGCTGAATCAACACCCCCCCGGGACCCCTGTGAGCGGCTTTGCTGGCTGGAGTCTTCCCCCTCTCCCGCCGGGCACTGTCCAACTTCTGGTGCTTCACGGGGGACTGGCTGTGCTGTGGCTCGGTGCCACACTGGCTGGCCTGGTGGGCGGTGCACTCCACATACCTGTAACAACAGGCACCACAGGTCCCGGAGAGTTTTTGGCTGAGGTGCTAGTATGGGACCTACGAGTTGGACGGGGGGTGGTTGGGGGGAAATAGGTTAAGGGTGGACAGGAAAAGTTTTTGGGAGACACTGGGACGGGTAGCTGGAGGGGGTTTGGGAGTGGAGGAAGAGGTGGTGGTTGTAGGAGGTGTAACTTTTGTGGATTTGGGTGCAGGTGCATGGGCTGGAGGCTGTCGTGAGGTGGATGGCTGTTGGGTGGGTGTGTGCCTGCGTTTGTGTATCTTCGGAGGGGGCGTCACAGACACACTGGGAGAGGACACAGGGGACGTGGAAATGGTAGTGGGGGTGGTGACTGCACGTGAGCGGGGTGTGGTGGTGGGTGTGCTGGAGAGGCTGGAGAGGGACGTAGTGGCTGTAGTGGTAGTGCATGCAGGTGTAAGTGTAGACGAGACTGGGAGGGAGGAGGGAGACGAGGAGGAGGGGGACACAGTGGAGTGGGTTGGTGTATGTGTGTGATGCTTGCGTGAGTGCCTGTGGGATGTGTGGTGCTTATGTTTGCCTGAGCTTCCCTTGTGTGTTGAGGTGTGTGCAGGCTGGTCTGATGGTGTGCTTGGGATAGGCTGGGGTACAGGGGATTGGGTCTGGGTGGAGGAAGTTGGAGGGGGGAGGCTAGACACAGGGACAATGGCTGCCTCAGTGCTGAGGCCAGAGTTTGCAGGGTTTGATGAAGGGCAGCCTGACCAGAATGAATGCCCTCCAGGAATGCATTTGTGTGTTGCAACTCCCTTTCTACACCCTGGATGGCATTCAAAATGGTAGACTGCCCAACAGTGAGAGACCTGATGAGGTCAATGGCCTCCTCACTGAGGGCAGCAGAGGTGACAGGGGCAGGGGCTGAGGTGCCTTGGGCGAAGGTGATGCCCACCCTCCTGGGTGAGCGGGCACAGGGCGAAGGCTGAGGGGCTGCTGGGAGGGCGGTGCTGGTAGGGGGGTGGTGGCTGTACCTGTAGAAGTGGGGGGCACAGATGTTGCCGCCACCACAAGAGAGCTCCCATCGGAGGACAAGTCCGTGTCGCTGGTTGCAGATCCTGTGACCGCCGTGGTGCTCCCCTCGCCCTCCGTCCCACTGGTGTATTCTGAGTCCGTGGTGTGGCCCTCCATGGCCATGTGGGATGCAGCTCCCTCGTGCTCCGGTGCCAGTGTACCTCTGCCTGATGATGCTAATGCACACAAGAACAAGGAGACCACAAAAAGGGGGGGGATGACAAAAGAAAGACAGGTTGAGTGCATGGCTTACCGCTACCGTTGGCGGACAATACAGACACAGCAGCCCCCTGCACTACGTCACGCTGTTGCGCTCTACAGATGCAATTCCTGGGAAATGGCCTACATGGCTATGGCCGACATCTGCACACATAGATGACACAGGGGCATGAATACCTGTACTTGGCACTCTACAGAGGTGGGGTGGGGTGCCACATGGCCTGCATTACGGAGGGGCCTAGCCTACGGAACTCGCCCTGGCCTAGGGAAACCCACAGCCCTCCTCCCCCACCCAGACACCTTCACTACACGCAAAGTCCGATGAATGAGAGTGTACTCACCCCCTTGTGTCTGCTGTGATGCCCTCAAGCGCCCATCCAACTCAGGGTAGGGCACCGCCAGGATCCGGAACATCAGGGGGGTCATGGTTCGACAGGCACCCCTCCCACATTGGGAGGCCATCCCCAGCTGAGCCTCCGCCGTCTTCTTGCTCCAGCGGGGAATGTCCTCCCATCTTTTCCGGCAGTGGGTGCTCCGTCTGTGGTGGACCCCCAGGGTCCGGACGTCCTTGGCTATGGCACGCCAAATATACTTCTTCTGGTGGGCGCTGACCTTCATGACATGTACAGGGGAAGAAGAGAAGTCATTACCAACTGCACCGTCAAAGTGAGTGGCCCACATCCCTACCCTTGCCATGTGGCACATGCATTCACAGTCCTTCATGCACGCAGAACTGTGCCCTCTTCCTTCTTACAACCAGCCCTCTCCACACAGGCATAGCCCATACAACATGCTCCCTGTGTACTTACCTGTTGGTCTGGAGGACCGTAGAGTAGCGTGTACTGGGGGAGGACCCCGTCGACAAGCTTCTCCAACTCCTCTGCAGTGAAGGCAGGGGCCCTTTCCCCAGACGCACGAGCCATTGTTTGTTCCAGACCGAGGTCACAGAAGCACTTGCAGTGTAGGTCCTCTCCTGTCGAAGATCAGGTATCGAGTGATTCAACAGATAGAAAATGGCGGTCACGTCCGCGGTGGTGACGTCCGCGGCGTTGCGTACCATCACCACCGGCGTACATCGTCATTGGCTCCTGGGACCCATAGGGTCCAATGTTAACCAATACAGCATCGCGCTGCAGTCTTCGACCGCCTACCGCGACGGTGTACAACGCCAGCGCAGTTACCTCACAACCCATTGTCCCAGTTTAGAGGTCAGGCAGCCGCCATTTCAGGGGCCCACATGGCCTAATTACCAACTGCGTCACACATACCTAGGCCTTGTCTCACAACACAAATACAGGCCACATTTTGTGTATGAATGGTGTTCTGTGTAGACTGTGGGTACATACCTCTGAGTTGTTTGACTCTGTGGTCGCTGTTGTCCTTCATAGGCACCGTCTGCTGGGACATGTGAGGCGATGGCGGAATCCTCCGGTGTACCGCCCGCTGGTGGACCTGTCTACAATGGAGGAAAGAAGTTTGATCATTACCTAC
The DNA here is from genome assembly GCF_031143425.1 of Pleurodeles waltl. Classification (NCBI taxonomy): domain Eukaryota; kingdom Metazoa; phylum Chordata; class Amphibia; order Caudata; family Salamandridae; genus Pleurodeles; species Pleurodeles waltl. Next base: position 521,887,719 of record NC_090443.1, read on the forward strand.
AGGTTTGACTGTGCCACAATCCAGGAACTGTGTACCCAGTTGGAGCCTGACCTGATGTCAGCAATCCGCCATCCCACAGGAATCCCCCCTCAATTGCAGGTGCTATCAGTGCTTCATTTCCTGGCAAGTGGGTCATTTCAAACAACAGTGGCCATGTTATCAGGGATGTCCCAGCCTATGTTTTCCAACGTGTTGTCCAGAGTGTTGTCTGCCCTTCTGAAACACATGCGGAGCTATATCGTTTTCCCTCAGGTGGAGGACTTGCCTACAGTGAAAGGTGACTTCTATGCCCTTGGACATATCCCCAACATCATAGGTGCCATTGATGGGACCCATGTAGCTCTGGTCCCCCCCCTCAGGAGTGAACAGGTGTACAGGAACCGGAAGAGTTATCATTCGGTGAATGTACAGATGGTATGTTTGGCAGACCAGTACATCTCCCAGGTAAATGCTATGTTCCCTGGCTCTGTGCATGACGCATACATCCTGCGGAATAGCAGCATCCCTTATGTGATGGGTCAACTCCAGAGGCACCGGGTGTGGCTATAAGGGGACTCTGGTTAGCCCAACCTGTCATGGCTACTGACCCCAGTGAGGAATCCCAGGACCAGGGCAGAGGAACGCTACAATGAGGCCCATGGGTGGACAAGGAGGGTGATCGAATGCACCTTCGGCCTCCTGAAGGCCAGGTTCAGGTGCCTCCATATGACAGGTGGTTCCCTATTCTACTCACCAAAGAAGGTTTGCCAGATCATCGTCGCCTGCTGTATGCTTCACAACATGGCTTTGCGACGACAGGTGCCTTTTCTGCAGGAGGATGGCCCAGATGGCGGTGTTGTGGAAGAGTGGAGCCTGTGGACAGTGATGAGGAGGAAGCAGAGGAAGAAGACATTCACAACAGGGACTCACTCATCCAGCAATATTTCCAGTGACACACAGGTGAGAAAACATTCCTGCCTACTACAAGTACTTTAACACTTCTACCTCTATCCTGCCTGTCGATTTCAACCAGTATATGGTGACTGAGTTGTACATTTCCCTTACGGTTTCACAGGTGTGGTTTCCAATGTGTGTCATCTGCTTAGACTCCTCATGGACTTGAGATGTGTGACATAGGTATGTTGACATTAAATTAGAAAAAGCATTTTGTCACAGTCATTAATAATACACAATTCCGAAACCACAGACTGACTCCAGATTGTTTTGTGCTTCAAGGGTGTTTATTGAAATGCTCAATATTGGAGGGGGTTGTAAAATGGTGAGGGGTGATGGTGGAGGAATGTCCATGGCAGAGTCCAGACTATTAGTCTCACAGGTGCATTGCCCATATGGGCATAGGAAGTGGAGCTGGGGCAGTTCCAATATGGACAGGGTTACAAAGTGGGACAGTGGTTTGACAATCAGGGTGGTCTCATTTCTTGGCGGGGGTCTTGGCATTGTGCTCTGTCTTGTTCCTGGATCTCAGGGACCGCTTGCGGGGTGGTTCTCCGTCTGCAGGGGGGGTGCTGGTGTGGTGGTCCTGTGGCGGTGCCTCCTGTCCACTAGCGCCGGTGGAGGTGGTGGGCAGTTCATCGTCCATGCTAGTGTCAGGGGCCCCTTGTAGTGCCACAGTGTCCCTCCTGGTGTTAAGTATTTCCTTCAGCACCCCTACGATGGTGCCCAGGGCGGAGCTGATGGTTCTGAGTTCCTCCCTGAACCCCAAATACTGTTCCTCCTGCAGGCGCTGGGTCTCCTGAAACTTGGCCAGGACCGTTGCCATCGTCTCCTGGGAGTGGTGGTATGCTCCCATGATGGAGGAGAGGGCCTCGTGGAGAGTGGGTTCCCTTGGCCTGTCCGCCCCCTGTCGCACGGCAGCCCTCCCAGTTCCCCTGTGTTCCTGTGCCTCCGTCCCCTGGACTGTGTGCCCACTGCCACTGCACCCAGGTCCCTGTTGTTGTTGGGGTGGTGGGTTATCCTGGGTTCCCTGTAGTGGTGGACACACAGCTGATTGACGTGTCTTGGGGATGGAGGTATGGGCCCTCTGGGTGGGGGCTGTGCTGGTGTTACCAGAGGGTGGAAGGTCTGTGGTGGGCTGTGCCTGTGTGAGGGGAACCGACTGTCCCGAGGCCCACGGTGGTCCGGGCTGGTCATCTGGATCCAGTTGGACAGAGCTGCTGTCATCACTGTGGGCCTCTTCTGTGGGTGGGGTGGAGATGTCTGGACCCTCCTGTCTGGTGACGTTGGGTAGTGGTCCTGCAGGGGTGTAAAAGCATGATTATTGCATCTGTGTCTGTCATGGTGTGCAATGGGTGTGTGACCGTGTACCCTAGTGCTAGCATTCCTGTGTGGGGGCTTGTGTGATGATGGTTGAGGGGGGTGTTATGGGTATGTGCAGTGGGCATGCTTTAGTGATGGGTGTCCATGCTTTGTTGTGTCATGCAGGGCTTGGTGTTGGGATGTGTGGTTTGTGTTATTAGTACATTTGTGAGGAGTTGGAGTGATAGGGGAGGGGGCGAGGGTGGAGGTCTGTGATAGCATGCAGGTAGGGTGGGGGATATGATAGTTAAAGGTTTGACTTACCAGAGTCCATTCCTCCACCGACTCCTGCGAGGCCCTCAGGATGCAGAATCGCCAAGACCTGCTCCTCCCATGTTGTTAGTTGTGGGTGAGGAGGTGGGGGTCCGCCGCCAGTCCGCTGTACCGCCACGTGGTGTCTTGAGACCACGGAACGCACCTTCCCCCGTAGGTCGTTCCACCTCTTCCTGATGTCGTCCCAATTTCTTGGGTGCTGTCCCACGGCGTTGACCCTGTCGACTATTCTTCACCATAGCTCCATCTTCCTAGCTATGGAGGTGTGCTGCACCTGTGATCCGAATAGCTGTGGCTCTACCCAGACGATTTCCTCCACCATGATCCTGAGCTCCTCCTCCAAGATCCTGGGGTGTCTTTGCCGTGCCATGGGGTGGTGTGGGTGATGTGTGGGGTGGTGTGTGTGGTGATAAGTGTGGTGATATGTAGTGGTGTGTGGTGTTTTGTGCGTGGAAGTTGTGTGGGTGATGGTGTTGAGTGCCTGTGGCTGCTAGTTTGTGGATGGTGGTGTCTCTCTCTGGCCTTCTTTAGAAAATTGTTGGTAGTAGGGGTTTGTGGGTGATGTGGGTGTGTGTTTTATATTGTATTGAGTGTGTGGGAGTGGTGTGTGTATCAGGTGTGTGTACTTGGAATTGTCCAATGTGGCGGTGTTTTGTATGTGTGTGTGTATTTTGAGCGCAGCGGTGTGTACCGCCAATGGAATATCGCGGTTGAAAGACCGCCGCGTGGATTCGTGGGTCGTGATAGCATGGGCTTATTTCTGTTGGTGTGACGGTGGAAGTTTTGTTTTCGCCAGTTTATCACTGACCTTTGGTGTGGCGGACTTGTGTGGGTGTCTGAATTTAGGCGGATTTCGAGATGTGGGTCGTAATAGGTGTGGCCGAATTCCACGGCCGCGGCGGTGTGTTGGCGGTCTTCTGCACGGCGGTAAGCGGCTTTTACCACCAATGTTGTAATGACCCCCTTTGCCTTTTCCAGAAATTGTAAGCCTTGTAAAATCCAAGTGCACAAGTTATTCACACTGTCACAATCAATAAAGGTTTCAGGATCATTCTCACAAATCCATTTGCCAAATTTCCAACCCAAGATCCTACTTTTGAAAATCCTTCACCTATTGTCTTCCAAACATTTGTCTGTTTCAGGTCATTGAAGTCATTTTTCAAACTTGTCAGATTAGAAAGGTATTTCCTTACCTTCTTACGGTTTTTTGGTATGTAAGTGAAGCAGGGTTGCGTCTTTAAAACTCGACAGACTCCACCTTCCCTTTGCTAAAATGATGTCGAACACAAAGCAATTCTGCAAAACCATTGGTCTTACTGCAACCATTTCCGTATCCAATAGGAGCATTGCACCTGAAAAATCAGTTGACATTTTATCTACAATCTTTGATAAATTCCTTTTATTTATGTCATTCAAGATCACACCCACTTTTGGAATAAAAGCTCCAAAAATATCTCCAGTGATCTCTGAACTACTCGCTCCTCTTTTAAATCTCATTTTATGTCTCTCAATCACTGTTGGAGTGTTATTGTTGTCTACTTGGTAGATTTTTGTAAAAACCACTTCTAAATAGCCCTCAGTAACTTGTAATAAGCATTCTTTCCACAGATGTAATATATACTAAGCACAAGAGTGTCTTGTCCATTTAGCATAAAATCCCATACACTCTTAAACAAAAACGTGTCTGCATTTACTTGTTCCTACAAACTTATTATCAGATTTTGATTGTGGCCTATCTATACAAAACTTTCCTACATGTTGCCAATCTAAAGCGAGGCCTCCTTGTGTATCAGGTGTGTTGTGAACTGATTTCCTTCTGGAAATGATATCCTTATCTAGCTTGTTTTTCATTGCTTTTCTTCTGTAGTCAACTTGATTAATGAATTCTTTTTCCACCTTTGTGAGAAGACATGTAAACTCATTCCGGTGCTGTGCGAAAGGTTGGTGTAGGTTTTAAGAATCCACCTACTACATCTATGTTCTTAACCTTTGCAATGCTGCTGAAATGCTGATTAATGGGAACAAAAGAGAAAACTAAATGTGTTAGAATAAAAATACTGAATGTATTCTTTATTGTACAAACGTGTTAACAATAAACTGCAACTAATGCCATTAGTTAGTGGTAAACTGTAATAGGGGATTCCCTCTTGTACTGAAGAAGGAATGTGTGTACACACATAACAGCCATGCACATTCATTGTGTCCACATATTCATATAGCAAACTATAATAAACATTGGAAGATAAATCTCCCTTTGTGTCATCTAAATGAAGCAATCCCTCTTCCTTATACAACATATCCTGCTTAGATGTTGTCATTCTCTGCACTGAGGTTGCTGTGAAACACTCGTTCCCGAAATCAGTGAAATGCACACAATCATACACACTATAACTAAACCAATGCTTACACATTTATGTTTACTGCGTTTTCCCTGTCCTGGGGCCATGGCTTCTGTAGAATCAGAGAAGACAAGAAAAAGGAAAAAGTTCAAAAACAAAACAAAAATCTAATCCAAAGCAGCGTTTCTAAATCTTTTGCACTGTCTATAACAGTTCTCCACCTTTAAGAAAGTTCATCAAGTTTCAATCTAAAGTCTTCTCAAAATGGTTCAAGTTTTCTTTTTTAATAAAAACACAGTTTGATGATCACTTATGGTCACTTCCAGAGTGTAATGTCTTTGTTGATCAATTAGCAAGGTTATTTCAAAATTCAGTTCAAATGCGATTTCAAGTTCCAGAATGTTTAACTGAATTCTCACAGACAAAAGAAAAGGCCATAAACTTGTTCTTCTATTCATTTGTGACAACATATATCCATTCAAGTGAAGAGTACTTGTGGCTTGGCTCTATTTTCCTTTTTGTTCTCCTTACAGCACCATATTCATCTTCACTTTGATTTGACTCTTCAACTTCTGTTATAGCTGGGAGTTTATCAGCAACTATTTCATGTGCGACTGCAGGCCTTTTACAGTTTTCTTTCGAGGTGCAACTGTGTTTGCTTTCGAGGTGCAACTGTGTTCATGATGTTTGATGCATTGGCAGGAGTCAGTCAGCTTTGATTTTGCTCTCCTGCATCTTTGTCTGCATTTGGAATGTTTGCACTTTCACCACTTTGCATGACCTCCGCTTTAGCCACTTGTTCAGCCCTCACAACATGATTAATCTGAACCCTTTATTCTTCTGCATTCGCTCTCAGCGAATCAGATTCTGTGTTTTCAAGAGGATAGGGAACTTTGCATGTGTGACTTGCATGAATCCAGTTCGGGAAAACAGCACACTTTATAGCTGTTGTTGTCACCAAGATAACTTGATACGGTCCTTTCCGCCTTGGCTCTAGACAAGTCTTCCTTATGTGTTTTTTAATAAGAATCCAATCCCCAGCTTTCAAACTGTGGCACTGTTCTTGAGCCATTTGAACTGTTGCTGCTTCAACCTGATGAGACAAAGAGTGAACCACATCAGCCAGACCTTTGCAATAATCCAGCACTAAGATCTGTTATGTTCACAAGTGCATTTCCAGGTGCTGCTGGGTATCTCATTGCACGCCCCATAACGATCTTGTGGGGTGACAATCCAGTCTTGCTGTCAGGGGTGCTGCTCATGCTCATCAGGACAAGTGGCAATGCATCAGGCTATTTCAATGTTGTAGAGGCACAAACCTTTGCCAATTGAGCTGTTAGTGTTTCATTAATTTGTTCCACCAAGCCAGATGCCTCTAGTCTGTAACTGCAGTCTAATCTTTGCTTAATGTTCAGTGCTGCACACAACAATTTGATGATCTCATTATTGAATTGAGTTTTTTGATCTGATTCCAAAGAAGTCAGGATGCCAAATCTTGGTATAAGTTCCCTGAATAGCAGCTTAGCTACAGTAAGACTGTTACTCCTGCATGTTGGATAGGCCTCTATCCAGAGGGAAAACACGCACACAATGACCAACACATACTTCAATCCATTGCAAGCAGTCATCTCAATAAAATCAAGCAGCATTCTGTTAAATGGACCTCCCGATCTGTCTACGTGGCTCAAATTAACCACTGTACATTCCCTACATTCATTTGTTGACATGTAGCACATCTTTGACATACCTCTTCTGTGATCAACCTAAATCTGGGATTGTACCATGTCTTGAATGTGCGAATCATTGCATCTCTGCCGAGATGAACCTGACCATGATAGTTGTCTTGCCATTGAGTTCAACAAACAATCTGGAATCACAACTTTCTCTTCACTTGAAATCCAGATATCATCTTCCTGTCTCTGTACACAACCTGCTCTAGTCCAACTTCTGTGTTCGTCCTCTGTTACCTCTTTCTGCAACCTCTTGATTTCATCCCACATATCAACCATGGAAATCAAGAAACTTTGATTCATCTCACCAGTTTCACTTCCACCACCCCACTCCCTATTGAAGGTGATGCACTGGAGTGCACATTATCTGGCAATTTGGTCAGCATAGGCATTACACAACAATACATAATCATTGGACTTTTGATGGGCTGTGCACTTCACAACCGCAAACGTCTGAGATAACTGCGAAGCATCTAATAAACTGTGAATTCTTTCACCATTTCGAATGGGTGATCCTGAATAGGTCATGAAACCTCGCTGGTGCCATAACTGCCCAAAATCGTGAACCACACCAAATCCATATTGACTATCCATGAATATTGTCACTTTAAGCTGCGCAGATATGCAGCTTGCTCTTGTAAGAGCAACCAATTCAGCTACTTGGGAAGAAACAGCTCTTGGAAGCCATGAGGCTTGAACAACTCCTGAGAGGGTGCAAACTGTATAACCAGCTCAGAGTACCTTTGTTTTCTCTTAAACAGGAGCCATCAACAGGAGCTTAATCATACTCCTTTAAAGGAGTGTCCTGAATATCAGGGTTTGGTGCACAGTTCAGTGACATTGAGGCAGTCATGTTCCATCTCATTAACATAATTAAATCATGAATATTAACAGGTAAAAATGTAGCTAGGTTTACCACAGAACACCTCTTAAATTAATGGTTGCATTGGCAGAACCAAGGATCAACAGCTCATAACTGGTAGACGGGCACTGGTCAAATATTGAGTCTTAGTTCTTGTTAAAAGAACTTCAACTAAATGAGGGACATAATCAATTGAAGGGAGTCCCTTCACAATGCCTTTGCATTGACCTATGCTTACATCAGCAGCTGCCACTGCTTTTAAACAACCGGGCAAAGCAGCAGTGACAGGATCCAATGTGGTTGAAAAATATGCCATATGTCTGTTCATTTCTCCATGCAACTGTGTCAAAACAGAAAGAGCACAACCATCATGTTCATGACTAAACTGTGAAAAACCTTTCATGTAATCAGGCATTCTACACAAACTCTCTCTCAACTCAGTGAAAGCTTCCATATATTCTTCACTAGAGGGCACTGGGTCTATAACTTCTTTATGCGTTAGCTTCTGCAGTGCTTTGGAAATTACTTAAAAATTTGGAATCCATTGGCAACAGTAGCTCACCATGCTCAAAAACATTCTGACTTTTCTTTGTGTAACTCGGGGATTTATCTGCATAATAGCCACAACTCTCTCTCGGGGCACTTTTCTTCCACCTTTCTAAATTTGGTGACCCAAATACTTAACTTCTTTCTGGGAATCCTGTAATTTGGTAGGAGATACCTTGTGTCCATTTTCGCTCAAATGATTCAACAAAGCTATGGTATCTTGTCTGAAAGCTTTACATGTATTAGATGCAACCATCAGGTCATCAATGTACTGCACTAAAGCAGACTGAAATGGCATGTTGAAAGACTAAGTTATTTTTCAAAATCTCATTAAAAATGGCCGTTTATTCTGAAAACCTCTATGGAGTATGGCACCATGAATTCACACGGTTGCCAAACATGGCTGAGAAAAGGAATTGACTATCCTCATGGAAAGGCACCAAAAAGGAAGCCTGTGACAAGTCAATATCGGAAAACCATTCAGCTTCACATGAAATATGGAATGAAATTACTGCTGGGTTTGGCACCATGGGACAACAGGATACCACAATTCCGTTCACTTTTCTCAAATCTTGAACTATACAATATTACCCACTTGGCTTTCGCAATCCCATAATATGGCTACCCATGACTTCTTTCAGAACTCCCTGCTCAACAAAGTCTGTAATTTTTGGAGTAATTTCTTCAATCACTTCTGGAGTCATGTTATACTGTGGCATCCTGGGAAAGACTGCATTCGGCTTTAAAGTTCACTTTGACTGATTCAACACCTCGTATGGGTCCAATATCTTTACCGGAGAGATTGCAAGCTGTCAACATTACTGTGTCTTGTAATTCATCAGGCAGGTCCCTAATTTTTATGGCAGGAAACAAAGTAATGAAAGGATATATCTCATCAATTTTACTGGAATGTTCATCATCACTCTTTGTTTGAATTGCTATCCCTTTATGAGTACAAGTAATAGAGCATTTTAATTTGTATAGTAGGTTTCTTCCTAACAGACTCACAGGACTGGAATTGCAAACCACAAATTGGGGCAAATCCTCAAAGGTTCCTATTTTAACTAGAATGGGCTCTGTAATTGGTTTTACCAAATGCTGATTTGCTACTCCTACAGCCTGAATTGTCCATCCATAAAAGGTCACATTAGGGACTCTGCAAATCTGACAGTGTCAACCAGAAATAAAACATCATGACAATCGCATTCACCTAAAAACCACAGAGATCTACCTACTGTGAGGCAGCCAACACACATTCTTCTTCTTATGAACTCTGACTCATACATTCGTCACTCATTTCATCATCACTGAAATCAATCACTGAGTATTGTGTGATTAACTGATTTACATTTGCAATTGCTCTTTGGTTCACGTTCTGTTCAGGAACCATTACCTGTTGCTGTGCCATTGGAGCTTGTGGTATCTGCATTTGCTGTGGGGCTTGAATTTGCTGTTGTGGAATTTGTACTTGTTGTTGGGGAATATGCATTTGTATTGCTCCAGTAGGAACATTCATGGTTTGATTTTGGGGCCTTTGAATGCTTTGATTTTGAAATTGACTATTATCCATCTGTGCAACACCACCACCTTGCACCAAATTTTTTACATTATTATAGAGACACTGCTGTTTCCAATGTCTGACGTTGTTGCACGCATGACAAGGAAGCATTTTCTTCCTGTTTTGAACATCAGCTACATCAACATTTTGATCCACTCGAATTCCATGCTTCTACCTCTGAACTTAGGCACCATACTGCTCTGCTGCTGTGTTCCCTGTATTCTTCCTAGGTTCAGCACTCATTGCGATCCCTGCATACCTGCTGCTTGGGCAGATTTGATTTGAATCACCATCGCCTTCTCCCTTAATCTTTTCTCTTTCAACTCAATTTTGTCACTGCAATATTTTGCATAATGCAATAGTTCATCAATTGGCTTTCCATGACAGCAAAACAAATGATTCCGAATCATGTTGCTAATTTCAGGCTTTAGTCCTTGAACAAATCTGAACACAAAATTAACCATATCAATTGGTTCAATAATTTCTGTGCCACTGTATTGCTTGAATGCCTGCAACAATCTCTCATAATAACCTTGAATAGACTCCTTGTCTCCTGAGTTGTCCTGTCAATTCTTTGCCAGTCAACATCTTTGGGGGAAATTCTAGTTTTCAAAAACTCAATCACCGTTTAGTAGCTTTTCATCACCTTTTCAGATGGCGCATCCGTCACTGCATGCCTTGGTGGCTTACGCGTTGGTCAATCAACACTCTGCTTACACTTAACCCTCAAACCTGCTGGAACCACAATCTCAAATAAAGTGCTCAAATCTTCCCACAGATACTTTGCAAGCTTCACAAACCTCTCTGTTTGCTGGTACCACTCCACTGGTTTCTCCCTCAACTTTGGGTAGTCATTTGTAAAGGACAGTATGTCACTTCTGCTCTTTGGGACATGGCCAAAATTCCCTCTGGGAATCTCTCTCATTGGCATAATTTTTACAGCTTCCTCAGCCTGCTTGACATCATTTGAAGATGCAGTTGACCTTTTCTTGTGTTCTCCTCTCTTTGCCCATCTTCCTTCTCCTTTTTGAATGCTCTGAATCAATTCTTTAATATGAATTTTCATTCCAGGTGATCTCATGTTTGCAATGTCTTAAGTCAAATTCTAAGCTGTAACTTCTCTTTAGCTGTTTGGTTTTTTTCATCACAATTTCATATTTTTCGGCGAAATCAGATAATTTCTCATAGATATGTCCTGCTAGAAGAGTAACGTCCTTGCACATAAAGTGCAACTTGTTTTCATTAGAAGAATCCAATCTGTCTAATTCAAGTGTTCCCTCAATCATTTCATTTAAATCCAAATTTTGTCCAGCCATGTTCAATGTCTTTTCTCCCTCGGGGGTATTTTTCAAACTAGACCCTTCATTTAGACTATCTAAGCATTCGGTTAAATGTTGTGCTGGTAACCCTTGTAAACTAATGTTATTACCACAAGATTGGGGCAGTGGATAAATACAAGATGTTCTCGTATCTTGCTCCTGAGCTAAAATAGATAAGCCTGTAGAGCACGGGGGACATGTCACGGGGGACATGTCACACCAATCAGTGGACCTACTCTATCACATGTCTTATTAAGACCAAAAGAATTTATAGGAGTCTTTGCTGGCACCGTAGTGCTCAGTCTCTCCATTTCAGCTTTTTTTCCAAAAGGAGAATTCATTGCTGTTACCAAATTTGGAATCTGTGAGCCACTCTCATTATCACTCTGGGTATACAACGGGATAATCAGACCTATTGTTACAGGAACTGTCAATTCATCTGGCCCGACAAATATGTTTGAAAAATTAATCCTTTACCTTGAACAGTTAATACTGTACCAAGAGCCTGATTTGACTGATTCGAGGCAACATTCTCTGATGTCATCACTGGGGAATACATAGGCATTGTGGCCCTCATTATGACATTGGCGGTAAGTGCTGCTTACCGCCATGCTGACTACTGCCAACATACCGCGGCCGCAGCGGTTTACCGCTACCTACACTATGACCCACACATAGCAATCCGTCACTATACAGCCACACACACAAGTCCGCCAGCCCAAAGGTCAGTGATAAACTGGCAGTACCAAAACCCACACCGTTATGCCAACAGAACTATGGCCACAGCATTATGACCCACGAATCACCACGGTGGACATTCACCCACAGTAAACCATTGGCGTACATACCGCTGCGCTCAAAATACACACACATACAAAACAACACCACATTGGACAATTCAAACTACACACAACTGACACAAATACACTCACCACACCCACACCAATATAAAACACATGTCCGCATTACCCACAACCCTTAATGACTAGAAAGAATTGGAACCAGAGAGTGAGAAACACCAAGAGCACCCACAGAACCAGAGCCACAGAACACCATCACCCATACACCATCCATGTCACAGGTGCAGCAGACATCTATCACTAGGAAGATGGAGCTATGGCGGAGAATTGTGGACAGGGTCAACGCCGTGGGACAGCACCCAAGAACAAGGGATGCCTTCAGGAAGAGATGGAACGACCTACGGGGGAAGGTGCGTTCTGTGGTTGCAAGACACCAGATAGCTGTACAGAAGACTGGCGGTGGACCCCCACCTCCTCCCCCACAACTAACAACATGGGAGGAGCAAGTCTTGGCAATACTGCATCCTGAGGGCCTGGCAGGAGTAGCAGGAGGACTGGACTCTGGTAAGTCAAATCTCTATTACTATCACCCCTCTACCTGCATGCCATCACATACCCCCACCCCTACCCTCACCACCATCACCTCACATACACCCCACCATCACAACCCACCCATCCAAATACCAAACCATGCATGCAACTCCAATGCATGGACACCACTCACTGCCCTGCATGGACACCCATCACTAAAGCATGCACACTAGAGACAATCAGCTAGCCCACAAAATCACTACTCACACAAGGCAAAGCTGACAGGGCAATCACAACCATACAAGGCAACACACCCATGCATAAGATGTCACACACAGAAACAATAACACTGCATTTACATCTCCACAGGACCCCCACACAAGGTCACCGGAGAGGAGGTGCCATCAACATCCAGTCCCCCCACAGGAGAGGCCCACAGTGATGACAGCACTTCTGGTCACCTGGATCTGGATGACCAACCTGGCCCATCAGGAATCTTCGGACAGTCGGTTACCCAGGCACAGTCCCATACCACCACATAGCCTCCTCCCTCAGGAAATACCAGCACAACACCAACCCAGCGGGCCCATACCTCTCTCCCCAGGACACGTCAACAGCAGTGTGTCCACCTCCACAGGGACCCCAGGGCACACCACAAACACAGGATGATCAGGGACCTGGGGCCAGTGGCAGTGGGCTCACAGTTCAGGGGACAGAGGCACAGGACAACAGGGATGCTAGGAGGACTGCTGTGCGACAGGGGGAGGACAGGCCGAGGGAACCGACTCTCCATGAGGCACTCACCAATATCCTGGGAGCATACCATCTTTCCCAGGAGACGATGGGCCAGGTACTGAACAAGTTGCCTGAGATCCAGGCAGAAGCCAGAGAACATTGCCAAGACCCACATCAGGAAATAAGACTCTCCTGATTGTCACCCTTGTGTCCCACTCTGTCACCCAGTCCACCTTGAACTGTCATTGCGCCTCTTCCTATGCCCCCTTGGACAATGCACCTGTGATACAAATAGACTGGACTCTATCCTGGACTTTCCTCCACCATCAGCCCAGCCCATTCCACTACCCCCTCTACTTCTTAGCACTTAAATAAACACCCTTTGAAAAAATGCAAGTAAGAAGTATGTCAAATGATTTGAGTATGTATTCGTTTAACAAGCTTTAAACGCTGCAATACAACTGTACAGTAATGTATACATAGGAATGACCTGTAGTTGACTGCAGTCAACACACCAGGTGCCAGAGTGGGGCACAGATATCTGAAAATAGAGATGCCAAAGGGTACAGTAAGTGGCCATAGAATTGGGAGTATCTTCCTGCCATGTACAATGTCAAACACAAAACTGTCAATGCAAGTTGAAGTTACAGTGTCTTACCTGTGTGTCACTGGAAGTACTGTTTTATATTAGCTGTTCTGTTGTCTTCATCCTCATCCTCTGCCTCCTCATCTTCACTGTCCACAGGGTCCACTACTGCCACACGCCCATCTCCAGCTTCATCCTCCTGCAGAAAAGGCACCTGGCGGATCAAGGCAAGGTTATGCAACATGCAGCATGCCACGATGATCTGGCACACCTTCTTGGTGAGTAGTACAGGGATCCACCTGTTAGATGGAGGCAACGAAACCTGGCCTTCAGGAGGCCGAATGTCCTCTCTATTATTATTCTTGTTCGCCCATGTGCCTCATTGTAACATTCCTCTGCCCTTGTCCTGGTATTCCCCACAGGGGTCAGTAGCCATGAGAGGTTGGGGTAACCAGAGTCACCTGCAAATATCGAGGGACAACTGTTAGACATACACTAACCCTTAGGGCCCACACCATACCCATACATCAACATCCACTGGGTGGGAACCAGGGCTCACCTATTAGCCACACCCGGTGTCTCTGGAGTTGAGCCATCACATATGGGATGCTGCTATTTCTCAGGATATAGGCATAATGCACAGACTCAGGGTACTTTGCATTGACATGAGAGATGTACTGGTCTGCCAGACACACTATCTGCACATTTACGGAGTGAAATTTCTGAACACCTGTTCATTTCTCCAGGGGGGGACAAATGCAATATGTGTACCATCAATAGCCCCAATAATGTTGGGGATATGTCCCATTGCATAGAAGTCAGCATTCACTGTGGCCAAATCCTCCACCTGGGGGAAAATAATGTAGCTGCGCATGTGTTTAATCAGGGCAGACAACACTCTGGTCAGCACTATTGAGAACATTGGCTGAGACATTCCTGCTGCCAAGCTCACTGTCACTTGGAAGGAGCCACTTGCCAAGAAATGGGGCACATTTAGGACTTGCACAAGAGGGGGGATCCCAGTGGGCTGACGGATAGCAGATATCAGGTCAGGCTCCAATTGGGCACACAGCTCTGTGATTGTGGCCCTGTCCAGTCTATAGGTGAGGATAATGTGCCTGTCCTCCATTGTTGCCAAGTCCACCAGGGGTCTGTACATGGGGGTATGTCTCCATCTCCTATTCATCTGCAGCAGTTATAATCTAGGGGGTAAAACAGTGAGCAGCTGGTCAGTATTCCACATTTCCAAACACTATACTGCATTACATGTTGTGACTGTAACAGTATGTATTTGGATACACCCAAATGGTGCCTATGTGTACTGTGACACAGTTAGGTGCCATGGCCTGCCCCCCCTGAAATGGTGTGTGCCTGTCCTGTGTGGATGGACATGTGGAAATGAGGTAATTCTGCTGACGTTGTGCGCCGTTGCGGGAGGCGGTCAGGTACTGCCGTGAAACTCCTCATTGGTTGTCATTGGGCCCTTTGGGTTACAGTGGCCATGGTGATGTACGCCGGCGGTGACGGTACACATCGCCGCGGACATGACTGCCAATTTCTATTTGTTCCTTCACTTGCTACCTGACCTTCAACAGGAGAGGACCTACACTGCAAGTGCTGCTGTGACCTGTGTCTAGAACCGACTATGGCTCTTGTCACTGGGGAAAGGGCCCCTGCCTTCACGCCCGTGGAATTGGAGAGACGGGTGGATGGGGTCCTACCCCAGTACCAAATGCTGTATGGGCCTTCAGACCAACAGGTGAGTACACTGTGAGCACGATGCAAGGGGCATGGATGCATGGAATGCTGTGTGTGAGGGCCTCGTTTGGGGGGGTTTGGTGGAAGAGTTCTGGGCAGCATGATGCATGTATGGTGGGCAATGTCTGTGCAGAAGGGGATGTGAGGGCTATGGTGGGCCATGAGTCTAACAGGTCAGACGGTATGACTGATAACTTTTTCTATGTTTATTTTCCTGAAGGTCAACGCCCATTAGAAAAAGGGTATATGGCGTGCCATCGCCAAGGACATGCGGACCCTGGGGATCTATGGCAGGCGGAGCACCCACTGTCGCAAACGGTGGGAGGACCTGAGACGCTGGGCAAGGAAGACGGCAGAGTCCCAGTTGGAGATGGCCTCCCAACGAGGAGGGGGTCCCCGTCGAACCCTGACCCCCCCTGATGGCCCGCATACTGGCGGTGGCATATCCGGAGCTAGATGGGCGCTTGAGGGCATCACAGCAGCCTCAAGTGGGTGAGTACAGTTTCCCAATATACTACTTGCACCTGGTGGGGTGTTCTCCGGGTGGGGAATGTGGGCCTGTGGGTGCCCCTAGGCCAGGCTGGACATTGCAGGGTAGGTCCCATGTTGGGCAGGGGATGATTAGCAGCACCTCAGACTAAGCTAGTATGCAACCACTACTGGGAAGAGGTCTGTAGGTGTCAGGTATGCTGCTATTGGCATTAGGTATTCATGTCCATTGGCTGGTGACTAGCAATGTGACAGGTAGTGCTTTGCCCAGTGCGTAGGGCTGTTCCCTGTGTGTGTGTGTGTGTGTGTGTGTGTGTGTGTCGTGTACGCCATCGCTGGTGTTGTTGCTGCCATTAACCAAGTGTATCCTTTGTCTCTTCCCCCTTCCTTTTTGTTTTGTCACCCTGTCCTTATGTGCATTAGCATCATCTGGCCGAGGAGCAGAGGCACCAGCGATGGAGGGAGCTGCGTCCCACAGGGCCCAAGAGGCCGAATCTACCGACGGTGAGGGCACCAGTGGGGCGGAGGGCGAGGGGAGCACCACGGCAGAGACAGGAGGGGACAGTTCTGACAGTGATACCTCCTCCGATGGAAGCTCCCTGCTGGTGGTGGACACCTCTGTGCCTACCCCAACTACAGGTACAGCCGCCACCCCCCGTACCAGCACCACCCTCTCAGCAGCCCCTCAGTGAGTTTCCGTGCCAGCTCACCCAGGAGGGTGGGCATCTCCTTCGTCCCAAGCACCTCAGGCCCTGCCCCAGTTATCCCTGCTGCCCTGAGTGAGGAGGCTATTGACCTCCTGCGATGCATCTCTGTTGGGCAGTCAACCATTGTGAATGCCATCCAGGGGCTGGCAGCCCATTTGCAACAAACAAATGCATTCCTGGAGGGCATTCACTTTGGCATGGTGGCCCAACAGAGATCAATCCAGGCTCTGGCCTCCTCCCTAATGGCAGCCATTGTCCCTGTGTCTAGCCTCCCCCCTCCAACTTCCTCTACCCAGTCACATTCTCCTCAACCCTAACCTATCCCAAGCACACATTCAGACCAGCATGCAACCAAGACAACACACAGGAGTGGCTCAGACAAACACAAGCACCACACATCATCCCACAGGCACTCACACAAAAACCATCCAGATGCAGACATACCAACATCCACTGCCTCCACTGTGTCCCCCTCCTCCTCCTCGTCCACCACCCTCCCAGTGGCGTCTCCAATCACACCTGCATGCACTACATCCTCATCCACTACCTCCATCACCATCACGCCTATCACTACACACCCCTCACTGGCAGTCACCACCCCCACATCCATGCACACGTCCCCTGTGTCCTCTCCCACTGTGTCTGTGCCCCCTCTTCCCAAAGTACACAAACACAAGCACTCAGACACCCAACAGCCATCCACCTCACAACAGCATCCAGCCCGTGCACCTGCACCCAAACACAGCAGACAGACACCTCCTATAGCCACTCCTTCTTCCTCCACTCCCAAATGTTCATCCTCTTCCCACCCCAGTGTCCCTAAGAAGCTTTTTCTCTCTGCCGTTGACCTCTTCCCTACCCCCGTCCTTCACATTGGCCAGGGTGGTCAGAACCCAGGTGAGCACCTCAGCCACCCAGTCCACGGCCACAGTACTGTCGGCAGCTGCTGCGGGTGGGAGGGGCTCCAGGGAACCAGCCATTAGCACTGACAGTGTGCCTGCGCCAGCTGGCAAAGGGAAGGGCAAGGAGGCACCACTAGCTGCCAAGGGGAAGGGCAAAGAGGCACCACCAGCTGCCAAGGGAAAGGGCAAGGAGGCACCACCAGCTGCAAAAGGTAAGGGCAAGCGGCCTGCACCTGCAGGCAGGAAGGATAGGAGGCCTGGTGCTGGGACTGATTCTGAGCCCCCACCACCAACCATGGCGATTCAGCCGTCTGAGGCTGCAGGAGACAGGCTGGAGCCTCCCCCCACCACTGGCATCCCCGACACCAGCACCGCCATCAGCACCGCCACCAGCACTGCCACCAGCACCACTGCCAGCAGAAGCCCCAGTGGGCAGCCGTCTAAGGCTGCAGGGGAAGGGCTGTAGACTCCCCCCCTCTACTGCCTGCACCGCCACCAGCACCACTGCCACTATTGAGCAGCCCCAGTGGGTAGCCTTCCGAGGCTGCAGGGAAAGGGCTGGAGCCTCCCCCCACCACTGCCTGTATCATCACTAGCACCACTGCCAGCAGCCCCAGTGGGCAGCCGTCCGAGGCTGCAGGGGAAGGGCTGGAGCCTCCCCCACCACTGGCATCCCCAACACCAGCACCGCCACCAGCACTGCCTCCAGAACCGCCATCTGCACCCCCACCAGCACCACTGCCAGCAGCAGCAGCCCCAGTGGGCAGCTGTCCGAGGCTGCAGGGGAAGGGCTGGAGCCTCCCCCCACCTCTGCCTGCACCGCCACCAGCACCACTGCCAGCAGCAGCGGCCCCAGTGGGCAGCCGTCCGAGGCTGCAGGGGAAGGGCTGGAGGCTCCCCCCACCACTGGCATCCCCGACACCAACACCGCCACTGCCACTACTGAGCAGCCGTCACCGTTGGTGGGCAGTGTGTAGTCCTGCCTCCATGGGCTGTAGTGCGTCCTGGCCCCTGCAAATCCTGTAGGTGTGACACCCAGGTGAGAAACTGTGACCTTGCACTCCCCAAGTGCTGTATCGCTGGGTACAAGGCCCCTTCCAGAAGCAGTGGAAGAAGCCACCCACTCACCCCCTCCTTGCCAGGATGAAGTACACAGGGCACAATGCCCCCTCCATAACCAGTGGAAGAAGCCATCCACTCACCCCCTCCTTGATAGGATGAAGCACACAGGGCACAATGCCTCCTCCAGAACCAGTGGAAGAAGCCATCCACTCACCCCCTCCTTGCCAGGATGAAGCACACAAGGCACAAGGCCCTCTCCAGAACCAGTGGAAGAAGCCATCCACTCACCCCCTCCTTGCCAGGATGAAGCACACAGAGCACAAGGCCCCCTCCAGGAACCAGTGGAAGTAGCCACCCACTTGAGAGAATGTGGCTTTGCACTCCCCAGGACCAAGCAGTGGGCAAACCACCCACTTGAGAGACCGTGGCTTTGTACCTTCCAGGACCAAGCAGTGGGCAAACCACCCACTTGAGAGACTGTGGCCTTGCATTCCCCAGAACCAAGCAGTGGCAAACCACCCACTTGTGAGACTGACTGTGGCCTTGCACTCCCCAGGACCAAGCAGTGGGCAAACCACCCACTTGAAAGACTGTGACTTTGCACTCCCCAGGACAGAGTGATGGGCATGTAGCCCCCTCCAGGACCAGTGGCATTGAACCATCTTTCGGCTGAGGTGCCCCCCTGTTCACCATCCCCCTGAGGTGCCTGTGTATTTTCGACCTGATGCCCCTGCAGTGTTCTCTCAATTGTTGTTGCAGGAGCCAAGAGACATTGAGGACTGGGCAGTGTCTGTCCATTTGTATATATTTATATACTGTTTTGATTTTGAAGCACAACTTTCTACTATTTTATCTTATTACACTCATGTTAATCAATTCCTTTTATACTTGCATTATTCTTGAGAGGTTGGGGGTAGATATGTGATGTTATTGCATCTGTTTGTGTGTATGGTGTTGGGGGTGTTGTGTGTTGCGTGTGCGTGTCACTCTCTTCTTCCTCCCCCCTCCCTTGTGTGCTAGGCGGCAGTACTCACTGTGGTTGTCTTTGCCGGCGTTGCTGTTCATATTGCATGAGGAGGTATACAAGCATGGGGAAGATGTGCAACTTGGGCCCCATGGCGTTGTGGTTCTTCCTTGTGTCTCCAGAGGTGAGTCCTTTGCCTTCTGTGTACAGTTTCCGCCGTGTTTTTGATTTCGTTGGTACCACCCCGGAAAAGGTGGCGGATTGGCCTGTTGTAATACTGTGGGCGGTACATTGCCTTCCGCCTGGCTGTTGGTGGTTACCGCCGCGCTGCTTGTTGCTACCGCTGTGGCAGTCGGTATGTTAAAGTGGCTGTCTGTGTGGTCAGTTTCCGCCGTGGTCATAATTCAATTTTTTTTTACCTTCGGCCTGTTGTCGGTATTACCACCGCTTTATCACCGACCGCCAGGGTTGTAATGAGGGTCTGTGTGTCTCTGGTTCTCAACTTGTGCAGGTGTCTGCATGGAAGGCGTTGACTCAAATTGAGTCATGTCTTCATTCGGAAATGGCTGTGGCATAACTGGAAGTGTGACATTCCAAACTGTATTGGCAATTGCAGCTGTCGGATAAAACTTTGGTACCTGTGCAACATTAACAGTAGGCATGTTTGGAGTCATTTAAATCTGGCATTGTGCAATTGGGGCTGTGGCTATACTCGGGACTACATTCTGATTTACTGATTGATCTGTATTATACAGTGGTGGATGATTGTGCAACAGCTGAATTACAAAGTCATCCTCTGAATCACTTTCAGGGTCTGCTACCTTTTTGTTTTCACCTAACTTCCTGTGTAATTGCTGGGAATAACTTCACTGCATGTAATGTATCTGCTCTCCACATTCTCTGCTCCTCATCCCATTTAGCTTCTGCCAATGTCGTTTCTGCTTTCCTCATTCTCCTTTTGAATTCCTGATCCTCTTTCTGCCTCACAACTAATTCCCAAATAGCAAGTGCCTCAAATTGTGCAGATCTAGGAAGAGGTTTTGATTCATACAACACATTCCTCAGATTCTCTAATATCCTCAAATTAAAAGTTCAGTAAAAAGGAAATGCTAAGGTACCCTCCTTCTCAGTTATTTTGCACCATTGGTTTACCCAACGGCATGCTGAAACTCCTTTTTCCTCCATTACTTCAAATGCTGGTGTACCCTCAGGGAGAGTAGGCTCACCTTCTCTAAATGGAATAAAAACATCTCCTCTCAACACACTCTTTAAAGCTTTAAAAAACTTCATTTTTACACAAACTTATTTCACAAACACAAATTCGACGAAACCAGGAAGTAATTTTTAAACCCTCAATCCTTTTCATGAGCTGTTCTCAACCAATAGCAGTGCAGTCTTGTCCACTAATCCATACGTGGCTTTTCTCACCAACCTATCTATACCAGCGTGGACCAAATGACGTCACACTCACTTCACTCATCAGCTGCGACTCACCTCAGAGCTGTCTCAATCACCTATCACTTAAAACAACCAAATGTAAATATTGCACGTGCAAAAAAACAAACCTGTCTGCTCACTACAGGTAGGACTCAAATCCTTTGAAAGCTATAAGGAACCTTCAACTGTGGCTTTTCACATGAACAACTACTCTTCCAACTGTGGCTTTCTCACATGCGCAAATAAGATTTGACCCGCAAATCTCACTCAGATTGATACAGATTCTCCCTCTGCACCTAATATTAACCAACAACTCACACACTTAAGGAATCTACTGGTATTGTCAACAGCACTCGATCGACCAACACCTCACTGCAGACAGTAAATGAACCAAGTGTTGCCATACACTTGTACAATACTCCAGAGTCAGGCCTCGCAAGACTCATAAACAACAACAACCACATGGGCAATTTTGAGCACAAACCGCAACATTTACTTGGAGTACACCAACTCCGCACTCTCTCACCTAGAGTATGCAAACTCCCTAGTCATTTATTTGGAGTACACAAACTCCCTTCTCACCATACTTCACTGCAATTTAGCCAAAAGCATTACAAGCACAAACCCTACTCAAAACATATACCGTACACTTCTTACACAGTGTTGGAATTTCATCAAACCTCACATTTCACTAAGAACAACTCACAATTTGAGCAAATTCTGACTCTCCTCATCATAAGAGACAACAATAACTCTGCTGCCAAAAACTGCTGGCGCACTCGCAGAGGTCTTCTTCCAGCCTCGGGTTCAGAAACCACATGCACTCTGGTGAGACACCATACCTTATCCCACCACTAGAAGTTGACTGGATCTTTGGACTCAGTAAGGAGTGTAGTAGTCAGATTCATTCAACACAAGTCAATGATATAAGAACCATAAACAATTCTAAACACCATTAATAATTTAAACACAAAATCAATGTAATGTATGGTGTGCAAGACTAAGGCCCTCATTATGACAATGGCAGTAAAAACCACCTAGCGCCACAGCGACGGCCGCCATAAGACCGTCGTCCCGGCTACCATCCATTTGCTAAATATGACCACAACTGGATTTCCACCACAAGAAGGTGGATGGAGGTAAGGTGGCGTTGCTACCACCAGCAGCGTCACACCAGTGGACCGCCGCCAGCCATATTATGAAAAATAATATGGCCTGGCAGTGTTTTGCTGGCAGGTGCAGCTGACGGGCGCAGCTGGCGGTAACAGTGGCCCGTCCCATCCTCTGCCGAAAGACCCCCTGGATACAGGTGAGTATGGTTTCCGACAGTGAAGGAGGATGGGGGTATTTTGTGTGTGTGTGGGGGTGTGTGTATGCATATATGTGTGAGTGTGTGCATGAATGCGAGTGTGTGTTTAGTGTTGTTTCCGTGCATGTATGCATGTGTGTGAGTACGTGTATGAATGGAAATGTGAATGCGTGTCTGAGTGTAAGTGTGGATGTGTGCCTGAATAAATGAATGGATGCGTGTATGTTTAGGTGTATGTCTGTGTGAATGAGTTTGTGTCTGTGTGTGTGTGTGTATGGGGAGGTTGGAAGGGAGGGGGAGCGTGGACAAAGGGGTGGCTGAGGAGTGTCTGGGGAGTGTTGGGGGAGGGGGCCTCATATCAGTGACAGGGAAGGAATTCCCTGTCTGTAATAGGGCCTACCGCCATAGTTTTCGTGGCATTACGAATACCACGGAAACCATGGCAGTAGACAGGGTCATGATACCGGCAGCAGCACAATAGTGGCCGCCGGGATGGAGATTGTTATCTCCAGCCCGGCGGCTGCTACCGCCATGGCGGTCGAAGTGGTACATAATGTGCTGATAAGTACCGCCAGCCTGTTGGCAGTACTACCACCACATTATCTCCAACCGCCGAGGTCATAATGATCCCCTAAGTTATAAACATACATGAATCCCATAGGTTGACCAAAATGTCTCAAAAGACTTAGGGCCATATTTATACTTTTTGACGCAAAGCTGTGCCGGCGCAGTTTTGCGTCAAAAATTTTACCGCCGGCTAATGCCATTTTGATGCGCCGTGCGGGCGTCAAATTTATACTTTGACGCATGGCGGCGCAAGCAACAGGTGGGAGTCATTTTTTTTTACGCACATCGCGGCGTCAAGTCGTAAAGGAAAACAACGTTAACGCGACGTAAATGACTGTGGGTCGATTTATGACAGCGCAACCCGGAAAGCGCAGTTTTTTTTACGCAATAGCATCAAAAATACCCGCGAACACTGCCCTTTCAGCAGAGGAGAGCCAAAATGGATCCCAGATGCCACTACAGACCCCAGGAAGATGACAGCAGACCAGGAACCAGCCAGGATGATCCATACAGGAACCAGGACATATATAGAAAAAAAAGAAAGTGTCACTTCAGTGCAGAGGAGCAGGAAATCCTGGTTAAAGAGGTGACGGAACACCAGCACCAACTGTTTATCACCTCTAAGTTGCCAATCAGTAGGAGAGAGGCCATATGGCAACAAATTGTTGACAAGATCAACAGTGTGGCTGAAGTACGCAGAACAGTCACCGAGTGTAAGAAACGCTGGCATGACTGCAAACGTAAGACAAAGGAAAAAATGGCCAGGAACAGGAAGGCAGCACTGCAGACTGGAGGGGGGAGTCCAGCACACCAGGAGGACCTGGACCACATAGAGGAGCTGGTCGCAGCCGCCATCCCTGAGGAGATCGTCACAGGGATTCAAGGACAGGACAGCGCAGACTACCACGAGACAACGCACACGCAGGGTAAGTCGCATGGGGAATTATAATGCAATAATGTTGACTGTAAGCAGGGGGGGAAATACCACTACACATTGCATGTAAGTCAGCATATACATGGAGTGGCATGGGTAAAGGGGCACAGCAGGGGGGCATGCCCTGCACAGACAGAAGCTGGGGCACGACATTACACAACACCAACAACAGTCCCATGGGGGCATCCTGTCATGCCAACAATGGAGCTAAGGGAAAGCCTTGACAGGTGGGAAGGCCACTACGTCAAACTTACATCCTGGCACTCGTCAGCCAAAATATCTCCTACATTAACTAGGGCCCTATCAGCAATCCAGTAGCCAAAACAACAACTGCAATGTAACTGCAACAACAGTTGACACTAACACCTCTGATCTCTGTGCAGCACAAGTAGCCAATGGCAGTAACCTCCCCATGGAACATACATACCTAAATTAGGGGGTGAGGATGACATCTGCAACAATCTCCTGAAACAAGACAAAGGCCCCAGTACACTCAAATGTCAATGCCCATAGTTGTCACATACATCAGCCAAAGTAAACAACAATAGGATCCACACAGCACTAAGGACACACACATGCAGCATATGTCAGGGTCCTTCACGTGCCTGGCTAACAAGGCAACATCACAAATGTCATACTGCTCAGACAACAACATTGAGGAGGGGACACATGCAACTGGTCACTGAAATACACCTGCACAGTCAGAGGACCAAATAGGACATTGATACGATAAACAGGGCAATCCAATTAAACACACATTACCCAACATCAGGTGGACACAGTAACACTGTCTACATCCATATCACATCATAACATTGCCATGCATAGGATATGCCACATGTCAATTACAATTAAGTCAATGTGAACAATCAGGGATTGGGGCAGGTCCTGAGAGGCAAGTGTGCTGCCAGGGCAATCACAACACCCACAGCCAGTGAAAGGTCTCACCATAAGAATAGATATACACGGAGGGTCAAGTAGGACAAAAAGATGGCTATTCCCTATTTGGTACAAAGCAACACCTAGAGGCGATTAGGCAGACAAGTCTGATAACTCTATATCATACATGTGACACACAGGTGGGCCATAGGCCTATAACAATGCCCATATGAAGGACAGCAGATACCAATACCAAACAAGATCACAAAGTTAATTCATCAAAAGGCTGGCATGTTACGTCAAAATTGTCACAACACAGACACACTAATTGTACCCTGTTTCATTGCAAAGGAACATGGATCTCCTGCCGATTTGCCTGTCCCTGATTTCCCTGATGACATGGATGACGAGCCCATAAACATTCCCCAGGAGACCATCCAAAAGGTCCTTGAAACCCTTCAGACCCCACCTTCAGTCACAAGGAGGAGCACAGAACAAGCAGCCATCACAGAAGAAACACCCACCACCCCAATTGCAAGACCTGCCAGCTCCTACACAGCTGAGGACTCTGACGACACTGGCACCAGCTTTGAAAGAACTGTAGTTGGAGTACAGCGGGAGCTGGCCAAGGAGGTGCGGGTGGGGATGCAAAATATGGCAGCCAGCCTTGAGGGGGTGCGCTCGTGCATGATGTCATCTGCAGATCAGGCAGCAGCTATGCAAGCCCTAACATCCATACTGCATGGACTACAAGAAACTATAAAGGAATTCACCACTGCAGTAAGGGAGTTGCCACAACACCTTGCACCCCAAACTTTCCACTGCATGCACGAATGCAATCATGACCCCCTCAGGGCCGACCTGGCTGCCTACCATTGTGATGTAGCTGCTATTCTCAAAAACCAGCAGACCCTCCTTGCTGCAGTACTGCCCTTAAGACCTTCACAGGGAGCAGCCACCGGGATGTCTGACTCCACGTTTTCTAACACTGAGGTGTGTGTTGCCCCTTCACAACCAACAACAACAAGGACAAAGCAGGCAACACACACATCAGAAGGAGAAGACATGGAACAGATCACATTCACACGGAAGAATACCCGGAAGCACTAGTCCCTGCACCATGGCCTACTTTGACCAAGGTCCTACGTTTTGTCAATTGCCAGTCTCACTACAACTATACTCAATGACTGTTCTGCTAACCACTGTATGACTTGTCAGCATTGCCAGTGAATGTCTCTCTCCTACTAATCGGCAAATCCTGTCCCTCTGCACTGTCTGTAATATCACCCCAGCATGTCAGGAGCATCATCCACACCCCTTCTGTAGGATCACCATGTAAGAATGCACCAGAACGGACTCAGCAAACATGGACAATGTACAATTTGCACTACAGCACCTATCAATAAATAGCACTTGCACACCTAATATGTCTCTGTGTTATTTGACACATCAACTGTGCAGTAGATAACTCTAAAGTGCCTGTGTGACAACCATGTAGCTTGTCAATACAACTGTCCTGACATCATGTAGTCTGATACATCTGTGCAGTGGCCAGGATTGCATCATAGCCTGACCATCCTGAGGAGAATAACTGATGAAGGGACAAACATCACACAATCATGCTGTGTTGGACAGAATAATGCTCCATCTATAGCAATCAAAGTCAACTAATGGTGGCTGATAAATGTAGGCACCATGCAATACTAAAACATGAAATTATGCAGTATAATCTAAGCAAACACAACTAAACACAGCATCAATCACCCTTTCTGAGTATACTTCCATGAAGGGAAGTCATGCTGAATTTTTGCACACATGATCTATGTCAGCAATGAAGACAACAAGACAAGGGTGTTAACAATACCTCATCTACAAAGATGTCCCTGAACATCACACTACAGTCCGACCTAATAAATGACCCACAATACCAAGTCTGGAAGCACACTTTGTGATGTAGATTACATACTCATCAACACAATTCCTTGGTGATCCATGTAAACTACAGATGGTGGTTCTATCAAATGGTGGATACTTACCGAGTTAGCACAGGGGTAGCTGCCATTTTAAACCTCTATTTTCTTCGGTGTGTAGCATAGGACACAAATGTCATAGAAAAACAATCACCTACACTGATGTCAAGGCCATGATCAAGTAGCAGTTAACACATAATGCAAAGGGTTAACTATATATTTATTCATATGTATTCACACCAGAGGCAACTAAGGGAAAAGTCATACCTACACTCATCTAACCTGACTACTCCTAACCCACAACTGTCCCTAACTAACCTAATCTAAACTTACCCTACACATATAACAAATCGATCTAAACATCAACCCCCCACCCACCATTATGAGACAGGACACATGCAGGACAACACATACTAACCTACACACATACTATACTATCCTAAACAATCATATATTTTTTTGTATTTTTTTTATATATATATATTCTTTTTTTCTAAACATACAGGAATCCCAACATTGACTCCCACCCACCCACCCACACAATCACATCCTGGCTCAGCTTGTCCACCTTCCGAATGAACTTGTCCATTTTCCTGTCTAAAGCCTGGCATGCTGCAGAGTCAACAGGAGGTGCTGCTGCTGTCTGTGTGCTGGCAGAGGTGCTCGGTGTGGGAGTTGTTTGTAGCCCACTGGACTGTCCTGCAGCTCTGAAATTGCTGGGTCCAGGTCGTGCTGCAGAGGCAGGGACACCTGTCCCCGCCGTTGCTGGGGCCACTTGGGGAGAACTGGTGGATGTGGTGGTGGTGGCTGTAGTGGGCAACGTTGGGCCACCCTGTGGTGAGGCCCACCATGCTCCGGAGGCCCGATCCGCCTGGTATTTTCGGGCCATCCGTCGGAACCCCGACTGCACCTGCAGGATGTGCCAGTATTTCATTGCCCGCCTTTCAAAATCATGCCTCTGTGCGGCACTCATGTTTGCAGCTGTGAAGAGAAAGGGCAACTATTTACCATAGGTAATGCATTGGGTGGAATAGCACAATGGGTCAATTGGAAATTACTTTTACTGTAGTTGTAACAGCTAATTTCACCACATAGATCATTGAAAGTCTCAGAGGAAGTACATGGGAAGCCTGCATACAAAAGGGCATCTCACACCTAGCATATACATGTCTCTACATGATGGGTGACATTAGCCTAAACTTCTCATCAAAATAATTGGTAATGCAGCTGACATTATGGCTGCACCTCCTCCGCCTGTTGCCTTGACTACATATGTCAGTCGATGTGATAACAATCACAACCCTCAATATCTGCCATTTGTAAATGTTTTTAATAGTATAGAACTCATGTGCCATAACCGAGTGTGTACACTATGTTCAAAACAAAGTTGCAAATGGTCACAAGTATGTGTTACATACTGGTTGCTACAGTCCTAGGTACCCTATTCCCAAACACGTAGCAGTCTTTGAAGGGGGGGGGGGAAGAACAACCAACAATCCCATAATCAATGCACACCCAGGAGTGTCTAGAAAGCTCAACAAGTTTTTGCCTCCACACACACAACACCAGTGAAGGCCTAGCAACAAATTGGAGTCAGCTAAACCTTGTCCTATCCAAGGTCCACACATGTCAATATGTACTGACTTAGGCCAACATCACATACTACCAGTGAGGCATATTTTACTACAGACACAGAGGAGCAAGAACACCCATGATCATGAGTAGAAGGTACACCTAGGCCATTGCACTCTAGTCCCACACACTTCTAGTTCAACTTGTGGAAGTACATGCCCCTGGAAGATCCAACCTACAGTGTACTCAGTCCATCGTTAACTAGGGAAGCAGCATATTTCAGACAAGCCTTTTGCAGAAGCTATCTGGGAGAATGTCAGTCTGAAATGCAGACTCAGTCCGAGACAAGTCCCAGAGCAATTCTTATATTAACCAGTGTATTCCACATGACTCACCCCATTCCCCATAGCGGGCCCTACTCGAATGGCCTACAGACCCAAAATCTGAGAAATGGATAAGCATAGGTCTACTCAAAATGAAGTGATAATTGAAATCCCACTAATGGAACAATACTAATGAATGGGCAGTGCATCAAACCTTGAATTCTGTTGAACACACAGTAGTCCATCATGCATCACCAGCAAACATTAAAAATAGCACACATGCAACACTCACTGTAGGTGTCGGGGTCCGCAAAATGAGCCACCTCTCCCACAGTGTATGGTGCAGGTCCACCTGTAAAGCATGGAAGGAAGATTATACTCAGAATCCGTGCACTGACAAACAATTGCAATTACAAAGACAATGTGAGAATATGACATGAGTAATGAAACACTTTCACACATGCTCATACTGCATGGAATTATTCTTGAGCAACATTTACATTGGATGAGTGTCCTGCTACAGTTACACACCCTACTACACACATGCAGTGGCCTGGACAGTCATGTGGTGTCAAAGATGCAACTCCATTAGTATGCCCCAACAATATAGGGGTGCATTCATCTCATCATGTGCATCCAAGAGAGACATCCAAAAGCTGGTCACTTGAGGACTGCATGACCTATCTAACTCAAACAGCCTATGTTGTCATTTTCTCCACACACCAACGAGACACAAATGTGACATGTGTGTGGACAACATTGCTAACTTCAATTGACATGAAGGCAGCACTCATTTATAGCATCATGTTGGATTTACAAATGTCAGTCTAGCTATGGCGTCTACATATGTAGGTATGATGTTTCAACATCCATTTTTCACTGGCTATTGTGACCTGTAGAGTCCTAATTGAGTCATTAACGTGTTGCTTGTCTGACACAAAGGCAGCACTACATTACATACTGCTACAGGCAACCGGTATGTGTAGAAAACATGAGTTACCTGACTGCTAGCATTTGTCTTCCTTCACATTGTGCATCAATTACCCAGTAGGTTTCCCTAGCATTACACACAGTCAGCTACTTATCTGGCAGATTGGGTACCAATCATCACATGTCGCCACAAAGCTTAAAATTGTGCACATGTAATTGATGTGTACTCACCAACATGGCCACCAATCCTGATTCCCAGGTGGTCCAGCAGATCTTGCTCCCTGGATATCAGATCAGCCCAGCAGTGCTTAAGTTGATGGCTACCATATACACGGACCAATTGATGGCGCACTTTCCCCCACCGGACTTTACGGGCCTCCGTGTGATACCCCTGTATCACCCTACCCCCAGCCTCCAGCATGAGTGGGAGGAAATGGCAAACAAGCCATATAAATCCCCCCAATTCCTCCTCACCCATCCTGGCAAGCCGTGGCCTACCAGACATGTCAGCACTGACAAAGGGGAAAATGTTTGAGAAAAAGGAAAAGGGGGAAATGGGGAAAGGTAGAGTGGTGAAAAACAAAGAAAACTTAAGTAGAAGAGCCCAACTAACCCCTATTTTACACTACCCACAATAGACTCCAACAGACAATAAATGAAACACTGGACTTGACAAAATAATACAACACAGACTCAGACAGTATTCAACAACAAGACAATGATGACAAAAGCACAATTGAGAAGGTACACTGGACACAAAAGCACTAATACACAGGACAACACTTTCCACACAGCCACCGGGTCTAGAATAATCTGAGACTGCAAAGTGAAAGTGAAAGTACACCCACTGTACAGATTCTGTAAACAGGATATCCTATTACATCACATCCTGCATAAAATGGCCGCCGTTTTTCCCCCGCTATGCGTCATTTTTTGACGCATACAGCTTGTGCGTCATATTTTTTGACGCATAGGAGTGCACATAATGCAGAGTCAAAAAAAATTTTCATCATTGGTCCATTATATTTGTTTGAGGCTTATTTTACAGTTTTAGAGTTGAAAATTAAGCCGCTGGCAATTGTGATATCTAAATATGAAAAATAATTTTGACTCAGCATTATCTGCACTCCTGTGCGTCAAAAATTATGATGCACAAGCTGTATGCGTGGAAATATGACGCATTATGTAAAAAAATGGTGGCCAAGTAATGCTGGATAGTATTATATCTATTTTTGGGATATTTTTTTGACTCAGCATTATCTGCACTCCTGTGCGTCAAAAATTATGACGCACAAGCTGTATGCGTGGAAATATGACGCATAATGACAAATATGTCTTTCATTTGTCAAATTGTGAAAAGAATTTTGTCATGACGAAACAGTGATAAGTGATACACATTTGGGGTTAGCTATGGCAAATGTCCCTTATAGGATGTATAGAAGGTATTCACAGTGCAATGGTAATGATTGGTCTGAATGGATATTACTCATAATTGTACACATATGTGGGTAATTGCTGATGGCTAATTTCAAAATATGAATGGTATACCAGAATGTATACCTTAGCAAAAATGTGTCCACATTTATCACGGTAATCAAACTTATATAAAGGCCAAATAGGTAGTGCAATTGTCGCCTACACTTTTTAAGGGGGTAACCATGTCCTAATTACGAGTTAATGTATCTTAAATGTGTTTTCCTTTTGACATGTAGGCCACACATGCGCCTTATGCATGTGTGTGCTTCACATGTGCATATATAATGTCTATTTGGGGGGCAGTAGAGGTGGACTTAGGCCCCCAGCACCCTAGGGTTTGCTCTTCCAGACTTGCAAATTTATCCAAGGGTTTCCCAAATTCAGTAATGCTAAACCTGCATCAGCAGGCTCATGCAAGCAAATAGGGTATGATTCACTGTTTGCCATTCTGTAATCCCATTTGCCCATTTGACGTTTGCCCTATTGATTCTTTGGAGAAATCTGACATACCATTTTGCATTGATATTATTTGCTAAATCTCAACGTTCCTCATGTCCTGATGGCAAATAGGTTGTTGATGTATGTGGCCCTTTATGCATTTTCTGGTTTAGTGGCATGTTTCAATCTCCCTGCTAGGTTACAACTGGGACACTACTGTGATCGGCTGCTTGCAAATATTCTGTTGATTGGATGGTACATGTTTATGTGTGTGGTCCAATATTGATTCTGTATCAACTGTCAGGGTGTATGTTGTCACTGTAACTTCCAGGTCTCCTCATGAGTTAGTGGCAGCTAATCTTGTTTCAATTGGGTATTGTTTGTAGCAAAATTTGAGAGAAGCCATTGAGGACATGGTCACCTACACATGGATGGTCCCACCCTGTCACTGAAAACGTGTAATGAGACTTTCAACTGGGCAACCTTGGTGTGCTGAGTGAGAGAATGTCTCAGGTGTCTGGATCCGGCATGTGTCATTGCAACATTTCTACTCCAGTTGGCCTCTGTGGATGGTAATGTTTCAGGAAACATCATAGCCTCTGTGCAGAAGTAAATGGCTGGTATTCAACACACGACTCATCTTTATCATTTGAAAAATGTTACTCAGCGTTTGAACAGTCAGGGTCCTCATATGTGTTACCTTTTCATGGACATTATCTGAGGTTGCTGGTTTTGATGGAGGCCATTTACACCATCATACACTATGGTCCTGGTCCACTGTCACACTTTGTAGTTTAGGCATTAATGAGGGCCAGACAACGGAAGGGCCAAGATTTGGCTATTCAAAGGCACTGTCACAAATCGGATGCAAATAACAGTCAGATGAAGAAATACTATGTATTTGAGTATACATTGATGAGGCTAATGACAAATTAGTGTCTGAGGTACAAGAGGTTTTGGATAGCACGTGTGGTCCATAGGTGGACCCCAGGTATCTGTAAAGTGACCCACGGACAGGTGGCAGTCAGGCTGACAGGATGCTGGGTCAATCAGGAGCAAGTTCTTTCAGTAATTACATGATCACGTGTTCTGACTAGGACTGGTCAGAGGGAGCAGTAGACAGTTGAGATGTCACACTGTGTATGTCCTGTGTTGTTTTGAAGGTGACACATGAACCCTGATAAAGTTTTCTACAGCAACCTTAGTGTCAAAGCTTAATGATGTAATAGCTCAAATTCAAACATGTATGCAGTAGGAGGCATCAGCAGGGACGGGGCATGTACATTTGGGTGGTGTGCATGGATGGGATCACTGGTGTGGCCTCCATCAGTGTCTCACTAGTCCTGTCAGATGGGATTTGCTGATAAATAGCCTACAGTACCTTTCACAGAAGAATCAATCTACAGGTGATACCAGGCCTCATAAACTCAAAGCCAGTGTATTATATGAGCTGAGTTCCATGCAGTGAGAAGGTAGTATGACAATGGTAGGCATAGTAAAGGGTGTGGCACACTTGATGACTCTTGTGAGTGTGTGTGTGTAGATGAGGGAATCTCAGTGTACACAAATCGGCATTCCAGGGACCTCTTCAGACAGGTGGGGTGTGAGCAGCTGCAAGTGTGTGTAATGTTTTTAGAAAAGGGCTGACATGTAGATGGGATGTGATGTGCTGGATGCTTGTCAAAGGTGTAGCACTTGTGCTGTGTATGTTCTGCTTATGTGTAACTCTAGTGACAGATAGTCATTGCAATGATAGTAAGTAGTTGGAATTACTGTTGGCAGGAGTCTAGTCCTACATTCCTGTTCCTGAAGCATTAGCATGTGAACTGCCTGATGTATGAGGCCTATTTTCCCCTAGTTGAGTGATGGTGTTTTAGTTGTGTGCCATCTGCTGCGATGATCCATGTTTACTACATGTATGTGAGTCATATGTGTGGTCCTCAGCTATTGCCCTTCAAAGGTGAACTGTACAGGATGTCTGTCATTTACATTGCGTGTGTATTTGACCATTGTATGGTGGCCATTACATTTGTGGTGTATATTTTTGTGTCATGATTGTTATATAATTATTGCTCAATGAGACAACATTCTTCTTCAGATATTCCAAGGTAAAGGTAGGCAGAAATGAATAGGCCAAACCATGATGTGGTGTTTGTTATCAGTGTTTATTTACAATAGTGCATTAAGTGGTGATGGTGATAATTATGAAAAGAAATTATTTACAATCTGTTGGCGCCTACGCACTCCAGCAGCCGTGTTTGGTTGTTCCCCCTCCTGTTGCAGGGCAGCATCCTCCTCTTTGTCGTCTTCAGGCATGTCTGGGTCTGGTTCGAGAAGGGGAATGTTCCTTTTTACACAAATGTTGTGCAATATTGCACATGTGAGTATGATCCTACAGACCATCTCGGGGGAATATAGTAGGCTACCGCCAGTGATGTCAAGGCAGCGGAACCTTGACTTTAGGATCCCAAAGGTGCGCTCGACAATGCTGCGTGTCCTCTTATGGGCGTCGTTGTATGCCCGCTCTGCATCAGTACTCGGGTTCCCAAATGGTGTCATTAGCCATGGCTGGATGCCATACCCCTGATCAGCTGAAAGAAAAACACAGAATGGGATCATGTAGATGTAGCTGGCACTATTGAAAAGACCTTTAATGGCAGTAGTTGTCTTGTGTTGTCTGTGACTCTTTTGTGTACTGAAGTGACATCCTATACTTGTAGGCTATACCATCTGCATTGTGTTGTTTCCTTGGCTGAGCAAGTGTTTGTCTGCTAACCGTTTGTCATCAATATGTTTTGGGATTTGCAGTACAGTGTGCCATCCCTAGCATTGTGACTTGTGATACAGGTGTCCGTGTGTCTTCACTAAGGGTGAGATGATAGTTCCATGCACATTTAAATTTGGAAGTATTGTTAACACGTTCATATCAAAGTACCCTGTACATCCCATACATTTAAACTTATGCAATGTATTAATGTAAAGGTCATTGTGACACCTACAATTTGCAAGGTGTCATTTAGGCAACCACACTCATTAATGTCTTCACATTAGGCTGTACAGTAAATTCCAATGTGTGAGAGGTTCAATGGTGACTTACGAAACATGGCAAGTGATGTCAGGACCTCAGTATGTTCCTGTCTAGATGTTGCTGTTGTGGTGTATGAGTTGTGTGTCCTAGAGGGTTGCTGTGCAGTGTGTATATAAGTAGGTATTTGTACTTACCAACAAGTAGTCCATTGCCATACCGTCCATCCTGGAAGTGTTGGTTGATGGTGCAGTGACGGAAGATGAATGAGTCATGTACACTCCCAGGATATTTAGCCACGATGTTGCTGATCAATCCCTGGTGATCGACTATGGCCTGCATGTTGATGGAATGTGTGTGCTTCCTGTTGCGGTAGAGGTGTTCTGTTGCAGCAGGTGGCACAAGGCGTACGTGTGTGCAGTCGATTGCACCAAGGACGTGTGGGAAGCCACTGATGGCGTAGAACCCCTGTTTTGTTTCCTGCTGCTTCTGCAGTGTGTTAGGGAAGCAGATGTGGAGGGGTGTCAGGCGAATGATGGCATCCAGTACTTTTGGCAGAAATGCGGAGAATGATGGTTGTGATATTCCGCCAACCAGGGCACCAGTTGTTTGAAACGAGCCACTTGCCAGCAGGTGAAGTACGACAAGCAGCTTTGATTCTGTTGGGATGGTGCGGGGTGTCACTAAAGTGCCAACTGCGGTTCAATGTTGCACAGCAGCTGCTGAATGGCCTGCCAGTTCAACCGGTACCTCTGTATGATGTCGTGTTCCCTGAGGCCATGCAGGGTTGTTCTTGGGTGGAATATCCTCTCCTGCCTTCTGCGCTGCCTTTGGGGTCCCTGCTGGTGTTGTTGTAGCTGCTGTTGTTGCTGCAGGGCTCTGCGTCTACGTGCACGCTGGATAAAAATCACCTCCATGTCTCCCTGTTGCTGCTCTGCTGCTCTGCTGTTTGTTCTGTGTGTTCTGATTAAATACAGGTGTGTTTGCCCCATTTTAACGCCTGCCCTGACCCAGGAGTTAAATTTTGACGCAAATCGGGCTGTGCATAATTTTTTTGCTCCGCCTCCCGGCCGAGAGTCATTTTTGCCCGGAAGCATAAATACGACGCACGACCGTTTGCGTCATTTTTTGGACGGGAACACCTACCCTGCATATCATTAACGCAGGGCGGGTTGCCGCATCCAAAAAATGACGCACACAGCGGATTTTTGTCGTCCACGGGCTCGGGCGTCAGAGTTTAAATATGGGGCAAGGTTTGCGCTGATTGTGCGTCAAATTTTTTGATGCACAATCGGCGCAAACGGAGTATAAATATGCCCCTCAGCCTATTAAACATCAATACTGATAAACACTTTTAAAGGAGAGACATAAGTTAGCAAAACTACAATATGCACATTAATTTCAGATTTCAAAGCAGATGATGATGACATCAGTAAATCATCAAAATACAATTTTTGACAATCAGTTTATCAGGGCTGGGCCATCCTTACTCTAACACAGTGATTTTCAAACTCTATAATGCTGCGCACCCCATTGAGGAAAATAAAATCATCGTGCCCCCCTCAGAATTTTTCATAACTATTCTATTAATTTAGCAATGTTTAACAATGTCTAGACTTATTTAAACATAGCAGTTAAGTTATGTTACCTTTAAAAAATGCAATAAACATCTTTCTGCTTAAAAGAAAGCAAAATTATCTACATAATCCTTCTTTTGGCTAGAGCCTGGCGCCTCCCCAGGATCACTAGAGGATCCCTAGGGGGGCCCACCTCCCAGTTTGAAGACCACTGCCCTAACATGTATTTGGACTTGCATGTGTGAGAACGGACTAAAACATGTAGGTAAAAGCAAAAAGAAAAAGACAAACATAATTTGGAAAAAATAATTTAACTAGAGCAACTCACTATAAAAAAATATGCTGGTGTAATTATCTAAGCTGGAAAGGAAACAAGGAACAAGAAACCACATTTGGTTATACCTCTCCTCATGGGACAGCAAACAGAAAGTTTTATCAGGTAGAATGATCAACTTCTCACAACATCAGTTGACAGCAGCATCTGGACAGTGCAGAACACAGACTGCACATAGGACAGGTCAGCTGTTTAGAATTGATTGGGCATATTAGTACTAGCCCTTCGATTGGTCCTCTAGGTGAACTCATCTTCCGCACAAGAATCAGCATCCAATGACAGCCACTGACACCATCAAGTTTGCAACTATTCTGGATTTTCCCAGAGAAAGCATTTAGTAATTTTAATAATTTCATACAGTTCCATAAAAAATATTACAGGACATATTTATACTTTTTGATGCAAGACTGCACTAACACAGTTTTGCACCAAAATGTTTAGAACCGGCTTGCGCCATTTCTGAGCACCAGCTGGGCAGCATACTTATGGAATGGCACAGGTCAGTGCAAAGGGTGGGCTAGTGTAAAAAAAAATGACGTTAGCCGGGTGGGGCTGGCGATATGGGAGAAGGGGGTTTTGCACCAAAAAATGATGTTAGGCTGGTTAGACTCCAAAAAAATGACTCTAACTAGCATAGCATCATTTTCTGATGCAAAACCATCTATACCACATGACTCCTGTCTTAGAAAAGACAGGAGTCATGCCCACCACCCCAATGGCCAGCACAGGGGACCAGTGTCCCCTGGGCATGGCCATTACACCCTGTGCCACGCAGGGGGCCCCAAGTTGGGCCCCCAATGGCACTTTATTTTTTTTTTTAAATACTTACCTATACTTACCCTACTTATCTGAGCTGGGGTCCCCCATCCTCCGGTGTCCCTCTGGTGTGGGTGGGGGTGTTCCTGGGGCTTGAGGAGGGCACCTATAGACCCATTCCATGGTGTTTCACCATGAAAATGGGTCCACAGGTCCCCTAATGCCTGGTCTGACCCAGGCATTAAATAATGGTGCAAAGCTGGCTTTGCACCATTATTTAGGCCCTCCTCCCACCCGTGCGTCATTTTAGCATGCGGGGATGAATATAGGGCCATGGGGTTAGCACCATTTTTAAGATGGGAACGCCTACCTTGCATCTCATTGACGCAAGGTAGGTTCACGCATCTAAAAAATGGTGCAAACTCCAATATTTTGATGTTAGACAGGTCTAACGTCAAAATATAAATATGGAGTTAGTTTTGCGCCGAATTTGCATCAAAAAAATTTACGCAAATTTGGCGCAAATGGGATATAAATATGCCCCTACATTTTCAAATTTTTTGTTACTTCAGAATTCTTTCTCACGATACACAGGATGAGCTAAACAATTCTCACATGAGATTAATAAAATGTTCCTGTCTTGTTTGACAGCTAGAACAAATATTGTTACATAATTAACACTGAAACATGTTATTCGTCTTCAATACAATAGGACACTCAACATCACATCAGCAACCTAGGGAAACATTCAGGTCAGAGGGAACAGAATAAGCAAATTATTTTCCTCTACTGCTGCAAGAATGAAGCTTCAGACCTAGTCTTGCTAAGAAGGCCTTAATGCACATTAATACAATTAATACACTGATAAAACCTATTGCTCACCTTACAATTGAGATCATTAGTTCTACCTTCATGTCCATCATTTATGTTTCTCGCCACTGGTTACGTAGGATCCTTACTTTTAATACTTCTCAAATGTTGCAGAATTATTTTATGTGCCTGCAAGGTGTTACTCCCTACATAGAGTTTAAGACAATTGCATTTTAGAATGTACACTACATGGTCACTCCTACAACCAAAAGATCACTGTATTCTATGTAGGACTCTTTCTCCAACCATTACCTTTTTGGTACTTTCCCCATTCTTGCAGTCTTTACACTTGGAGCACTGCACAAAGCCATCATTCTTCACTAGCCATGTTCCTTCCCTCTGTTGTCGAATATCACTCCTGACTAGAGCATCTCTCATTGAACAAAATCTCTGGAAAGTCATCAGGGGTCTACGTGGCATATGCTCCCCAATGACGGGATCACTCTTAAGGAGCTGGCAACACTTATCCTATGCCGCTCTTACTCTTAAATACACCTTACTATAAATGGTAATAACTCTATGTTGCATTTTAGATATGTCTTTGATCTATGGTTTTCAAAATAATATATTCTCTCTACATACTGCATCAACCTTGCTGCATGTGTTCGCAAATGTTTTCTTCTTGTATCCTCTCCTTTTACTCTCCTTTACCAGTAAAATGTTATACTTCTCACTTTCGTAACTCTCCTGTGTGCTGCAAATTCTTTTGGTCCTTAGTAGTTCCCCATATAGTGTGTTCTCATAAAGGAAATAAGATGGGAACTAGAAAAATACAGGATACTGTTCCCTGCACTAGCTTTCCTATATAGTACTGTCTCCAGTCTCAGCTTTTCCACTTCTAAGAATTCAGTTTCCTTATCTCTCACATTGCTGGTGAACATCAGATTCAAATCATTGTCATTCATATTCAACACAAATTCTGCAGCACTTTCCTTAGCCCCTTTCCACACCACCAAGATATCATCAATGAAATAGATGTACAAAAGTATATTTGCAAGCCATCTATCCAAAGTGGAACTGCTTAGGAGCTGGTCCTCACACCTGCCCATATGCAGATTCACATAGCTGGGAGTGAAGCAAGTTCCCATTGCTGTTCTACATTGCTGCTCAGAAATATAATTGTCAAAGAAATAGATGTTGTATTCCAAGCACCACTTCATCTTATTCAACACCGTTTTACTGTGTTTGTAAAATCTTATGGGTATGGCTCTGTGGAAATATTCTGTGACCCTAAGATTGTCTGCCTGACAAATACTTGTGTACAACAAAGCCACATCTAGTGTCACAAGCAACATCCCCTCCTCACAAGCAATGTCAAAAATTCTCTCCAGAAAATCTGTACTATCCTTCAAGTAGGAGGGTAAATTTTGAACAAAAGGCCTTAGAAAATGACCAATGTACTGTAAGACATTTTCTTGTGTAGCTATGATAGGTCTCCCCCGGGGTTTACTCCATCTTTATGAATTTTTAATGTTAGGTAGAATACCAGTAATCTGAGATAATCTTTCTTTATAAAACTAAATTCTTCTGGATTTAACAGGCCCTGTCCTTTCCAACCAGATAATTCCATCCCAAAATCCCTCTTCACTGTTTCATAGTGAATAAGATCTTCTCTCCTATAACAATCAGCATCTGACAATTGCTGGTCTGCTTCCCTCATATATTCCCAGATCACTATATTCCCACCTTTGTCAGAGCTATGTACAACTAAATCTGGGTTGGAGGCAACTTTTTCATACTTTTCCAAATACTACTTCACTCTAATGTGTTGTTTCTTCAAAGCTCACAACCTTATGTCCTTTAGTTCTTTAATGATTGCTTCTGCAAACTGATCTATATTGTAACCCCCTCCTGGTGGAACTGTTTTAAATTTAGGTTTAAATTGTGAGCCCCTTTCTTCTGAAAGCTACACTCCCTCCCTTTCTAGATGTTCAGTTGCTGTTTGTTCATTGATCTCTCCAATAACATTCTCTTCAAGTCCCATCAGTTGTTGCATTACATACACATCTTCTGTTAATAGATTACTATGAACCCACTCTCTCTCTGGCATTTTAGGTATATTTCTTTCATTAATTTTATGAAATTTCATGAGCTTTAGCTTTCTGGTAAATAGATGCACATCTGTTCTACTTTGGACATAATCAAAGTCATTTTCTTTACAGAAAGACACACCCAAAGATAAATACTTAGGCTCTTCTTCAGTCAATTCCATATATGATAAATCCAATACCATGTTGTCTCCTGTTGCTACTGGTCATTGTCTCCTTTTTTTGTGTAATTCTCTTTCTCTGGTCTCTTCCTCTTTTCTGTCACTGCCTTTTCCTTTTTCTTTTGCATTGTCCCTCCAGGGTCAATGGTTTGTCGTCCTGTCCTGTAACATTGTGTGTATCAATTCTACCAGCCTCCTCAACATCCATGTCTGAACTCGCACTTACCATGCTGGTTGTGGTTTCTCCTTATTCGTACAATCCGGTTCTGTCTTCTTAAATTTTCGAATTTCTTGGCAAATGTATATATTTGGCCAGACTAATAATATATCCTATCTCTATTAAATTTGTGCGCTTTTTTCTGCATGATATCTTCTTCCAGTTTTTAAGCCTCTCCATCATTAACTTTCTGCGAGATTCCACCACACCCTTGTTCTCGAGCTGCAATATCTGTGATTAATTTCTCTATATATATTTGGGCGTATTTTATCAATATTTCTAACATGCCTGCTGAGCTTTTTGCATTATGTGCTGCACACACTTTCAACATGCCCAGATTAAGATTTTCATATGTCGACGTTATCAGTATGTGTAAGCCTCTAGGCGCTCTGCCTACTTCCAAATATCTTTGTAGGGATTAACTCTCCCACCATTTATTTAGCTCTGCCTTTCTTAACTTATCCAAAGTCCTCATCAAGCCATACGCATCCTCTGAACCCTGCTGTTGTCGATTTGCATTACCCTTATTCATATTATTGGGCACAGTATAAGTAAATATATAGCAGCCATTTGTTACCTTTCTGTGAAGTCCGCTGCTAGGCTTTCTACCATATTGCTCCTCTGTGATGATTCTCACACTCTCCGGTTCTACTGTATCTAGCACATCAGCCCCATCGAGTCTTCATCCAGACCTGCTCCCTTCAGTGCAGCTCCCGACTCTGAAATCTCCACACCAAACAAATGTGGAATGCTCTCATCTGAAGTTAGATTGCTCTTTCCCCGGATGTCCTCTGACCTCTGCTCTAGATCACTCCAACTCCGTCCGGATGTGCACCGCTGCTCATCAATACAGCTATAGGAGCAGAATGGCTTCACATCTCCACTTCTGATGTCGGCGATGTCGGTCTGCGCCTTAACGGCAGTAGTGCTTGTCACAACACCTCCCAACTGCATCTAAAATCCCACACGTCCTCCATGTGCATTAGAAGACCTTTATTGTGCGCTTCTAAAAAAGGACACGTTTCGGCAACCTGTGCCTTTGTAGGGCACCATCTTGCCATGACATTTAACCCCTCATGTGATCACAGACCCACCAATGGTGTGCGATACTCGTGATATAAAACTTTATATACATAATATTTATTCATGTAAATTCATATCAACATTGATCCCTATTTCCATAGACTTCAATGTTAGTATCCAAGATCCTTCAGTTCTGTAGAGTTTCAATTTTATGTCTCTCCCCCTATAGGGCCACTGGAAAAATGTGGAGCAGGTTGGAATTTCTTTTCAATATCCAGACCTTACTTTCTCTCCTTCCATAGTGTACTGTAAGGGGGTAACATGAATTTCGTTGTCAAATTGGACTAACAAAGATCATGGTTCCTCTTTAAAATGTTGTTTTTGGATGTTGGATAATACATTTTGATAAAAGTAGGTTCAAAGCCAGTAATTACGAGTACTTATTAAGAATTTCCCTGGGTTTATGTGTGCATTCACCCATAAGTCATTAAAAGTCCATCAGAATTTACTTTCATTTTAATTTTCACAGAGAAAGTAGAAGACCTGTCACTTCGCATTACTCTTGCCAATGCTGTATCAATTATTTGAGCTTCATAACATCCTCCATGTAACTGCTCTTTTATATCACTAAGAAATTAGTTTCTAAGAAATGTTTCTAATACATTTCTTACAACAATTTCTTCTTCGCCTAGTTAGTTTCCTATAAGGAATTTACTTAACATGTGTTCTGTGGTGTTTGCTAATAGCATGAATTGTAGAGTTACAAGCAGTTTCTTTCTCTGCAATATGTTGCTCTCTATTTTCCTCGTCTTACAGTATAATTCCACATCCAAGAAAGTAACATTCTTGTTATTAATCTCAAGTGTAAATCCTATATTGTAATTGTTACAGTTTAAATAAGCATGAAATTGTACCAGTTCCAGGCTTTTATCTGTCCAGGCTATTATAATGGTGTCAATAAATCGGCCTCAGTAGTTCATTTTATCTATCTTTGGGGATGCACGGTGGCTCCAGGCATGCGCTTCCTCAACCAAGCCAATAAAAATGTCTGGCATAGGAAGGATAAAATCTGGATAATAGATTAGATGACAACCCATGTGGACATTGGGGAATTAGGGTACCTCATTCTGACATTACTTCCTTTAGATAATTGGTTTTAGATTTGCGGTGTGCAACATTCAAAATAATTTGCTCTTGTTTAATTCAGTGTTTTTGGACAAAATTACTCACAATTACATGAATTGCTAAATTGGCATTTGACTGCTGTATTTTAGCATGAAATGTATCCTTGCATCCACTTTGGAGTTGTAAACAAATAGTGCAAAAACACAAAAGCACTGTTAGCAACAGCCTCTGTTGTTCATGTTCTTTCTATGTTTTTGCAGTCAGATTTTGCAGTCATCAAATAGTGCCTTTGCAGTACAGTCTTACCATAAACAAGGCATAATTAAACAATATCACATAATATCATATTTTGAAGAATTTCATTTAATATGAACAATGCAAAATTGCTCTGATTACACAGGCATGACTCAAATTTTGTCTAGGCATGTTTTTGATCTTCTCTTTAATTGTGTACTTTGATAGAGGATATGAGTCTCTTTATTATACAATACATACGTTATTTAATTTATAAATATAGGTTTCTGTTTAGGACTTGCCTCGAAATGACAGAAAGGCTACTGTGATAATGTAGGTCACTATTATACTGTTGTATTGGTGAATTGGTGAATGTAAGTACCTTGGATATTTTTGCATGTGAGATCACTGTTTGATATCATCTTTAATCTAATTGGGTTACAATCTAATTTGGATTATCAGGTATTCATGAACTTTTGATACTGTTGTTTGAACTAGAGTAACGTTGTAATTGGTGAGCACCATGGCCATTGAGGATGTGAGTTTATTTATGGGTAACACTAGGGCCCATGTTTATACTTTTTTACGCAAACCAGCGCCAGTGCTGGTTTGCGTCAAAAAATTTACAGCCGGCTAACGCCATTCCTACGCACCAGGTGGGCGCCTTATTTAAGGATTGATGTTAGCCGGCGCTACAGGCTGGTCAGAGTAAAAACAAATGACTCAAACCAGGCAGCGCCGGCGCAGGGGAAAATGGGGGTTGTGCGTCAAAAAATGGTGCAAGTCAGGTTTGAGTAAAAAAGCCATTTTTTGACACACAACCCCCATTGAAATGACTCCTGTCTTAGCAAAGACAGGAGTCATGCCCCCCTTGCCCAATGGCCATGTCCAGGGGACTTCTGTCCCCCGGGCATGGCCATTGGGCACAGTGGCATGTAGGGGGGCCATAGTTAGGCCCACCTACTTACCCCAGCTTACCTGTACTTACCTGGGATGGTTCCCCCATCCATGGGAGTCCTCCAAGGGTGGGCGAGGGTGGCAGGGGGTGGCCCTGGGGGCAGGGAAGGGAACCTCTGGACTGCTTACATGGTCAGAGACCATGGAAGTGGGCCCACAT
Source organism: Pleurodeles waltl (assembly GCF_031143425.1). Classification (NCBI taxonomy): domain Eukaryota; kingdom Metazoa; phylum Chordata; class Amphibia; order Caudata; family Salamandridae; genus Pleurodeles; species Pleurodeles waltl. Next base: position 521,931,497 of record NC_090443.1, read on the forward strand.
GTCCCTTAACGCCTACCCTCACCCAGGCGTTGAAAAACGGCGCACATCAGGCTGTGCGCCGTTTTTTAAGGCCCACCCCCTCCTGTGCGTCAAAATGACATAGTAGTATAAATAAGGCGCACAGGCCTTAAAGGCATTTTTTGGATGGGAAAGCCTACCTTGCATGTCATTAATGCAAGGCGGTTTCCCGCATCCAGAAAATGACGCACACAGAGGGATTTTGACGTTCGCTGGGTCGGGCGTCGTATAAATATGGGGCAAGGTTTGCGCTGAATGTGCGTCAAAAATTTTGACGCACATTCGGCGCAAACAAAGTATAAATATGCCCCTAGGTATACACTCAGACACCTGCTTGAATAAAATAGATCCATTTCTGTTTTTTCATGCATCGATATATTGTATACATTTTTCCCGATAAGGGGATTCACAGCACTTTATTCTTCTTATTTAGGTGCAAGGTGTCTATTTACCATTACATACAATGTGACTTGTTGCTATTGTGTAAAGTCTCTTTTTTACATGATTTTTAAAAAAAATTATCAGTTTAGTTTTAGTGGGATATAACTGTACATTCTCTTCTAGCCTTACTGAAGTCTTAAGGTGGTAACTAGTATGACAAACCTTATGTTGGCTGGAAGTTTTATCAATAATGGTAAATAAAGATGTAAACTTTGGAGAATGTTTTGTGGGTGTTTTTAACATGATTTTTAAGGGCACTTCAGTAATAATTACTGTGTAAGATTCATTTATGTGCTAGTCTCTATTTTATATCCACAGAACTTTGTGTAACCCCCCAATGAATTGGAATCTAGGTCATGATAACCAGCGGGGAGGGAAGGAGAGACATATGTACTGTAATGAGGAGAAGTAATTTTAGTAATGAAGATTACTGGTAAATAGTCAAAACCTTATCTTCTCAACCCTTCCTTATGCCAATCCTTGTATTGCTTAAGATATTCCAAAGCATTAAGCACACAGTGTGATCCTCAACCAACCATTTGAACCACCAAGAAACACAACATGCCCTCAGAGAGGAATACTACTGTAATAGAGGAAATGTAGTGGTGAAGAAAGATTACCATCATAGCAAGTAACCCAGAGTTGCAAAGATCACACAGATCCACATCCCACAAGAGTAGGAGTAAAATTGCAGAAGCCGTCCAAAACGGGCCAATCTGCCCCCAGATGGACGTCTCCAAGACAAGATAGAAAAGAAGCATAACAACCCAACCACAGCACAGGCAGCTTTCACACCATTGAACTGGCAAGGACTACATTATCCAAAAGTGGGACAAGAGAAGACAAAGGCCTTCAACAAAAAACCACAGGCAAAGAAGGCCCCAGTAGAATTGGCACCAAAGCCTATAGCAAAGCCGACTTGGAAGAGGCATGCAGGAGGCATTCATTCAAACACAAACCTGATACAAAGCATACCACAGCAACACCAAGGGGCAAGAACCCCACTAAGGGGCCAACCACTCATCCACAGCAATAAGCAAAACAGATGGAATACAGAAAAAGCCAATTGATAGGCCCAAGGTGTGATCACTCATCATAGTGCAACCCCACCTAAGAAGAAGCACAGAGGCCTAGCTGGAAGCAAAATATTCTCCTAGGTAAAAAGCTGAACCTAACTTGAACACCACCCTACAAGACACAGTGGACAAGACGTGAGATACCATAAGGAAACCATCAAGGTGACAAGTATGCCTAGCTGCCAAAGCCCAACTACAGCCCAGCCGACAATGGCGGAAAAACATTGCTGACCAAGGAACAAGACAATACACAATTCACCATGGCTTTCTATAACCAAGGAGAGGTGACCTGGAATGGGAGCACAGGGCCAGAAAGTAAAGAGTACCAGCAAAAGGGCCTAAAACCTGCTACCACTAGGACTAGGACATCCAAAGACAGCAGTACCAGCCAGAGGCACCGAACAGGAAGAAACTTCATAAACGTAAACCTATTAGTGCCCATCTAATTTGACAGGAACAGAACAACCAGAAACCACACGCTGAACGTACATGCCAAGGACAAAGGGAAACAGATGGATTTACTAAAGAGTGATAGAGCAATAAACTATGCAACAGAGCAAAAATCTAAGCCCAAGCCAAGCAGGGAGCACAAAGGAAGCCAGGGTGGTCAAAGATGCCAAATCTTGTCTCAATAAATCCAGAACTAAGGACAAAGGAGACAAGGGGGCCATGATACCTAGGCAGGCTGATAAAAGGACTCTAGCTCTCAAGCCAGCTAGCGCACCAGGGGAGCCAGGGTACACACAGTCACCAAACCTCAACCAAAGAGAACCATACTAGAGGTCTAAGGAGATTAGGAAACCAATGACCATGCAGGGCAAAAAACATAATCGCCAATATCCTGGCTCAGCAGGGTGCAAAAAGGGAACCAGGGCGGGCAGAGCGACCATACCTGGTTATAGTAACCCCAATCAGAGGACCAAGGAATGAGGAGGCCCAGATAAGGATCCAGGCAAGCATAAGGCAATCTCTAAGCCACAAGCTCAGATAGGAGCACATAGAGAAGCCAAAGTAGCCAGAGCCAATGGACCATGGAAAAAGTGACTCATATCACAGGGCTGAAAGAAGGCCAAAATGGAGAGCCCAAATCACCTCAGCAAACACAGCCCCCCTTACACCCCAGACAAGGAGAGGGGCCAGACGAAAAGGAGCCACAGCCAAGCAGATGTGAGGTATCAGATAAACTCCCTGCTGTACAAGCAAACAATGATCCATTCACAGGATAAAGAAGCCCAAGACCAAGGCCAGCTACCCTTCCAGCACAAAGAAAACAGAGAAATAAGCATTCAGGTGGTGCCGTCATATTTAATGGAAAACTCTGAAGCAACCCATTAACCCCAAGACTGCTCATACCAAGACATGTGAAAGGGATACAAATAGGATATATAGCCCAGAAAAAGAGGACCATGCACTCCTCAAAAAACACAAATCCCCAAACCATAAATGAAAACTAGCAGGGAAGGAAGACAGCTGAGTGGGAAGAACAAAGTGCCCAGTAGAGGTCGGTCCTGAAGTTGTGTAGCAAGAGTGCCATGGGCACAAATGCAAACAAGGAAATTGTCCCTGGGCCCATCTTTTAGGAGGAGAGTGATTACATACCATTTATTTTTGGGCAATAATGCAATGTAACATATATTTAACCAGTGTACATTGATAAGAAACTGGATCTCAGTTATGTGTCAGTAGGTTGATTCATATAAAAGACCAACATTTCAAATACATTCCACAAATTCTAGGAAAAGTAACTGCATATTCTTTACACAAATCCTGAAATGTATTTTTCTTCCGTTTATGGATATAATCCATTAAGGGGCATATTTATACTCCGTTTGCGCCGGAATTGCGTCGTTTTTTTTGACGCAATTTCGACGCAAAACTAACTCCATATTTATACTTTGGCGTTAGATGCGTCTAGCGCCAAAGTCCATGGAGTTAGCGTAATTTTTTAGCGTGGACACCTACTTTGCGTTAATGAGATGCAAGGTAGGCGTTCACGTCTAAAACATCGACTCCGAGGCATGTGCGTCGGATTTATTCTCCCGGGCAAAAATCACGCCCGGGAGTGGGCGGGTAAAAAAAAATGACGTACGGCCGCTTTTGCGCCGTTTTTTAGCGCCTGCAAAAGGCAGGCGTTAAGGGACCTGTGGGCTCTGAAGGAGCCCAGAGGTGCCCTCCCATGCCCCCAGGGACCCCCCCTGTCACCCTTGCCCACCCCAGGAGGACACCCAAGGCTGGAGGGACCCATCCCAGGGACATTAAGGTAAGTTCAGGTAAGTATATTTTTTTTTTTTTTGTGGCATAGGGGGGTCTGATTTGTGCCCCCCTACATGCCACTATGCCCAATGACCATGCCCAGGGGACAGAAGACAGGAGTCATTTCTATGGGGTTTGGGAGTGAAAAAAAAATGGCGCAAATCGGGTTGAGGCGCAAAAATTGCCTCAACCTGACTTGCCCCATTTCTTGACGCCCAAGCTCCATTTTCCCCTACGCCGGCGCTGCCTGGTGTACGTCGTTTTTTTTAACGCACACCAGATGGCGCCGGCGGCTAACGCCGGCTAACGTCATTCAATAAATACGGCGCCCGCATGGTGCTTCAGAATGGCGTTAGCCGGCGCTAATTTTTTGACGCAAAACTGCGTTAGCGCAGTTTTGCGTCAAAAAGTATAAATATGGTATGGGCCTAAATGTTCTATTGCATTAGTGTAATTTTATTTCAATATAGGAAAATCAGTATGCACTGCAAATGGCAGACCTTCAAAACTCTAATATGCCATAAATAAACACACAATCATTAGTTGAAACATACTAACAATTCATCCAGTCAGTAATTGAAACATACTTGCATGTCATCCTTTTAAAAACACTCCACTTTATATTTTCCAAATAATGAAGTGCCTTCTTGTGGACTATGTTAATTTACATTGACACAGTTTTAAATCTCTGTATCTTCATAATTTTTACTTTTAGTTCCCTTTGGAAAGACCCACTGGCCAGCGATGACATTCCGGGCTGCATATTACGTGGATCAGTGGTGGTGAAACCAGCTGCTATAGAGTTCGGGGAAACCACTGTCACATTTGAGGATGGAACCCAAGAGGACTTTGATATAATCATCTTTGCAACAGGGTTCAGCATCTCTTTCCCTTTCTTGGAGGAATCAGTCTTCACAATCAGTGACAGTACGGTTTCCCTTTACAAGAATGTCTTCCCGCCAAAACTGGAGAACCCCACTCTTGCATTTATCGGTCTCATCCGGCCAATCGCTTCCATCTTGGTTGCTTCAGAGATGCAGACACGCTGGGCTACACGAGTCTTTAAAGGTAGGTGAATAACAGGACAAAGAGACATAGAGGCAGAGGCCACCTTACGTTATCTGCCTTCCTACACAAAGTATATTTGTTGATTTCTCTTCTTTCTGGCACCATCTAGTCAGTGAATGAGTTCACAAATGATGCCCCAACAAAGGGTTATCACAGCAAAAGACAAAAGTGGCCAGTGCACACAAATGACCCTCTAGAGCAGTAGTCCTCAAACTTTTTAATGCCGCCCCCGCAGTTAAAAAAAAATAATCTTTGGGGCCCCCCTCAGAATTTTTCACAATTATTTTATAAAGATGGCAATGTTTAAATATGTCTAGACCTATTTAAACATTGCAATTATGTACTGTTACCTTTTTTCAAATGCAATAACATGCTTCTGAATAAAACAAAGGCCTGTATAATGCTTCTTTTGGCCAGTGTCTGACGCCCCCCCTGGGATCACTTGGGGCCCCCCTAGGGAGGCCCACCCCCCAGTAGAGGCATTAACTGGCAAGCGGTCAGCCCTGAGTACGTGTAAAAATGTCTAGTATACTTTGTAAAACTGTCTCTTCACCTGAATAAAAAAAAGCATAGTTTAATGATCAAAGTTCTGAGCTCAAGCATAATTTAACCATTAGGAAACTGTGTGTTTTTAAAAGTATAAGTCCAAAGTCTCGCACTTTGGGGTATACTGGACATATCATGAAAAACAATATTGACATACACAAATACTGCCAAAATGGATTGAAAACAAAAATATTGTGACCCAAAACAGATTAGGCACACCAATATTGATGACAAAATACATTGTGGAAGAAATATCGAAAGAACACAATTGTAAACAAAAGTAAACAAATAACAAATAACCCCTACACATTAACCCCTAGAGTGTGGGAACACTACCTCCCTGGTGCGGGTGACGACCAGTGGCCGACACCAGGGAGGGGGTTAAAAACTGTTTTTTTTTTTCAAAAATACCCTGGGAGACACGGAAGATCTTCCATGTCTCCCCCCCCGCCCCCTTACCCCACTTGCGTCCGCTTCCTGCTCCAATGGGGGAAAGGGCCCCAAACGGCCTTCCCGATGTTCGGGAAGGCCTCGTTTGAAAGGGGAGACTCTTCAAACCTGAACACAGCTGCGATCGAGGGCCCGGAAACCCCACTTAACACCAGGGATTTATCTTGGGGAGGGTCGGCCCCCTCGGCAAACGGACCCCCCCCCCAGGCATATTTTTTTAAAACAAGGTAGGTGTCCCCTGGGGGGGGCGCGATTGTGTCTGATCGTTCCCCACCCCCCCCCCGGGCTATGTGTTTTTTTTTTAAATAAATTGACAGGGGGTCGCCCGTGAGCAGGGCGACACCCTGTGGGGGCAATTCTTTTTTTAGTAGTTGTATGGTTTCCCTGAGGGCCAATATGGCCCCCAAGGAAACCATACAGCTACTAATATATATATATATATATATATAAATATATAGATAGATAGATATAGATATATCTATCTATGTAGATAGATATATCTATCTATGTAGATAGATATATCTATAAAGATAGATATGTATATAAAGATCACTTTTGTCAATGCGTGTGTGGTTTTCCTGGAGGCTGCAATCGGCTCCCAGGAAAACCAGACCCACATATAAAAGTGATATATCTATATATATACATATATATATATATAATATATATATATATATATATATATTCGCCACCAGTTGTCTTGCAGTTGCAGCTTGCGTCTTCAAAGCAATGCGCATACTTCAACTGACACGTTTTAACTGTAGCTTTCTGGCAGCAATCAAAAAGTCAAGTAAGTCTTGTGATTATGTTTCTACTACAAAAGGAGCAGACGTTTGTCTAGTGGCAGCTTTGATGCCATAAAGTAGTGCACAAGGTGTTTATGCCTACTGCAAAGACCAAATCTGTATTTTATGTAAATAGCTGAGTACATTAGTAAAGTCAGCCACTACCTGCGCTATAATACAAATGAAATGTATGTACGGGGGCTATGGAGAGATGAAGGGCACTTTTGCTGGGTGGTAGTGAGGGAATCCGAGGAAGAGGTCATGGGAGTGGGAGCACCAATAATGATTGTTGGACTGGGCACTAGAGGTGCTAAAGACTGTGACGATTGGTATGTGACAAGGTGAAGTAATAGTCTTGAGTGTCTTGAAAGAACGTGGTGATTGAGGGAAGAAGCGAAGGTAAGGTGACCTCTACTGTTGCACATATCACACACACACACACACCAGAAATTTTGTGACTGTCTACGTAGGCTAGTGTTTTATAGCAACAGTTTAGCCAATAGCAGAGATAGCATCTCATTGGATGACTGCTGCTCAAGCCCTCACTCAGATTATAGAGGACATAGGGTCAGAGACTGAGACAGCAGATAATGAGACAGCACCTGAGGGATAGGACAATGATGCAGACTCTGGGAGTGATTTTTCAGTCGGAAGAGTCCCATTTGATAACTCCTCTTCCAGTGATTATGTGGGAGGTGATGAGGACAGTCCTGATGTCCCTTCGCAAGCACAGTCTGTGCAACGGGACAATAGTGGGTTAGCGCAACCCAGAGAGCATGTGCATGCGGTGGCAAGCACAGAGAGAGTGCTCTCTTGGGAGCTCCCAAATTTAGTTTAGCCCCAAACTCCACCACCCAAATCGTATTGTAGAGACATCAAAATTATCACAAAATAAACTGGTTTTGTAAGGAAAGCACCTGTGTTTTAAGTCCTGGGCTCGGTGGCCCTATAGGGAAACATACTAAACCCAGACATTTCTGGAAACTAGACATCCAGGGGAGTTCACAGATGTGTGACTTGTGTGGATTCCCCAACGTTTTCTTACCCAGAATACCCTGCAATGCTGAAATGTTGAATAAAACTCTATTTTTTCTTGCATTTCTGTCACACAAACTACAGGAATATGCTGGGGTCCACAAAATTCCTACCACCCAGTGTTTCCCCACCAGTCCTGATAAAAACACTACCCCACTTGAGTGCCTGTACCTAGTGCCTGCTTCAGGAATGGATCACCCTAGGGTTAACAGTTGCCCTCATGTAAGGACCAACATTGACCGTTGTGTGATCTATTCCTGCTGCGGGCACTAGGCCTACCCACACAAGTGAAGTACCATTTTTATCGGGAGACTTGGGGGAATGCTGAGTGAATGCCCCACAAGTCACCCCATCTTGGATTTCCCTAGGTGTTTAGTTTTAAAAAATGCACAGGTTTGGTAGGCTTCCCTCTGAGATACAGTCCAAAATCCACAGCTAGGCACTTTGCAAAAAATAGCTCTGTTTTCTTTGGGAAAATATGATGTGTACATGTTGTGTTTTGGGGCATTTCCTGTCACGGGCACTAGGCCTACTCACACAAGTGGGGTACCATTTATATTAGGAGACTTGGGGGAACGCTGGGTGGAAGGAAATGTGTGGCTCCTATCAGATTCAACTTTCTGTCACCGAAATGTGAGGAAAAAGTGTTTTTTTTGGCCACATTTTGAGGTTTACAAACGATTCTGGGTAACAGAACCTAGTGAGAGCCCTTCAAGTCACTCCATCTTGATTTCCCCTAGGTGTCTAGTTTAAAAAAATGCACAAGTTTGGTAGGTTCGTTAGGTGCCGGCTGAGCTAGATGCCAAAATCCACAGCTAGGCACTTTGCAAAAAACAGCTCTGTTTTTTTCGTGAAAATGTGATGTGTCCATGTTGTGTTTTGGGGCATTTCCTGTCGCAGGCACTCGGTCTACCCACACAAGTGAGGTACCATATTTATCGGGAGACTTGGGGGAACACTGGGTGGAAGGAAATTTGTGGCGCCTATCAGATTCCAGTACTTTCTGTCACCGAAATGTGAGGAAAAAGTGTTTTTTGCCAAATATTGAGGTTTGCAAAGGGTTCTGGATACCAGAACCTGGTGAGAGCCCCACAAGTCACCCCATCTTGTATTCCCCTAGGTGTCTAGTTTTTAAAAATGCACAGGTTTGGTAGGTTTCCTTAAGTGGCGGCTGAACTAGAGGCCAAAATCCACAGCTAGGTACTTTACAAAAAACATGTCAGTTTTCAATGTAAAAATGTGATGTGTCCATGTTGAGTTTCCTGTCGCGGGCATTAGACCTACCCACACAAGTGAGGTACCATTTTTATCGGGAGACTTAGGGGAACACAGAATAGCAGAACAAGTGTTATTGCCCCTTGTCATTCTCTACATTTGATCCTTCCAAATGTAAGCTAGTGTGTAAAAAAGACGTCTATTTGAGAAATGCCCTGTAATTCCCATGCTAGTATGGGCATCCCGGAATTCAGAGATGTGCAAATAACCACTGCTTCTCAAAACCTTATCTTGTGCCCCTTTTGCAAATAGAAAGGTTTTCTTGATACCTATTTTTCACTCCTTATATTTCAGCAATTGAATTGCTGTATACCCGGTATAGAATGAAAACACAATGCAAGATGCAGCTCATTTATTGGCTCTGGGTACTTAGGGATCTTGATGAACCTACAAGCCCTATATATCCCTGCAACCAGAAGAGTCTAGCAGACGTAACGGTATATTGCTTACAAAAATCTGACATTGCAGACATTTTTTTCAGAGTAAAACATGGAGAAAAATGGCTGTTTTTTTCAGCTAATTTTCAATATTTTTTTATTTCAGCTGAACCTTATAGGATCTACACAAATGACCCCTTGGTGAATTCAGAATTGTGTTAATTTTCAGAAATGTTTAGCTTCCCGGGATCCAGCACCCATTCCTGTCACTAACTGGAAGGAGGCTGAAAGCACAAAAAATAGTAAAAATGGGGTATGTCCCATTAAAATGCCAAAATTGTGTTGAAAAATGTGATTTTCTGATTCAAGTCTGCCTGTTCCTGAAAGCTGCGAAGATGGTGATTTTAGCACCGCAAACCCTTTGTCGATGTCATTTTCAGGGAAAAAACCACAAGCCTTCGTCTGCAGCCTTTTTCCTCATTAAAAAAAAAAAAAACGTAATTTTCGCTGTATTTTGACTAATTTTTTGGTCTCCTCCAGGGGAACCCACAAACTCTGGGTACCCTTAGAATCCCTAGGATGTTGGAAAAAAAGGACATACATTTGGCATTGATAGCTTATGTGGACAAAAAGTTATGAAGGCTTAAGCGCGAACTACCCTAAATTGCCTAAAAATGGCCCAGCACTTGGGGGGAAGGCCCAGCAGCTAAGGGGTTACAAATAAGTAAACATAACAACAGTCATGAAAAAAAAATAAAAAATATCCCACACTGGTCAATCTACATAATTCTGAATAAAACACACTGTTTTACTTTAAATATATACACATATAAAAATATGTCAAAATATAATCAACATGCATGTAATTGATAACAGAGATGCTAATTAGCTTTTAACATCAATGAGAATGTGCAATGTTTTTCCAATTAACAAACACTATAAAAAGGTCACAATAGTGCACAACAAAATGGTTGCAAAAAACAATTACTTCAGGACAGTGTCACAATGATGGCTTACAAACCTACAAAAAGAAGACTGCAACACTTCAAAGAACCACTATTGTAAACAATGCAGGCCTAAGTGCGAACTACCCCAAATAGCCAAAAAACGGCTCAGCACTTGAGGGGGGGGGAGGCCAAGCAGCTAAGGGGTTAATCTTTAGTAAAAATAACAACAGTCATGAAAAACAAAATAAAATACCCCACACTGGTTAATCAACATAATTCTGAATAAAACACACTGTTTTACTTTAAATATATACACATATAAAAGTATGTCAAAATATAATTAATATGCATGTAATTAAGAACAAAGATGCTAATAAGCTTTTAACGTAAATGACAACGTGCAATGTTTTTCCAATTAAAAAACACTATAAAAAGGTCACAAAATGCTTGCTAAAAATAATTACTTCAGGACAGTTTCACAATGATGGCTTACAAAAGAAGACTGCAACACTTCAAAGAACCACTATTATAAACAATGCAGGTTTGACAATAAATGAAAGCTAAAAAATATTAGTAGCTAAAAATGTTCTAAGATAACAATTAATTAAAACTATTCTACATGTTTATTTCTCCAAATTACAAGTGCATCCTCTACAAGAAGAAAACGTTGCTAAAAAGTAAAAGAAAATAAAGACATTGACACTAAATTACTCAAAATATAAAAGAGACACTTCGAAAGTAAGAAAAAAAAAAAGCACAAAATAAAAACTAAACTAAAAATAATGCTCTGCCTATTTAACTAATCAAACAAACAACCTCCTAACTAGATATTACATTGAAAAATAAACTGACATAACTAACACATTTTGGGGCATATTTATGCTCTGTTTGCGCCGAATGTGCGCCAAAACTTTTGACGCACATTCAGCGCAAACCGTGCACCATGTTTAAACTTTGACGTCAAAATTCCTCCGTGTGAGTCATTTTTTAGATGCGGGAAACTGCCTTGCATTAATGACATGCAAGGTAGGCATTCCCGTCCAAAAAATGACTCTAAGGCCTGTGCACCTTATTTATACTCCTGCGTCATTTTGACGCACAGGAGAGGGCAGGCCTTAAAAAACGGCGCACAGCCTGATGTGTGCTGTTTTTTAAAGCCTGGGTCAGGGCAGGCGTTAAGGGACCTGTGGGCTCACTTCCATGGTCTCTGACCATGGAAGGAGTCCAGAGGTGCCCTTCCCTGCCCCCAGGGACACCCCCTGCCACCCTCGCCCACCCCTGGAGGACACCCATGGATGGGGGGGACCCATCCCAGGTAAGTACAGGTAAGTTGAGGTAAGTATATTTTTTTTTTTAAGTGGCATAGGGGGGCCTAATTTGGGCCCCCCTACATGCCACTGTGCCCAATGGCCATGCCCAGGGGACAGAAGTCCCCTGGACATGGCCATTGGGCAAGGGGGCATGACTCCTGTCTTTGTTAATACAGGAGTCATTTCAATGGGGGTTGTGCGTCAAAAAATGGCGCAAGTCCGGTTTGAGGCATGAATTGTGCCTCAAACCTGACTTGCACCATTTTTTAACGCACAACTCCCATTTTCCCCTACGCCGGCGCTGCCTGGTTTGAGTCATTTTTTTTACTCGGACCAGTCCGCAGCGCCGGCTGTCATTCCTTAAATAAGGCACCCGCAAGGCGCTTAGGAATGGCGTTAGCCGGCGGTAAACGTTTTGACGCAAACCAGCGCCACCGCTGTTTTGCTTCAAAAAGTATAAATATGGGCCTTTAATTCTTAACAAACTTCAGCAAAAGAAAGAGGTGCCAAAAACAGCACCCAACACACCAAGAAAACAAAAATGTCCAACTAAACCAAAGTAATGGCAACATTCCAAATGTAAATTAAAGTGTGACCCTACAATGTAAACATAAAAAAGTAAAGTAAATATAACATTATGGACCTCACTACGAGTTTGGTGGTGTGACTGCCAGACCGCCATGACGGCAGCCACCCAAAGACCACCATGATAGCGGTCAAATAGGCCACCATATTACGAGTTGAAGCCAGGACTGACAAAAGACAGCCAATATCCCATCACCGACAGGACTCTGGAGTGCGGGAAAGAGGCGCTCCAACCACCAGCACCGCCAGCCCGTCAACCAACCACCAAACCTATTATAAGTCAAGAATCGCCATGGTGGTCTTGCCATGGCAGTCTTCCAACGGTGGTGTGAACCGTGGCGGTCGGTGTTCCCCACAGAAATATATAGCACCACAATGGATAGAAAGGAACACAACTGACACATACACACACTAGAAACACCAACCAACCACTCTATCAATCATACCCCTCTACACACCACAATCCTCTGCATCTACAACGTCAAACACAGAAGCCAGAGGAACATTGGAGCAAAACTAACCATAGAAGAGGCAGCCCAACATCTCTCACAGCGCACATATCACACATCCACACAACAATTACTCCCCATCAACCCCTCATCACACGGCACCTACAATTTATTTTTTACATCATTACTGTACCCCCACTGTGTCACCACAAAAACATCCCCGTTTTACAGATGATGAGTTAAGACTCACAGTGGATGAAATCATTATAGTAGAGCCACATATCTTTGAGCCCAAGTCTAGCAGGCCACAATTGCTAGGAAAATGGAAATGCAGAAAAGGATAGTCGACAGAGTTAATTCTGTAGGCAGCTACCCGCGCACAAGGGATGACATCAGGAAGAGGGGAAACAACCTCAGGGGAAAGATACATTCCATGTCCTCTAGGCACCAGCTAGCGCTCCACAAGACTGGTGGTGGTCCCTTGCTTCCTCCCCCAAAGTTCACATCATGGGAGGAGAAGGTCTTGGCAATTCTGCATCCTGAGGACTTGACAGGAATACCTGGGGGAGTTGAGTTGGGTAAGTCACATCAACAAATGTCCACCTAAATGTTTTGGCATGCATGCTCAGTGATCCCCCCTCCCCACCTACAATGTCACACCACACAACAGTCCATTGTCCACCTGTCCATAAAGCCCTGTCTGACCTCTAATATGCCAATCACACCCACCTGGGTCAAGGACATCTCTGTATAGTATGTGTTGTACAGGGATTGACAGCACTACAACTCCCAGCAGCCACTGTTCCACTATCACTTAGATCAGAACAGTGTAGCCCAGTCCAAATCACCACCTTTGCCAATTACACATTGGAGTGTACCCACCTGAGAGGATATAAAATGTACAGTTTGTGGGTGGGGCAGGCAAAGACAGCGATGATAGCTCAGAAGGCACTGCAAATGTCACTCCACTCAGCCAATACTGTCTTCTCTGCTACTAGGACCATTCTCCCTCTAATCAGCCTTTTTTATATACTCACCTATGGGGATATCAAGTGGAGAGTGTGTGGATAGGACAGGCAAAGGCAGCAATGCCAAGCTCAGCAGGCACTGGCAACTCAATGCAAAACACCTGCTCAGCAGGCACTAGCAATGTCACTCCACTCAGCCAATACTGTCTTCTCTGCTACTAGGACCATTCTCCCTCTACTCAGCCTTTGCCATGTACTCACCTAAGGCGATATGAACTGGAGAGTGTGTGGGTAGGACAGGCTAAGGTAGCAATGCCAAGCTCAGCAGGCACTGGCAACTCTTTGCAAAACACCTGCTCACTGTGCATCTGTTCTATTTGTTCTAATATCTTTGTACAGCAACCTCCCATGAAAGTCCACTCACCTGAGAGGTTGACTTATGTATGCTGTGTGTTGTACTTGGTGTATCTTGACTGTAAAAGCCAGGAGAACAGTCCCTCTAGCTCCATTTACCAGGGCACTGTCCACAATGACTATGTGCTGCTGGCTGTTAGTTCACAAATGCAGGTTACCCAACTGGGAGAGACCAACATACAGATCATGATGCACTCTGTGATGTGCCTGATCAACCATATCCTGCTTGAGCAGATAAGCCAAGTTAAAAACAATGTGGACAGGAAGGACAACCAAATCTATGTGCCCAATTAATGTATAACAGCTCTGAGGTACCAAGATTCATGATCTAAATGCTCGTAGCAGAACACATATTCACAATGCACTGACAACGCGATGACATCTAACATATAGAACAACAAGGAGCCAGATCCTCACACATAACACTCTACTAGGTGTTGATATGACGTAAGACACCTTACGCCCAGCTACTGGTTTGCCTGCACTGCTGGAAAGGTAGGAGTCTATGAACAGATATCCGAGTGCCAAGATACTCTGGCCTACTGTGGCAAGGAGACTTGAAATGGAATAGGTCTGTTGTCCAAATGTTAGGTTTATGCAGCTGATTGCAGGTGTGCCTCTCAGATAACGGAAAAACTACAAAGCCAATGTGTACATGCCCCTAATCAATTGTCTGGACTTACATGTCAAAATTCTGTCTCTCACTTCAACAGCTGTACCTGCCACTGGGTACACATTCTGTCTCTCACTTTAACAGCTGTACCATTCTGTCTCTCGCTTTAACAGCTTTACCTGCCACTGGGTACACAGACACCAATCAAGAGATTGCCGCTCACTCCATCCATTAAACCCTTTTTGAGGATACCACTCTTGGACGTGTGGACGTTGAGGATGGCTGGCCCATCTGCGGAACCTGGTCAGACGATACCTGTCAGCCTCACACTAACCACATCAGTTCCTCCCAGCCCTGTTGCATCAATATCTCAGGCAACAATTCACCCCCCCCCAAACCTGTGTCTCAAGGACAGAATCACCAATCTCGTGCCCCCAGTCCAGGTACCTGAGTCACATCTAGACACTTCTGACAATGATGGATCTGGACCCAATGGTAGAGGCCAAACTGTGCCAGGGGCGCAGGTTGTGTGGGAGGGATGATGTGGGCTGCTGGGGATGGGTCTGGCTAGGACACCATCACCCAAGTTTTGGAAGCATACAACAGTCCCAATGCGGGATAGACCAGGTACTCACTGAGCTCAGAGAGATCAAGCAGCTTCAGATGGATTCCCACCATGAAATATTGTAACAGTGGGAAGCCCACAAGCCACCTTGGTCTCCCTAACAGGGGTGCTGAGGGACATTAACACCACCCTGAGCAGAGATCCAGAACAACACCAGAGCCCTCTCATTGGCCTAATAACATAAGCCCCTTCCATCTCTATGGCAGCCAGTGGAAGGGAGGCCCTGCCAGGGGACGGACCTGTCTCACACACCCCTGTCTCTGTAGCTGAAGAATCCCCCCGCAAGCGGGTACGTTCACTCAACCATCCAGGAGGTACAACTGCCAAGAACTCAACCACTACCAGAAAGTGACCTCTTCCTGATGGAGCCCCTTTGTGTGCCACTTAATCACTCTGTTGACCGTTCTTCAAACACTATCCATTTTCCAGGATAGTAGGACACTGGTCTTTGGACTTCAAATATTGTGGCAGTTACTCTAATAATTACATCCACCATGACTGATCCCTTCACTATTTGTCCTTTTCTTTTACAATCAAGTTCCACCTTAATGTTCAGAGCACATGTGAATAAACACTACTAGCACACAATCAATACCAAATAGTGATTTGTCAAGATTGGGGGATGTACAATGTGAAATCATGTGATGCAAATGAGCAACTCTTAATATGGTAATGTTAGGAGGTAATGTTATGAGGGCTATGTCACAGGCAGTGTCAGGCTGGCAATTACCAGTAAGACAGCAACAGAAGTGGTCACTCACACCCAATTTGTATTTCACAATGTACAGCACATAGGCTGCAAACATGTCTGCACTGTCATTGCCAAGAATGTGTGAACATTGTTGCTTCTGTATCCATATCTCTGGCCACTGAAGAAAGGGCGATATCAGACCCTATTCCATAGTATAGGCAAACAGATTGGTGAATATTGTCATTTGCTTGAGCCTTATCATATACCAAAACCAGGTCTATCCAACTTAACATACCCCATGACACAGACAGGGGACAGTACAACAGTCCCTAGTCAGAGGCCCATCCTGTTACAGTGGTTAGGCATCTAGTGGCATGTTGCACACCTATGTCAGTGTAATGGCACAGGAACTATGGCCTGCAATGAGGAAACACCCTGACATCCATGTCATGCAGGAGCATTATCAACACAATGTGAATGGAGAATGGAATGATTTCACAGGATGCCATGTGTAGGAAAGTAGCCTCTTTCTAGCATGGTTACCACCACTTTTGGCCTGTTTGTCAGTGTGTTTGACTGTCTCTACTGGGATCCTGCTAATCAGGACCCCAGTAGTTATGCTTTCTCCCTTAAATTATGGTTATTGCATACTGGTAATCCAGTATTTCACCCACAATTGGCACACTGGTGCCCCTTATAAGTCCCTAATGGTACTGAGGTACCTAGGGCATTTGGGTACCAGGGGATCCCTATGGGCTGCAACAAATCTTTTGCCGCCCATAGGGAGCCCATGTAAAGGCTTCTACAGGACTGCCTTTGCAGCCTGTGTGAAAAGGTGCATGCACCCTTTCACTGCGATTTACACTGCACCGGGTCACTTATAAGTCACCCCTATAGCAGGCCCTCCAGCCCTGAAGGCAGGGTGCAGAGTACCTGTGTGTGAGGACACCCCTGCACTAGGAGAGGTGCCCCCACCACCTCTAGGACCATTTTCCCAGACCTTGTGAGTGTGGGGATGCCATTTTACGCGTGTACTGGACATAGATCACTACTTATGTCCAGCTACATAATGGTAACCCCGAACATAGGCATATTTGGTATCAAACATGTTGGAATCATACCCCAAGGCTTTTGCAAGCATTGGTTGTATGATTCCATGCACTCTGGGGGCCCCCAGTATTGCCATTACAGCCTTCTGAGGCTTTCCAGGCAGCCCCAGCTGCTGCCACCTCTCAGACATGTTTCTGCCCTCCTATTGCTTGAGCAGCTCAAGCCCAGGAAGGCAGAACAAAGGATTTTCTTTGGGAGGGGGGTGTTACACCCTCTCCCTTTGGAAATAGGTGTTACAGGATTGGGAGGGGTAGCCTCTCCAGGCCTCTGGAAATGCTTTGAAGGGCACAGGTGGTGCCCTCCTTGCATAATCCAGTCTACACCGGTTCAGGGGCCCCAGTACCTGCTCTGGCGTGAAACGGGACAAAGGAAAGAGGAGTGACCACTCCCCTGTCCATCACCACCCCAGGGGTGGTGCTCAGAGCTCCTCCAGGGGGTCCCTGGGATTTGCCATGTTGGATTACAAGTTGGCAGGGAACTCTGGGAGCATCTGAGTGGCCAGTGTCAGCAGGTGACATCAGAGCACTCCCCTGATAGGTGCTTACCTGTCTAGCTGACCAATCCCCCTTTCAGGGCTATTCAGGGTCTCTCCTTTGGATGGCTCTTCAGATTCGGATTGCAAGACTCCAGCAGGAATCCTTTGCATCCTTTACTTCACCTTTTTAATGAAGAAACTGCATCTGGACCCTCCAGGAACTCTACAAACTGCAACAAAGAAGCAAAGATGACTTCTGCAACATTGTATCCTCAGCTCCTGCCAGCAACTGCAACTGTTTCCAGGTCGTGCATCCTCTGAGGACTGCCTGTCTTCAGCCTGCACTAGAAGAACAAAGGAATCTCCCTTGAAGTGAAGGAGTCACTTCCCTGCTTCAGCAGGCACCCCTCTGCAGTGACGTCCAGTGGCGTGGGTCGCCTCTCCTGATGAAGTGCGTGGATCCAGCAATAAGGGTGGTGGACTGAAGTGGTCCCGATGGTCCTGACGTCCAACTGTCCAACTTTGGTGGAGGTAAAAGCTTGCCTCCCCTGCAAGACAGTACCCCCTTGTATTGCATGTTTTGTAGTTGCCAAGGCTTGTTGGCATCCTTCCATGAAGTTCTTCGTGCACGGTGCAGCTCCAGCCCCAGCACTCCCTGCGATGCACAGCTTCATGAGTAGTTCTCCGGCCGCATGGGATCCCTTTGTGTAGTGCTACGTGGGCCTCCTTTTGCACCTTCTTTGTCCCCATGCTGTGGGACTCCTGTGCACGCTGCCTGGTCTTCTGAGGGTCCTCTGAGTTGCTGAGAGCTCCCTCTGACTCCCCCTCCTGGGTAGAGTCCACCAGGTCCCTCCTGGTCCCGGGCAGTGCCTTTTTCCGCTAACCGCGTGCTTTGCGTGTGCCAAGGCTTGTGGCAGAATCCAGCAATGCAAACCAGACTGCAATCATCCATCCGGCGTGGGACATCATCTGCACCAACCAGGAACCCGCATCTGTCTTCTTGGGTGCAGTACTGACTGTTGTCCTTCACCTGTGGTTCTTCTTTTGCACCTTCATCTGGCTTAGCAGTGGCTGCTTTTCTCCCTGGACTCTTCAGTGCTTCTTAGACTTTGTCCCCTTCTTCCACAGGTCTTCAGGTCCAGGGATCCATCGCTGGTGTCTTGCAGTCTCTTCTAGTTCTTGCAATATCTTCTTTCTCGTGTACTTGTGTGTTACCGGAAAGTTACTGTGATTTACTCCTGCTTTCCTGGGCTCTGGGGTGGGCTCTATCACTTACCTTTGGTGTTTTTTATTACTCCAAGCACCCCTTCACACACTACACTTGCCTAGGTGGGAAACCGACTTTCGCATTCTACTTTCTTAGTATATGGTTTGTGTCCCCCCAGGCCCATTTCTAACTATTGTGATTTTCACTATTTCACGGTTTTCTAACTGTTTTTACAACTATTTCTGCAAACTAGTGTATATAATTTGTGTATTACCTACCTCCTAAGGGAGTATAGTCTCTATGGTATTTTTGGCATTTGTGTCACCAAAATAAAGTACCTTTATTTTTGTAACATTGAGTATTTTCTTTCATGTGTGTGAGTACTGTGTGACTACTGTGGTATTGCATGAGCTTTGCCTGTCTCCTAGTTAGCCCTTGGCTGCTCATCCACACTACCCCCTAGAGAGCCTGGCTTCTAGACACTGTCTACATTTCACTAATAAGAGATAACTGGACCTGGTATAAGGTGTTAGTACCTTTGGTACCCACTACAAACCAAGCCAGCCTCCTACACCATGTCACAAGGTCACATGAGCTTGCCCATGACACCATTGGAACAACATACCAGGACAAACAGGTCTCATCTTCAGCTCAGATAACTGCCCTCCCACTGTCCAGTTAGCCTGGGCATGGAACTCACGCAACCCAAATTTGCAATACACAGTACCAGGATCAATTTCATGTCCCTTTCACATGTTACACCAGCTACAGCCACCTGCCTGTGATGCAACTGAGAAATGCCCATATGAGGATGTCATTGTGAAGAGACCTAGAAGGAAAAAGTGACATATAAGGAGTTTAGGCAGGCAAAGGCATACATGAGGCACAAAGATAATTTCAAAGTTCTGTTGTTACCCTGACAGTGCAATGTGACTGCCTGAAACAAAAGAGATACTCAAGAGAGGCACAACTCCAAATCTGCTGTAGCCAGCAGACTTGGACTGTATGATGCATAGCATCAAATGCCCTGTCTCATGATGACAGAGATACCCTTCAGCACAAACCTGACCCCATTCGGGCACAGTAATCATGGACCATCAAATACTTACACTCAAGTGAAGTACTGGTTGATGAGATCTACCTGCATGTCTCCACCTTCATCCTCAGCACTGTCATCCTCACTTGACATTTCAGGAGGCTCACCCGATGGCACTGCGAGCTCCCCCTCATCAGGGATGTACGGGAAGTGTCTTCTCAGGGCAAGGTTGTGGAGCATGCAGCAGGCCACAATGATCTTCCATTTTTTGGATGAATAGAGGAGGGCTCCACCACATTTGTCAGTGCTGCGGAATCTTACCTTCAGGAGCCCAAAAGCCCGCTCCACGACACAGCATGTTCTTCCATGTGCCTTGTTGAAGAAGACGTCCCCTGGCGTAGTGGAGTTCATCCCTGGTGTCAACAACCAGGGAAGGTTTGGACAGGCAAAATCTCCTGTAAGGAAAAACATCATTCATGCAACCGAGTCCAGAGCAATGTATCAGTAGCAACAGACATAGCATGCATACACACATGACATGTTACTTACCAGTGGAAGTTCTTCCTGTTCCCATAGACCTGTTCATTGCCATTGGGTTGAACCAGGGCTACATGAGTACCATCAATGGCTTCCACAACATGCGGTATATGTGCCAAACCATAGTACTCTGCTTTCACATGGGCAAAATCCTCACATTGAGGAAAACGAATGTAGCTGTCCAGGTGTTTCAACATTGCTGCGAGTACATCCTTCAACACCAAACCGAACATAGGCTGGGACATCCCAGCAGATAGGGCCACTGTATTTAGGAATGAACCTGTGGCCAGGATTTGCAACACTGACATGACTTGTGCAATGGGTGTTATGCAATTTGGATGATGCATGGCTGGCATCAGATCTGGCTCCAACTGACGACAGAGATCCATGATTATCTGCCTATCCAGGTGATAAATCTGTATGACATGTCTGTTTTCCATGGTCTGTAAGACTGCCAGTGGACGGTACATAGGAGGCTATCTGAACCTCTTCCTCCCTGGGTAACTATGTGGGACAAATAAGTAAAAAAGGCTGTGACTCATTGTTTCCCTATCAATGCACATAATAACTGTCATATGTGAAATGTGTCATGTCCAGTGAGCCACTGTCATCATGATACGCAACCCACATCAGGGCTAACACTTGCAACATTTGTGAAACATTAACGCTTTGATCATCTACATATGTGTGCAAAACCTCTATCTGGACAGCAACCTCATGTCCAAATCACTCTAGAAACTGCCTGTGGAGCAATACCCCAAAACCTGGATTACAGGTGGGAGAGAGGGTGGTGGCTGTCACCCAATAATGTTGTCACATTTGCTGAAACACATACCTACATTTCAAAGGAAACGATTGACCTACATAACAGGACAAGGACAGCACTCAGTCTTCGCAAGGACATCATTTCTATACTTCTGACGCATCAATAAATATCTTGTTACCGCATTGTGGACATCTAAAATGGCGGCTGCCTGACCTCTCCCACTGGACAATAGGAACCGCCCGTGATGGCTGGCGGTAGTCATCATGGCGTTAGGCGGATGCTACTGTGGCAGACACTGCCATAGGAGAACATTGCTGTCTGTGGTGGGCTTGGCCCAATGGGAGTGTACGCTGGCATGACGGTCGTGTATGCGGCGGATATGACTGCAATTTTTCACTGATTCTCTCACTTGACTCCTGACACTGCTGCCAGCAAGACCTCCACGGCATAAGTTGCTGTGTACCACCTCTGAGAGCAATTATGCCATATCCTACAAGTGATAGAGCCCCTCCTTCTCACCCGAGGAGCTGGAGAAGCTGGTGGAGGAGGTCCTACCCCTCTATGAACAGCTCTATGGTGTACCAGAGGAGCAGGTAAGTGCACCATGTGCACACTATTCTCTGTACCTCAACTTATATAATCTTTAGTCACCCTAGGCTTGAGATCATTTGTCTGCAAAGTCCTGCAGGTGCTGTCAGTGTACATTAATGGTTGGATCAATAGGCATGTATCTATGTCAAGTGACAGATTTTTGGTATTGAGACAATGTGATGAGTGTGCATTGAGTGTTCCCTGCACCAACTTGCGTTTGATGCACATAGCTCGGTGAGTTGTTATGGCAGTCATCCCCAGTGTTATCGTGGCACAAGATATTTGTAATGTGTAGTCACATGTGGTTGCATGACAGCTTGAGAGTCTGATGCATGTTGTATGTGTTGGTGGGGCACTATTTGAGCTCTTTCAGTATCTGCACAGAGATCTCTGGCCACTTCTGGCCTTGTTGGACTGCTGTTCTGAAGCCAGCTAATGTGTCACTATACCCCTCCAGTCTGCAGTTAGGCAGGCAATGAAAATTAGTTGTGGCCTATATGATGTACCGTGATGCAGGTTATTTATTTGGACATGGAGTATTGTGTAAGTATGTCTGCTCAGCCAGCAGAGAAGGGGGCATGTGTATTGTCACACACTCCATAACTGTACATCTGGGCTGGTATCAGTTTCTTTTTCCACTACCAGTGTGACACTGTGTCCACTCCCTGTATCCCTGGACAACATGTGATCGTGTCAAAACATGCCTCACTGCCAATATGCAGCTTCTTTAGGCCATCTCCCCTATTTACTATGTGAATCGCATGTGGGCAGGGTCCTAATCTGTGACTGATGTGCTCAAAACATCCCTGACAATGTGTATCACATAGCATTGACTGATCCCTTGATCCCATAGCCCTGTTGTCTCTTTCATCTAGCACTGATGTGTCCAATGCAGGCTGCTATCATTTTGGACATTGCACATCTGCAGGCATTGTGCAGTTGAGTAATGTGCCATGATGATGGACTCTGTGGGTATGGCTATGAGGAAGAACAAGTACAATGCAGTCCCGGGTTTCTCCTTCAATACTAGAGGTTTTGTGGAAATATGTGTGGGTGTGTGTAGCTCAATGTTGATGTGACACACAGACCACCACCACCAGAAGTGGCAGGTGCCTGCAACAGTATCTGCACATGTCCACACATGGACAACTTGCCTCTTTTGTAATCTACATGTCACTCCCTTCAATGTGGTTGAGGCACAATGAATCTGTATGTTGGCTTGCTGTGACATGTTAGGTCTATATGCTGTGGGTGACATCTAGGGGTAGTGGATGTTTTAGTGCAAGGTTTGCAGTCTCCTTTACCTGTCAACTGCCACTTTGTGGGATCTCTTCCATCATGTTCCTGATGGATGTCATGTGATTAGCTCACGTCACCACCAAAGTCACTGCTATTCTGCCTGGTCAGTGCAGGGCTTGAGCTGGGGAGTGTATATTGTGCACCCTAATGGGAAGTGTTTGCAGTCAGGTGCTTGAGTCCAATGCTTGCTACGTGCCACTGGTCACCAGGATGGTCAGGACAGGATGCCATTGACTAGGTGCTCTGACATGTATGTGATTCAGCTATTTTGTATGGGACTTTTGGACATAATATGCTGTCTTGTCCTTTGCATCCATGAAGGTAAACACCCATCAGAAGAAGGAGATCTAGCATGCCATCGCCAAGAAGGTGCGGACCCTGGGGGTCGACAGCCGGCAGAGCGCCCACTGTCAGAAGGGTTGAGAGGACCTGAGACGCCAGGCCAAGAACACTGCAGAGGCCCAGCTGGGGATGTCCTCCCAACAAGGAGGGGGTGCTTTTCGGACCATGACCCCATTAATGGCCTCTATTTTGGCGGTGGCCTATCCGGCCTTGGATGGGCGTTTGAGGCCAGCACATCAAACACAAGGGGGTCAGTATATAGCAGGTGATTCAGTGAGGAACAGAATGCTCTCACTGACAATGTAACATGTGTTATGTGTCACATAACCTCTGGGAACAAATTGGTGAAGCCAGGACATGTACTTCCAACTGGTGTGCTCATCCTTTTTGTGCTGGGTCCTAGGACTAAACTATGCTGAACCCTCAGTCGAAACGCTCAGCATGGATATGATATGACTGTGTTTACTGTTAAGATATCCTGGTTTGACTGGTCTGGTGGTTGTTAGTTTTCCACCAGCAGATCACTCCTGACAAATGTTCCTGTCCAAAGGTATGTAGAATGTGGTTCACTGCCCGCTGTCATGTGTCAGGGGATATATGTAGGTTGACATCAGCTAACCGGGTGAGATTTTCCTCCATTTAATATTGGGTACTTGTGCCTCACAGCAGTCTGTGATACGTGGGTGTCCATCATACACGTGACATGACTTACACAGTTACATCCTGGCAGCTGTATCATGCAACTTTCCCTTGGTAAGTAGGTAATGTGCATTGCCATGGGTGATGTGTTGTCATTGTAGTAAACATACCTTGTGCCAACGTGTCTGCGAGTGCTCCATTCCCACGAGGATACATATATGCAGAAGATGTCTGGCATGTGCTAGCCAGGCATATGGGATGATGTTGCAAAAACACTCACACTTATGCATATGGGATCCTGTTGTAATTATTTTACATCTGAAATGGATGTCCACTTACTGTGATGTCTCAGACAGCACTGTGTCACTATCATATGTAGTCAGACAGAAACATTCATGCCTCATAGCATACCTTAAGCCATGTGCACCTGCAGTAACCATGATGGACATGACAGGTAGGGGCAGGGTGTTAATCTACTTGATGATGATTTCCACCCTTCATGTGGTATGATAGTTGCAGGTCCACCAAACCTGTGTGTTGTTTGGAAATTCCACCCTGACTATATGGATGCATCATGGATTGACTTGAAATGATGTTTGCATGACATGTGTTTTGGGTCAGGGATTCATCCACAGACAGATGCCATGGCTGTCATGTTTGATATGTGGGTAGTGATATTGAATCTCATTGTAAAACAGTTTGGTATCCTCCTGATAGTGATTGCTAGGTCTGTGCCCCGCCATCCTACATGGCACAGTTGTCCACAACAACCAGACTCAGAAGTGTACATGGAGATGGGTATGAGACATTGTTGGGGGACATCCAGGGTCTAACAGTGCCTTCATGTGTGTATTCTGGAGACATCTCTCCATGAAGTTGGGGACCTGATTTCATTGTTGTTCCATGCAAAATCACATGTGTTGAACTTGCTACCACATCCTTGACTCATGTTGAAAAGGTGTGACTTGTGGAGCTGTACATTGTTGTGAGTTGTCCATTGTGACATGAATGTTTCCATTTCACCTAATCCAGGTATGGCATGTTTGAACCAGTGTTGTCTGCCTTTCCTTACCAACATCACTTGTTGTAGAGACATGGGGGGTCATTCTGACCCTGGCGGTCCATGACCGCCATGGCGGAGGGCGGCGGAACCACCGCCAACAGGCTGGCGGTGCTTCCTGGGCGATTCTGACCGCTGCGGTAAAGCCGCGGTCAGAAAAGGGGAGCTGGCGGTTTCCCGCCGGTTTCCCGCTGGCCCAGGGTATCCGCCATGGCGCCGCTGCTTGCAGCACCGCCATGGGGATTCCGACCGCCTTCCCGCTAGCCTATTTCTGGCGGTGTCCACCGTCAGATCCAGGATGGCGGGAACGGCATGGGCAGTGCAGGGGCCCCCTAACAGGGCCCCACAAAGATTTTCAAGCAGACAGTGAAAATCGCGACGGGTGCCACTGCACCCGTCGCACCCCTGCTACTCCACCGGCTCCATTCCGAGCCGGCTTCATTGTTGAAGGGGCTTTCCCGCTGGGCTGGCCGGCGGTCTTCTGGCGGTCGCCCACCGGCCCCGTGGGAAAGCCAGAATGGCCGCTGCGGTCTTTCGGCGGGAACCGCTTGGCGGGCGGCGACCGCCGACCGCCGACCGCCGCGGTCAGAATGACCGCCATGATGTCTGTGCAAGTTAGATGTGTTCATAGGCTTGTGTGAGTGTAATTGGTAGGGTACCTGTTAGAAATGGGGTCTTTGGTTGGCAGTCAGGTTACCCCCTGTCCAAGCAAGGACCATTACTCTAGTGAATGTAAGTCACACACAATCCAAATTATCCTCTGCCCACCCTCTAGTAGCTTGGCTCTAAGAAGTCAGGCTTAACTTAGAAGGCAATGTGTAAAGTATTTGTGCAATAAATCATGCAGTAACACAGTATAGCACCACAAAAAAACACGACACAGTGTTTAGAGAAATATATAATATTTATTTGGATAAATGCAGGTCAAAACGATTAGGATGCAACAAGTATATGTTAAAAATATCACTGTAGAAATGATATAAAGTGTCTTTAGTCTCTTAAAAGCAACAAATTACCTGGTTTGCATTCAAAATCTCTGCAAGGAACCGCAGAGGAGAAGATAAGTGGAAAACAGGGAGGTGTGCTTCGATTTCTCGGGCCGCACACGGCAATGTGTTGTTTATTTTCCACGAAGGGAAGGTTTTTGTTGATTTCCGGTGCTCGGTCTTGGATCCTCTTCGGGTTGCGGGGTTTTCGGACGCCCCGGGAATGATGCATTGAAATCCGGCGCTGGCAGGACGAAGTCACAGGGGCTGCATCGATCCGGTGGGCGTTGCATGGAAATTTCTACCCCACAACAGGCTCTGCATCGTTTTCTCTCAGGAAGTGAGGCTGCGTCATTCCGGCTCAGCTTTGCGTCGATCCATTGGGCCGTCGTTTGAATTTCCGGTCGCTACTCTGGTGCTGCGTCAATCATCTCCTTGCAAAGTCAGGCTGCGTCGTTCCGGTTCGGCGTGTGGTACATTTTTCACCGCGATACAGGCTGTGCGTCATTTTCTGCAGGCTGTGCGTCGATTTCTGCCACACAGGGAGTTTTTCTTGCGGGAATGAAGTCTTTTTGGTCCTGGGACTTCAGGGAACAGGAGGCAAGCTCTATCGAAGCCCTTGGAGAACACTTCTTCAGCACAGCAAGAGAGCAGCAAGGTAGCAGCGCAACAGCAAGGCAGCAGTCCTTCTCAGAAAGCAGTCAGGTGAGTCCTTTGGGCAGCCGGGCAGTTCTTCTTGGCAGGTTGCAGTTTCTGGTTCAGGGTTCTTCTCCAGGAAGTGTCAGAGGTGGTAGGGGCAGAGGCCCTGTTTAAATACCCAAATGTGCCTTTGAAGTGGGGGAGGCTTCATAGAGTGGCTTAGAAGTGCACAAGGTCCCCTTTCAGTTCAATCATCCTGTCTGCTAGGGTCCCAGTAGGGGGTGTCGCAGTCCTTTGTGTGAGGGCAGGCTACTGTCCTCTGACATGTAAGTGTCAGGACCTCCACCTTCCAAGCCCAGGAAGACCCATTCAATATGCAGATGTACGCAAGTGAGGCTGAGCATCCTGTGTTTGGGGTTTGTCTGAGTGAATGCACAAGGGAGCTCTCAACTGAACCTAGCCAGATGTGGATTGTAAGGCACAGAAGGATTTAAGTGCAGGGAAATGCTCACTTTCTAAGAGTGGCATTTCTAAAATAGTAATATTAAATCCAACTTCACCAGTCAGCAGGATTTTGTATTACCATTCTGGCCATACTAAATATGACCTTCCTACTCCTTTCAGATCAGCTGCTACCACAACAACAGTATATGAGGTCAGCCCTAATGTTAGCCTATGAAAGGAGCAGGCCTCACAGCAGTGCAAAATGAATGTAGGAGTTTTACACTACCAGGACATGTCAACTTCACAGGTACCTGTCCTGCCTTTTGTCTGCACAGCACCCTGCCCTAGGGGTTAGCTAGGGCCTACCTTAGGGGTGACTTATATGTAGAAAAAGGGGAGTTTTTAGGCTTGGCAAGTACTTTTAAATGCCAAGTCGAATTGGCAGTGAAACTGCACAGACAGGCCTTGCAATGGCAGGCCTGAGACATGGTTAAGGGGCTACTTAAGCAGATAGCACAATCAGTGCTGCAGGCCCACTAGTAGCATTTAATCTACAGGCCTTGGGCACATATAGTGCACTTTACTAGGGATTTACAAGTGGATTAAATAATCCAGTTGGGTATGATCCAATGTCATCATGTTTAAAGGGAGAGAGCATATGCTCGTTAGCACTGGTTAGCAGTGGTAAAGTGAGCAGAATCCTAAAACCACCAAAAACAGTGTCCAAAAAGTGGAGGGAGGCAGGCAAAAAGTTAGGGGTGACCACCCTAAGGCTGTCAGGTCTAACATGTGTCCCCGCAGTTGAAAGTGGGGAGAGCTACCCAACTTCCTGGGAACTCTCATCGCTAAGGTGGAAGTATCTGGAAAGACCATCAGCGTTGGCGTGGTCAATCCCCGGGCGATGCTCCACCATAAAGTCCATCTCCTGTGGGAAAATGGACCACCTCAAGAGTTTAGGATGCTCACCCCTCATCTGCATGACTCATCTGAGGAGCCTATGGTCTGTCTGAACCCGGAAGTGAGTCCCAAACAGGTATGGTCTCAGCTTCTTCAGTGCCCAGACCACAGCAAATGCTTCTCTTTCAGTAGCACTCCACCTCTGTTCCTGTGGTAATAGTCTTCTGCTAATAAAGACTACTGGTTAGTCTAAGCCCTCCTCATTTAACTGTGCTAGAACAGCCCCTTTGCCATGCTCTGAAGCGTCTGTCTGCACAATAAATTCCTGGGAGTAGTCAGGGGCCTTGAGCACGGGGGTCGTGCACATGGCTTCCTTCAGGCAGTCAAAGGCTTTCTGACAAGCCTTTGTCCAATTCACCAACCTAGGCTGCTTTTTGGAAGTAAGTTCTGTCAAGGGTGACACAATGGTACAATAGCCATTGACAAACCTACGGTAGTATCCAGTGAGGCCTAAGAAGGCTCTCACTTCGGTCTGTGTTCTAGGTGGTTGCCAGGCCTTGATAGTTTCAATCTTGGCCTGTTGTGGCTGCACCTTGCCACCACCTACTGGGTGTCCCAAGTACACCACGGAACCCTGCCTAATCTGGCACTTACTAGCTTTGATGGACAGGCCTGCCTGTTGCAGAGCCTGAAGCACCTCCTTGAGGTGGTATTCAGCTTTTGGCTACTAGTTCCATGTGATGGGCTGCGAGTGGCACAAGTTTGCTGTGGAGTATTCATCTAGTTGAGTTAGGGTTGCTGTGTGGTAGCTAGACTTCATCCTTGCTATTGTAGTTATCTGAGACCACAATTTGCTGATGTGTTTCCTTATTGAGTCCATATGGCATGCATGGTTTTGTACTGGCACATGATAGTGCCACTTTGCTATCACTTTCTGGGGTGGGCCACTTGACATGATGGTATGTTTTGTCTCTCAGGGCTGGGATTAAAATGTCATCATGTGCATATAATGCCTGTAATTCACTTCCTGTTTTGCAGCATTAGTACTGGTAGGTGAAGGACACAAGGCTGAGCCAAGTGGGGAAGCATCTGGCCACGGGACCTCAAGTCACAAGACTACCGACAGCATGGGACCAAGTGGCCGGGAGGGTGAGTGGGGTGCCACAGGGGAGATTGGATCTGGCTCGACATCATCGGATTCCTCCTCCAGTGGCCTCTCCCTAACAGTGGTGAACCCATCAGGGACCACCCCAGCACCATCTTTGTTCGCCACCCCCAAATCTATCAACACCCTCCCTGTTGCTCCCCACCCAGTTGGCTGTGCCCGTTCACCCAAGAGGGTGGGCGTATCCTTTGCCACAGGCACCTCTGCCCCAGCCCCTGTTATACCTGCTCCCTCAGTGAGGAAGTTATTGACTTCCTGAGGTCGATCTCTGTGGGTCAGGCGGCCACTGTGAATGCCATCCAGGGACTGACATGCCAGATGCAGCAAAGCAATGCATTCCTGGAGGGCATTCATGGTGCAATCTCTGGCCTACAGAGATCCTTTCAGGCTCTGGCCTCCAGACTGACTGCAGCCAGTCACCCCTTGCCTCTGTCCCCCCTCTACCTTCCTGTTCTCAGCCCAAGTCCCCCCTTACCCAACCCACCCAAAGCAAACAGTCAGACTTGCATGCATCCACCTCAACAGACAAGACTAGCGCACACAAACATAAGCACCACAAGACACACCACTGGCACACACACAGACAACATCCACCTGCAGACACAGCAACAGTCACGACTTCCCCTGACACCCCCCAGAATCACACACACAACATTTGGCACACCTACAGACACAGCATCACCAGTCACTGATCCAGCCACCACACCTGTCATACCTGAAGACAACACCCCAGCAGACCCTTAGATATCCACCCCAGTCACCACACCCGCAGAAGCACAACAACTGACACACCTACATGCAGCACATTAACCATACCTGCAGTCACCACCCCAACAGACACCCACCCACACACCATGGCATCCCCCAGCACCTCTACCTCCCCTCAGCCCAAAACACATAAATGCCCTCATTCACCCACCCACAAGACACCCACCACACCCAAGCTCACCTCCCACAAACACACCCAAAACATCCACACCAACACGTCAGACAACCACTCCCTCAACCTCCAAATCCTGACCCCCTTCTGAAGACCGTCCCCTTTTTTCTTTGTGGTCTTGATCGTACCCCTGTTTTTTCCCCCTGCAACACCCCCAAAAGGTCAGTTTCCATCCCCAAGGCCATCGCTTCCACCTCCAAGGCCTCCCATACACCCCCCGTAAGCCCCTGTGCCCCTCCCCCACCAAGAAGAAGCTGATCCCTTTCATGAAGGTCCCCCCTCCCAAAACCACCCTCCTTCAAAACCAAGACCCAAACCCCCATCTCCTCCCTGCCCCCTCATTCCTTCAGGTGCCTGCCTGCCTCATTGATGCCCCCTGCTGTGGAGGTTACATGGCAGTCAGGAGTGAAGTAGGGGCCAAAAACAGTGCCTTTTGGGCAACCCAGTTTTGACTGGCCCATGGCCTTGGACTGAATATTGTTTATTTTATTAAGCCCAACCAGTTGTTTTGGTTACACTTTTATCCTGCATTTCCTTCCCTAGCTTTCTGTTGTTCCTGGCTGACAATGGTTGTGTGTCTGTATTTGTGTGTGTTTGGCCTGCTTGCTGCACCATGTGGTGTTTTTTTATGTATGTTAGTGTACATTGTTATTGTCCCCCAAGGGAAGGGTGTGTGTTGAGTGATGAGTATTTGTGTGTTGCTGCAATGTTGCTTTGTGTTGTGTTTGTAGTGGTATGTGTATTGTTTTGTGTTGTATGATGTGGGCATGTATGGTGTATGACTTGTCTCATGATATTGCTATTGTCTACCTGTGGTGTGTGTTCTTGAGTTTTGTTAGTGCAGACCTGGAGTGTGTTGAGTTGTGGTAGTTTGCTTTACATTTTGAGTACACATGTGTTCATTTAGGTGTGGGTCCCTTGCATTTGGGTAGTGTAGGGGTATGTCCCATGGAGATTGGGTTGTGTGTGCTTTGTTCCCTGGCCCTTCCCCTATTGAGTAATTATGAATGACAATAGGTGTTGTGTTAGAAATGGGGTTTCTGGTTGGCTAGGGTATGCACCTAAGCCAGGCAGAACGCACCCACTCTAGTCAGGCGAAGGGCGTTACATGTCCAACATAACCCCTGCTCACACCCCTTGGTAGCTTGCACGAGCAGTCAGGCCTAACCCGGAGGCAATGTATAAAGCGTTTTCACAACACACAAAACACACGTGACACAAGATGTACACCACTAAGTAAACACAATACTGAGCTATGTAAAAATAAACTGTATTGCACAAAACATAATTAGACCAAACATTACACGTCAGTAATACCCTGCTACCTTAGCAGTTGTCAGAATGTTACACAAGTTACTAATACTCTGCAAGAATAAGCAGTTGTCACAATGGAACAGGTAAGTACTCAGGATTCAACAACATAAGCAGTAGTCAGGAATCACAGTAAAATACATGTACTTATCATATATACATCATACATATCCATAAAAAGGAATATTAGAGCACATATTGCAAGACATAAAGAAAATATATATCTTTAGGAAGATAACTCTGGAGCATCCTACCCTCCCAGTGTCCCCAAGAGTACCTTATTTTGTAGAGTAAGGCACTCCTAGTGCCTGGAAGATCGTGGTGGGGGCTCCCGGCACTCCTAGGTGCTCAATGGGGCCACACACTGCTCCTAAGGGAGAGGGGCAGTCGGCACCCTCTCTTGATTTCCTGATGGGCCCCCACTGGCCCTACCACTAAGAGGGGTGGGGGGCACAACAATTGCCAAAGTGAAGTTACGGGGTGATCGCGCCCCTAAGGCAGTGGCCGGGGGAAAGGAACTCCCTTTCCGCTCCCCGTGCCCTGCAGGAATATAGACAGCCGCCCACATCCTCGGGCAGCTGTTAGAGTGAGGATCCGTTGGAGCTGGGACCTCCAATGAGGCTTTCCTCCTGCTCTGGAGGGCGCCCGCACCCGGCACGGTGTGTGAGCCGCTCTCCTCTCTCCTTCGGGGTTTCCCTCGAGCCAGCACCAGGAACGGTACCTGCTGGTGCCCCTGGGGCGCATATGAAAGTGCGCATCGTCCCGGGGGCACGGCTGGAGCGCGCTCGCTCCTCTTCTCCTTGTGTTGGTGCCCTGGGGCACTGGGCAGAGTGCGACCCGCTCCCACAACGTAACACGCACTCGGGCTACGGCGGTGATTCCGCGGCACACGAGCTGCGGCGGTGATGCAGGCTGACAGGAAGCGTTTTTCAAAGTGTAAGACAATCTTATCAGCCCAGGTTGCAGCCAGGAAGCGCTTTTCAAAGCGCTAAGACAACATTATCGGCCCTGGTTGCGTCGGTGAACCCTCACCCCAACAAAAAGGATTTTCCAGCACCAGGGGCTCGTCCACACAGCGCTGTCCTCGCGCTTTGGAGGAAAAAGGAGCACTTCTTCCAGCGCTTGAGCAGTAAAAGGGTCAGGAGAACAGTGGCCACAGCACCCAGCCCCTGGGGACAATAATGGGAGGTACAGGCGGCAGGGCCCAGCAGCAGGCCAGCACAAGGAAAATGCAGTCAGTGGCAAGTCCTCCTGGTGACCCAGCAGGTCACAGGTCAGCACAACAGCAGCAGTCCATGGCGGTCCCTGGTGAGTCCATTCAGCAGAGTCCAGTGTCCAGTTTCCAAGAATGTCCCATGAATGTCCAACTTGTGGGGAAAATTCCCCTGTACTTATACTACGTTTGCAGTGTTTTTGTCAATGAGGAGGAGAGGGGGTTCCAACCAGTTACAACTGCTTCTGGGAGTGCCCCTTCTCTCCTCCAGCACAGGCTCCAAACATCAGTGGGGGTGAACGACCCTATTGTGCGATGCCAGGGCACAGCCTTTACAAATGCAGGTGTGCCCTGCCTCTCCCGTCTCTCAGCCCTGGAATACTATACAATATGTAGATGCACCTCTGTGACACCTCAACCCTCCCTGTGTACAGGCTGTCTGAAAAGTATGCACAAAGCCCCAACTATCAGTCTGCCCAGACGTGGATTGGAGTCCAGCTGCAAAAACACCAGAGTCATAAGCACAGATAAACACGCACTTTCTAGAAGTGGCATTTCTGTAGTAGTAATAAAAAATACACTTACACCAGTAAGCAGCATTTCGTATCACCATTACAACCATACCAAACATGCCTATGTTACCCCTCATAAATCAGACAATACCCCTTACACATAAGGCAGGGCATTTCTAATGCAATCCTATGAGAAGGCAGCACTCACAGTCAGACACCAAGTTAGGCTGTTTGTCACTACCAGGACAGGCCACGCAACCTGGCACATGTCCTGCCTTCTACATACATGGCACCATGCCCATAGGGCTAGCTAGGGCGTACCTTAGGGGTGACTTACATGTAGTAAAAGGGCAGTTCTGGGCCTGGCAAGTCAATTTAGATGCCAGGTCTCTGTGGCAGAAAGCTGTGCACACAGGCCCTGCGCTAGCAGGCCTGAGATAGGTTTGAAAGGCTAGCGCTGCCGGCCCACTAGTAGCATGTAATTTACAGGCCCTTGGTATGGGGATACCACTTTACAGGGGACTTATAGGTAAATTAAATATGCCAATTAGATATATGCCAATCATACCAATGTTATAAGGGAGAGCACATGCACCTTAGCACTGGTTAGCAGTGAAAAAGTGCTCAGAGTCATGACATCAGCCAACAAAGGTCAGAAAAATAAGGAGGCAAAAGGCAACAAGTCTGGGGAATGACCCTGTAAAAGGGCCAGGTCCAACACGTTGGCATTGCTTGTCCCTGATATTCATTTATGTGCAACTGTTGTGCGCATGTTGTTTTGTGCCTTGTTCAACAAGATGTGTCCCAATGCTGCCTCCTTCCAAGTATGGTCCTGCTGTCCCATCCCAGCTGTGCAGGTGGTGTTGTGCTGGTGCGCTTTGTGTCTTTTGTTGACTTGTCTCTGTGTTCATTGTGCATGGCATTGTTGGTACATTGTGCTATGAGTATGTGTGTGTCAATAGCAGTTTTGTTTGATGTTGTTGTTGTGTGTGTGCCATGGCAGATGGATGTTTAGGTGTGTTGTATGTGTGGCCATTCCCTGGCCAGTGTTGGTTGTGAGTTTGTGGACTGTGTCTGTATATGTGGAGTAGTTGTGTAGTTGTTGCAGTGTGTGTGTATGTTGTGTGGCTTTCTGTGTTCCTAAGCCTCTGTTGTGTAGCCATGCATATATGGGGTGTTACCGTGAAGTGTGTCTGTGCTGGCTGAAGTGTGTGTGTTGTGAATGTGTGGGTGTCTGTGTTGCAGTATTTGAGTGTGTGTGTCTGGAATGATAGGTGTAACTGCTGGCCTTGGCATTTACCCCCTATTATTTTTCATGTATCATTAGAAATTTGTTATGCATGTTAATAATACAGGTAGGTGTTTGTACTTACAGTTGGTGTCTTCCACGTCAGCGTTGTATCTCTTGTCTTTCGACAAACTGGAGCATGATGCGCCTCGGACGTGTGTTGCTGTGTGCAGGTAAATGTCTCCCTTTGAAGTGCTTGTTTTTGACTGGTGATCCGCCAAACTGGTAATCAGCCCCTTACCCTCATTGGGGAAAGTGTTGAACTTTGGGTGAATAAAATGCACAATTACCACTCCAAACTTAATGACGTTAAGGAAAATTATGTTTCAAAATTAATTGCTACCACAAAATTACATAAGACAGTACGCTAAAAGAATATATTACATTCTATTCTAAAAATATATACAAATTATTTTAAGTATCCTAAAAAGTAAACTGTTAATGAGACAATTGCCAAAACTATTAAAAAAAATAACAAATATTTACAATAGCTTCCAAATTAATAACTATGATTAATTTAGAAAACACTTTTTAAATAACATTACTTAAACAAAAATCAACTTTAATTTTAAAACTGAATTACATAAATGTATAACTCTCAAACAATAATATATAACAAATCTTAACATTTATTTCACAAAAAATAATTTAGTATAAACATTTAAAAAAAAGAAAATTTACACAATTTTAAAAAATGTAAAAATTTAACATAAACATTATTTAAATTAAGTAAATATTAACATTTTAAATTACTTCCTATAATTCTAACATTCTGCTCCTAAAATTATTATGCAAAAAAACAAACATTTAAAAACAAATAAAATATATATAAAAAATACACCAATACACGTAAAATACAATGATATAGCCCACATGGATATTTTTACCAATATTCACATATATACTTTAAAATTATAATATTACCTCCAATATTCTGATGCACGATATTTTTTACATCAAA
Organism: Pleurodeles waltl; assembly: GCF_031143425.1. Taxonomy (NCBI): domain Eukaryota; kingdom Metazoa; phylum Chordata; class Amphibia; order Caudata; family Salamandridae; genus Pleurodeles; species Pleurodeles waltl. The sequence goes on from NC_090443.1 coordinate 521,966,841, forward strand.
ATATTTAAGATGCAGTGTTTTGTCTCATGATATTCTTTCCATCATATTTTGTTGGGATACCTACATGGTAGCTGCATGGATAAAAAACCATACTTCCCTATAGCCTGTAGCCCATTTCTGGATTACAAACCAGCATTCCCCGTAGACCATTTCTAGCATGCTGTACTTTATTTGTTATTATTATATAGCACCTCCACTGCCTTTCTTCTTCAGCGCATATTTGACAATGGTCTGGTTCATAACTTAATTTTCCAGGAGGATTCGATCTAATCATCTGGTCATTCATTCACCCATTTATCTAGTCATGGACTCAGGCACTTATCCATGCATTCATTCATCTGTTCATCCACCCTTTCACTCGTTCTTGCATTCAAGCATCCACAACAGCCTACACACAAACTCATGATTAAATGAAGGGTCATTTTCCTTTATTAGCCAGGCCTATTGTCTTTGCTGCAATTTTGTGAAGGGAAAGAACATGTTCTTGGTAGAGAGTGACTGCTAGTCTGTGAGGGGTACAAGAGTGCTATCAGTCGTGCAACAGGTAGTCTGTGTGGGGTGTGAAAGTGCTTCCAGCGGTGCGGGGCTACTAGCCTGCTAGTAATATAAGAGTGCTGTTGCTATTTTCCTGCTACTCTGTAAGTCTTTGAGAGTTCTGTTTATAGCGTGTCATTGCTGGTCTGTGAGGGGTGCAGAAGTGCTCTGGTAATGTGACTGCTTGTGTGGGAGGCATTTGTCTATGCTCTCAGATTGCTACTCCTGGAGAGGTATGGCAGTGCTTTTGTTTACAATGAGGCTCAGACTGTAGACAAGCTATGTATTTCTTTAGTGATGGAGTGAGTCTTACTCCTGAAACATCACTGCAGAAATGTTTCATCATTTGCTTGAGAGCTTTGATGAGCTGCTTAATTTAATGAAGCTGCCTAAAATTGGGGGTGTGGTTTAAAATCCAGGAGGTCTATTTTATTTACTTTCAAGAGCTCTTATCCAGTGATTGCTGGCAAGCTTCCTCCAAATCACTAACACCCTCCATGTAGATCAGTACACCGCACATAATGTGCATAACTGGTTGTGTTTAATGGCTTCACCAAGAACCAGTGACAAGTGAAAAGTCTCGGCCCCACATCTCAGCCAGCAATGCAGCTATTGGAATTGCAACTGCCACTTCAAGGGGCCATGTAAGGTTTCTCAGTGTTAAATGATTTAAAGCCACTTCCTATTGTATCTGTAACAGAATATGCAATGTAAAAGCCCTTTTTGTAGTTGCCAGAGAGTTCACAATGTAAAAACCCTTTCATAATGTATTTTTGATGGGGCTACACCATGCAAAGCCCCTTTATGCTGCATCAGTCATGGGGTGTGTGGTCATAATTTCTCTCTGTAAGTTAAGAGCCATGCACTGCTTCATAACTGAGCCACTGTAACTGGTGACTGATTAAATGTTCATAAGACGAAGCACAACATAGTAGCGGAACCAAAGCCCAACTCTCCATTCTGATTTTTAATTCTTTATTGTAATTACAAACATTTTGATTGCCTGGAATCTTTCATGCAAAAGAAAAATGTTATACACATGGGTGTCCTTAGCAGTGCTGACCACCACTTCTCACAGGTTCTCCCACAAATACATGGGCTTGCATGAATTTTTAAATTAATCATCTTCTGAGGGCTATCTAAAGTTGAACTTGGTGAGATAATATCATTTGCACATCCCTAGTTTTTGTATTACCTTCAAACTGTATACTGTTGTCTTCCATAAGAAGTCTTTATCAGTGTTAGCTCTTGATAGGGAACTATCTGCTGAGTGTTGAAGAGGAGTGAGAGAGAAGTTGGGCAGACTAGACATTAACATGTACTATCAGTAGAGTGTACCTATGGAGGGTATTGTAAGGGAAGCAGAAGCAAGGACTTAACTGGAAGCCATGATTTTGACCATCTGTAAATGTAAGAAATATTAGCCATGAGACATTTTATACAAAAAACCAGAAGAGGAATGCTGAACTTTTACCTCTGACCAATAATGCATTTTTTATGTCAATATTTTAAGACTGTGGGGGTCATTCTGACCCTGGCGGTCATGGACCGCCAGGGCCAACGACCGCGGAAGCACCGCCACTGGCATGGGCACTGCAGGGGCCCCCTAACAGGGCCCCACATAGATTTTCAGTGTCTGCGTGGCAACTGCACCCGTCGCTCCATTCGGAGCCGGCATCCTCGTGGAAGGGGGTTCCCCGCTGGGCGGGCGGCGGCCTTCTGGCGGTCGCCCGCCAGCCCAGCGGGAAACTCAGAATGACCGCGCGGTCTTTTGACCGCGGTACGGTCTTCTGGTGGTTTCCGCCAGGCTGGCCTGTATGTCTCTAAATTCTGAGGGAACAGATTATGGGATAGCTTGATTGATGTTTATCTTGCCTTGAAGTTAAGGATGATATATTGGTCTTTTTTGGGGTATTATACGGAACTAAATGGTAATGGGGTACAGTTGGCATTTGTTCCATTTCAGCTGTTTTGACTGTAGATTTTTAAGTTCATAAGGGTGTAGGGAAACACATTGGCATATAGTTACTTCATACATTAATGAAACTTTAAGAATTGTTACATCTATAGAATCAAATGTAGTTTGTGGGAAGAGGAAGAACATGGCATGGAGGAAACAATGGAGGAAACAGTTTAGGGATAAACCCATTTGCACTATGTGGTATTTATATTAAGTTTCTGCACTAAATCAAAATAGATTTTTTAAATTAAATTTGAGACTGGATAGCCTTGTATGTGCATGCATTTGGTTTGACGAAATGTTGAATTACCCTAGAAAAGAAATCTAGTGTCTCTGATTAGAGATGAAAGAAGATAACTACAATGTGCTAGGGCTGGTGCCAATGTAGATCTCTTGGTATATAGGCATCCTCTTAGCAGATCCCTAGCGAGAAGCTTGTAAAGAATAATAGTATAGAGGAGTAGTTGTGGTGAATTTGTAGGGCCATGTAGATGTTAATGTATATAGTAGGTGTGGATGGGGCAAGAGTTATAAGAAAGATAATAGTGAGGTAAGGGCAAAGAAATGACTCCTCCCCTAAGAAAGGTAGTGTAGAAGAGCAGGTAGCCAGTCCTAAAGTGAGGTCAATGAGGGGCCCTAGGACTTGTACAATCATACACCAATAACTTACCTTCTCTAAGCTACTGGAACCTGTAGGCTGATTCTATAGACAAAAATCTCACACATGGGGTGGTTACCAGAAATGCTCATATATAGTAGAAAGTAGATGTATTCTAAGGGACTCTGGATGCAATTTGTTGTGTCACTTACTCAATATGTGACTCTTTAAGATGCATTGATATGAAAAGAATCTGGATTTTAGATTTGGTTGGTCTGAAGAGTTTTCCTAATGCAGCCAAATCATTTAGCAAATAGTTTAAATAGCTTGTGCTCACAGTCTTAAGGTTTTAAAAATCCAGGGATCATGAGATTTGTCTGTGAAATGCAAGATCATCAATTTATTACCAATTTCTTAATACAGTTGAGGGATTTCGATCAACATATGCTGTGCCCAACCATTCCTGAATACTTTATAGAAACAAAGGTGACATGATGTAAGAATGTGCTATCAAAACATTGTCTCACAAACCAGGACTGTCAATTTAAAGGGAATATCTTAAAAAGTAACAGAATTAACTGTCCATATTCTGAAAATGATTGCTTGCTGCTTTTTTCTTCTAGGACTCAATAAACTTCCGCCACTTGAAGAATGTATGGAAGACATTGCTAAGAAAAGCAAAGTGTTAATACAAAGGTATGAACTGTTGAAGAGTAAATGTCCAAGCTTCCAACAAATGCCATGACTACAAAACAACATCCCAGGTCCCCCAAAAAGTTCTTCTTAGCCCAATGCCAGATAGCTACAGGCCATTCTCATGAGTTGTCTTCAGCGTGATTCCCCATTCAACTAAGGAGCTAGAAGGGCTCTTTTGACTCCCATCATTCATTCCCCTCTTCAACCCGGGAAGTGCTCTAAAGGAGGTGCAAACAACTCTACCAGTGTGTTACAATCTAATAGATGATAGAGAATGTACTAGGTTCTTTCAAACACTGCATATTTATTCTTTCATAATGCAAACACATTCAAAGGCTTACTACCCCTATTCTAGGATAGTGTGGTGCTGGGTACTTCTTAGTGTGCAGAGTGACCTACACCTCACTGCAGCTGCTAAGACCATAAAATAACAAATTGCTCTATGTCATAAGATATGTCATTAGTCATAACCAGTGTTTAATATCATACCACAGACATGAGGAGTTATTTTTTCCTTTGTGCTGTTTCAAGTGTTCTGTTGTGTCCCTTTGTTCTTACAAGTGCCCTATTTTCCCATGTCATGTTCAAATTCCAAGGGGCCAGCATCTCATGTAATATTTATAGCCTCTAGTGATATTCCCTTATGTCTTTGTTAACTTATATGTGTGCCCTATTCCTTTGAAGTATTTGTTTTTGTGTGTTCTAATCTTTTTTATTTATTCTCCATATTTCCAATTTTTTATGCTTTTTCTGGTCACATAGTTATTACCAGCTATTTCAGATTCACTGCTTCAAGTGTCCTTTTCCTTAATGATTTTATCCTGCACCATTGATTACCTATCTTCCATTTATTCGTTCACCTCATTTTGGACTCATTTCATTGTCATATTTATTGCATCCATCACCTTATTCATTTTCCCCACGTCATAATGAACCACAGACATGTATAAGTGCATCATTCTCCACACATTACTCATATAAACTAATGTCTGTCATACAACATGAAAGATAGGAGACACTGGTGGAAATCCTTAGATGTTTTTCTAGACTTCAGTAGTGCACATCCATTTTTTGGAGTGAAGTCTTCTGACCAGCTCTCTGATCAAGTCCTCTGCGATACCCTTTCTAACCATGACATCCACAATATTCCTCACAAGCATATATACATTCCATCTCACCATTTATCACTGACAATCTAATGAAGGAGCATAATTCACTTACAAAGCACCATCCATCTGAAGCCACACTAAGGTGAGTGGCTAAAATTGGTCACGTGATGAATTAGCCTCTGATGGACGTGTAGGAATAATTTAAAGTAATTTATGTGTGTTCCCACTGACTGAAAGATTAGAAGTGCTAGCCTCAGTTAGTTACATGTCAGGATCACCTCTGAAAGGCCAGCTGGGCTTAAACAGAATCAGTCTTGCTTCTGTAATGGCAATAGAAATGGGACAGAGTCAGTCATGCTCCACAACCCATCACACATCTGTCTGACTGCCCGTGCACTAATGAATTACTTGAAATATGCAATGTGCATCCAAACAATATATTCTACTCCTACTTTAAGAAATCAAGTTTGAGTATTATTTGGGTTGGTCCAATGATAATTATTTTGCAATACCCTATTTGTTCAAAGCCACAAGTAATTGATATGTATACCTTTTCACACAAAATATACTTAATCCCCCCAATTGTTTCTCCATTTATTTCACAGCATAATAATATACTCACACTTTTCCTTGTTGGTTCTACAACTCAAGCAAGTACTGAAAACATTCTACATTTAGATTAAGAAGGTCAATTGTTTTGTGGATAGCCTGGCAGTCTTTACAATAGTGGTGGCGCAGGGCTCTGAAATACATGGCCCCTGATCCCTCTGAGGACAACCAACCATATTAAGAGATCCTGTTTTTCTAGCAGGGATCTCTATACCTTCTGTACATATACTGGTGCAACAGACGCACCGAAGGCAAAGCAGAAAACCGAGTGGTTGCCATGTTTTTTGGGTTTGGACAAAATATTGGAAACAAATATTGTCATACAAAATAATTGTGTCAAGCATATCGGGATATCAAAATATCTTGGCAGGATTATAAAAGGTAAAAATGTCATTTTAAGTGGGGTTTTTAATATTGCTGTAAAAAATACCGATTTAGAAAATATTGTTGTATGTAATATCAGTTGTAAGTGTTAATTACTATGAAATTTATTGTAGTGTGTTTGATTCTACATGTTCAATATTTTTTTATTATTTGTGTTTTTATCAAGCTAATGTATTAAATGTGAAATTGTTGAAGTTTGTATTTTTAGTATACATTAATGCATAAAAATAATGATTTTTTAATTTTTTAACGGGATATTTCATTTCTAAGGTATAAGGGTGGGAATATTTTTTAAAAGTGTACATGTTAAAGTAAATGTTATTTTAATTATTTTATTGATGTGCAAATTACTATTGTAAAGTGTTTACATTTATTTTGTTACATTATTAAGTTGAATAAATTATATTGCACAATTAATTAAAATTTATATTCATGGTATTACATTGAAAAAATATTATTTTAAATATTAAAATATATATTTGAATTACAAACAATTTAACATTTTTAAAATAAATTCAAATTAAATATAACAAAATAAAAATAATTGATTTTTAAATAAACGTTTTACATTTTATATTTTTTGTGAAAAAATTCATACTAAAATTATATTTTTTTGCTTTGAAATTATGCCATTTCATTTGTTAAGATTTAAATTTGAATATATAGTTTTTCATTTTTGGTTAGTGTGTTTTCTTAAATTAAATTTTAGCTTATTTTATAGATTAAAAAAATGTGTGTGAGTATTGATTGCATATATAAAATGTTCATTTTGCAGCACCTTGCATAAAATGTTTTAAATTGCAGTGGAAGTTGTAAATTTCACCTGTTCAGATTCCAACGTGTTCTCCAAACTAGCTTAGATTGGAGTGGGAATAATAAAAAATACCCCTTTAGTGTCCAACACCTTTCCCCAAAAGGATTAGATAGGAGTGGGAATAGTAAATATTGTCCTTTTAGTGTTCAACATCTTCCCCAAATTGACTTAGATTTGAGTGGGAATGGTAATTGCAATTGTATTTATATAGTGCTGACTACCACTGATGAGGCTTTAACGTGCTTTTCTGCGAGTAGCACGCTGCTCCGGAATCCAAAATGGATTAGCGGTGGATTAGTATAGGGAAATATAAGTTGTAAATTTAAGAGGTGGACATGTGAGTTAGGTATATAGGAGGGAACAGTCTAGAAAGTGTTATTTGGGAGGTCATAATAGTAAAATGAGGTTTGGGATGAGTGAAAGGAGGGCTAGAGGAGGAAAGCATCTTGAAAGAGTTACTATGGAGATAATAGTAGTAAATTACATTCGGGATTAGTCAAAACAGGGATAGAGGAGGGTCGAATCTAGAAAGCATTATTGGGGAGATCATAGTATTAAAAGGAGGTATGGAATGAGTCAAAGGAGAAATAGAGGGAAGAGTCTAGAAAGGGTTATAATAGGAGCACAATGATGTTTGGGAAGAGCCAGAGTGAAGGTAGAGAATATATTAAGAGAGGTATAGGATGATATAGAGTAGTACATTAGCGAGGAAAATGCACATATCTAATTACACACAAATAATCCAATTATACATGTTTACATACTCAGGCATATGCTGTATATTTGTTTTTTGAGTATGGTGGTCATGTACGAAAGAGCTAACTCTCGATAAGCCTTCTCAAGATAAGATTATCTATGGATCTTATATTGTGGGGTAATGAATGCCATAGTTTGGCTGCTTAAACGGAAAAATATGTAATACCCGTATTTTTTCTTAAATGCTGAGTTTTTTTAGGTGAGGTGACAATCTGGTGTGGTGGTTCCTTAGTTGTATGTATTTGGTGATTTATTTTCCTGATAAAAACATGTCCTGTTCCCTGTATTATTTTGTGGGTGATTCAAACCAGATGGAAGGTGGATCTTCTGGCAACCAGTAACCAATGTAGAGCCCTTAAGGCAGGGGAGATGTAAGCCTGTGTCTTTACATGTAGGAGTAGTCTGGTACCAAAATTATGAATTCATGCTAGTCTTTTCATAGTTGATAAAACTGATCTGTGAGAGGCCATTGCCTTAATCAAGTACAAGAGAGATAGTAGCTTAGACCTTGTGTGGGAATCCTAGGTTGGGGAAGATGTGTTGGAGAGTGTTCATAGTAATGAAACTTGATCGTACTAACTTAGCCACTTGGGCATTCATTAATAGCTTGGAGTCCATGTTAGTTTCAAGGTCTCCTACCTTCCTGGTACACTTTAGGAGGTGGTCCCTGGTCATCAAGCCAGACACAGAGTGGGTCATAATTTGTCGAACTGCCACAAGTGAGTATTTCAGTTTTGGAAGCATTCAATTTGAGATGGCTCCATGTCATCCACTGATGAACAGCTCTGAGGCAACTGAGGATTTGTAAGTTTCCAATGTCCTTGGGCTTTCTAGTTTAAAAAGTATTTGTGTGATATCTGCATAGTTATAGCATGAACTGAAATTCATAAATCATGGGTGAGATGATAGAACCTTGATGGACTCCTGCTTTTGTGAAGTATAGTTTGAATAACAAAGGGGGGGTGTTAAAAATTGTGTCTCTTGTTGGCAAAAGTATGGACCCTGTCCAAGTAGGGACCACAAGCCTAGTCAGGGTTAGTCACATACACACGCTAAATTAACCCATGCTCATCCTCTGTTAACTTGGCACAGAGCAGTCAGGCTTAAATCAAGAGGCAATTTGTAAACTATTTGTTCAATACTTAAATTACAGTAACACAGTGAAAACACCACAAAAATACCACATACCAGTATAGAAAAATAGTAAAGCAAGATCAAAATTACAATAATCCAATAGAAAGAACTCAAGATATGAATTTTTCAAGCATAAACTGCAATAAAGTGCTTAGAAGTCAACAGCGCTGAAAGGTTACATGAGGTTACACTAGAACAGGGTCAATCCAATGTTCAGGCCGACTGTGATGGAGGGCAGGCCAGCTACAGAACAGACGCCAGGCCCACTGAACAGTACCTTGGATGGAGGGACATGTTGATATCAAGGAGACGATGCGAAGGCGATGCGTTGGTTCTGATCTGTGCAATCCACAGGATGCATCGTCGCTGAGCTGAGCAGTCGTCGAAGCAATGTCTTCGAGGTATGGTGTCAAACCCCTTGCAATGAAGGCAATGCATAGTCATCAAGCCGCTCAGGGAAGGTGAGGCGAAGTCCTCAACCTCCGCAGCAGCGGTGATGTGTTTTTGCTGAGGGAGGATGCAGCGGTTCTGATCAGCACAACTGTGTTGATATGTCAATTTGTGCAGGATAACAGCTGCAGAGTCCCCTTACAAGGCACAGGACTGGACTATCACCTCTTGGCAGGGCAGGACTCACAGTTGGCAGAGTCCACCAACTAAAGCACAGTTGGGGGAAGTCTTTGATGGCCCTGAGACTTCAGAACAGGAGGCACCCCCTTGGGGTCACTTGGTTCTGTAGATGATTTAGAGAGATAATGCCAGTCCTGCTCACTCCCATGCAAATGCAGCAGGCCAACCAGGCAAAGCAGTTCAGCAGAGTGTCAGACCCTCCTCGCAGCACAGTAATCCTTCTTCCTGGCAGAATGTACTCAGATCTAGAAGTGTACTGATTTGGTGGAGTTTGAGATACAGTATGGATACCCAGTTGTGCCTTTGAAGTGGGATGAGACTTCAGAGAGGGGCCTTTGAAGTATACAAAGTCTCTGACCTTCCTTCCCTGACTCCAGGCACTCTACATGGGATTATGCAGCTTTATGTGTCGGGACAGGCACAGTCCTATTCAGGTGTGTCAGGTCCTTCCTAGCCTAGAAAGGTCCATCCACCTGGTGATGGGCCATCAGGATGTAAATGTCACTCCCAAGCTCCCTTTGTGTGTGTTCTGTCTGGAGGGAATGCTCAAAGCCCAGCTGTCACCCACTCCAGGCGTGTATTCGGAGACAGGCAGAGGAAAAGAATGGCTAAAGTAAGAAAAATCCAACTTTCTAAAAGTGGCATTTTCAGACTAACAATTTAAAATCTGACTTCACCATAAGTTGTGATTGTAAATTGTGAGTCTAGAGGCACCAAACACAAAACGTCTATCTTTTCCCAATTGGAAAATACACGCAAAGACTGTTTCAAGGGAATCCCATTTTTAACCTATGGTAGAGATAGGCCTTGCAGTAGTGAAAAGCAAATTTAATAGATTTTTACCACTATGACATGTTAAATTTAAAAGTACATGTTCAGCATTTTAGATACTCTGCACCTGCACTTGGGGCGAGCTAGGGCCTAACTTAGGGGTGACTTACATGTGAAAAGAAAGGTTTGGGCCTTGCAAGTGGGTGCACTCGCCTGTTTGAAGTGACAGTTTAAAACTGTACACACAGACTCTGCAGTGACTGGCCTGAGACATGCATTTGTATTTGTATTTTAGTAATTATAAAGCGCATTCCAGCCATCCATCGCTGGAGCGAGAATAGTGAGTGTCAAAGAAAAAAACATCCGGATGCCAAAAAAGAAATTACTGGGGGAAAAGCCAGGTTTTTACCAGCCTCCTGAAGGTCAAGAAATTTTCTTCTTTCCTTATATCAAAGGAAGCGAATTCCAGTGTTTAGCCGCTGCCACCGTAAAGACTTTATCTCCCCATCTAGCTTTTTGAGTGCAAAAAACATGTATCAAATGGGCTTCTTTTGACCTGAGTTGCCGATTCAGCATATACCAGCATAACCTTGAGGACAGATAGTCCACTCCACCTCCATGTACAGACTTAAAAGTTAGACATAGAGTTTTGAATATAATCCGCTTTGTAACCGGTAACCAATGCAGATGTTTCAAGCTATTGCTAGCAGAAGCCAAGCAAGGGAGATCCAAAATAAAGAGGGCCGCAGTATTTTGGATCAGCTGAAGTTTCCTAACTGACGATTTATCCAAATCGAGCAGCAATGAATTTCAATAATCTAATCTACAAATTACCAAAGCCAAGACATCTGCAATTCTCTCCTCCATTTGAAAATAAGGGAACATTTTCTTCAGTGTTTTCAGCGTCCAGAAACTTGTTTTATTAATGGAGTTCACTTGAGGCTTGAAGGAAAGACAATTATCGAAAATTACTCCCAGGTTTCCGGTGGCAGCAATAGGAGCGGGAAGCTCGCCACACTCTGATGGCCACCAGCGAGAATTCCACAGTTCCTTGCTGGAACCGAAACACAAGATTTCCGTTTTGTCACCATTCAACTTTAATCAGTTCTGGCCCATCCAGTTGTTGATCTCTCGCATTTAATTGTGAAACCGATCTGCTACTTCCTCCCAATTTTTTTTAGAAACAGGGATGATCAATTGCGTATCATCAGCATATGAAGTGGGCATAAAACCATACAAACAAATCAGTCTGGCTAGTGGAGTGACATAAAGATTGAATAAGGTGGGGCTGAGAGCAGAGCCCTGTGGAACGCCACATGGCAAGCAATACGCTGGGGTCTTAAAGTCCACCCAGCTCACCGTAATCGGTCTAACTCCCAAAAAAGATTCTGAAATCTGCAATGCTGTATCTCTAATCCCTGCTTGATCGAGACGAGATACCATGATTTGAGAAGAAATGATGTCAAAAGCAGCAGGTAAGTCCAATAGGACTAGTAGAGCACTCGTCCCATTATCCACTAACCTCCGAATAGTGTCTGAGGTAGTAGTAAGCGCAGATTCGGTACTGTGGGCTTTCTAAAACCATGTTGAGAGAAATCTAAGCTTCCTGAGTTATGAAGAAAACTGGCTAACCCTTTGTTGATGTGTTTCTCAAAAATCTTAGCCTGAATGGGAAGTAAAGAAATAGGCAGTAAATTACTCAAATCATATGCTGGTCGGCCCGGTTTCTTTTTCAGAGGAATCACCGTCACTTCCCTCCAAGATGGGGGAAAGACTCCTGTGGTTAAAACCTCCTGAAAAACCAGAGCAAGAGCTGTGGAGACTAGTTCTGGAACCTGTTGTAGGATATACGGGGCATGGATTGTTCGGCGAGCCAGACTTAATTCCCAATAGAATCTCCTTAATCCTGTCGGGAGGTAATGGCTGAAAGGAGGTGAATAAAGGAATATCATTATCTGAAGTGCTGTTAGGTAAATCAAGAGGGCAAAGAGTTTCTTCAGAATGATTAAACTCGAATGGATTTGTAGAATTTTATTTTCAAAGAAAGTGGCCACCTTCTTGCAAAATCCTTGTGAATTGTCCAACTCAGGGGCAGAAGGAGACATCGTCAAGGCCCATACCACTCTAAACAATTCTCTGGGGACATTAGATGCCTTCTTAATCTTTAGAGTAAAATAATCTGATTTGGCCTTGAAACTAGCATCTTTATAAGCCCTCAGGACCATTCTAAGTTTGTCTTTCTCCACTGGAGTAGGAGCTAACTTCCAACGTCTTTCTTGCTGGCGATATTTCCTCTGTAAAAGCTTAAGGTCCTTAGTGAACCATAAGCATCGGATTTTTTTGTTTCCCGAAGGGGCTGAGGTCTTGAGTGGAGCAAGTTGATTGACTGCAATATTAATACCATAATTAAAACTGTCCAAAGCAGACAGAGAGAGATTTCCAGCAGCTTCCCAGCCTGCAACCAAAGCTGGGCCTAGCTGATGCTTATTAATAAGGTTCCAGTGTCTCTCCAATTTGCAGTTAAAGCTAATGTGCTGAGGAGAAAGCACAGTCATACACCTGAAGGTTAAAAGATGATGATCAGTCCACTCCAGAGGCGAATTTGCCACCATCACCTGATCCTCAGAACGGGTGAATATCCCGTCTAAAAGGTGGCCAGCCGCGTGAGAAGCAGAATTAACTTTTAGTTCCCACTCAAATACCGCCATAAAACTGAAAAATTCCTTAATGTGAGGGTTCTGGCTGTCCTCAAAGTGAAGATTGAAATCCCCTATTATTATACATTTCGTGGACATGGCTAAAGGCTCAATCAAATTTGGCCAATATTGCACAAAATTGGAGTAAGGGCCCGGAGGCCGATAGACTAGGAGTCCTTCCAATAAAACAGAGTTTTTTGACAAATTTTAAAGTACATTCCCTTTTAAATCTCTAATAAGAGGTTAGCTGCATCCCACTGGCAAGTGGGATAAGACCTGCATATGATAGCTAAACCTCCTCCTCTACCCGTGGTTCTATCAAGTCTGTAGAAAGTGTAACCCGGAGGCGTTGCTGCTATAAAATCCAGATTGGAATCAGCTTTAGCCCAAGTTTTGGTGACAAAAAGGTAATCAAGATTGTGGTGACTAATCAGATCCTCGATTTCCGACTGATGTTTAATCAAGGAACGAGCATTAATCAAAGCACAAGGTGGACGAGTGGTAGTTTGAGCCACTTCCAATTTAGTCCTTTTTCCTTCCTCATGTAGAGTACTGCAGATAGTTAAAGTCGGGGGTGACCATTATAGATCAATACTTGCATCGCAAGCCTCCTGCTAAAGAGTGGAGAGTATGAGAGGAGTAGGAGATCCGGCTCAAAGGTGCCTGGGGGGAGCAAAATCACTGGCCCCCGGCCCCAGTCGGACGCGGACGGGTGCAGACGGGCTGCCTTTGGCGCGCCCGCTGCGCAGCCGCATCAGGTCTCAAATAAGCATGTCAGCTGAAACGTAAGAACCCACGTGATCGGCAGCAGCTAGACTGCTGACCGCTATGTGGTCCGGAAAAAATACAGTAATGGAAGGGAGAGCTCTGACAGACCCACCCCTTCCAAAAACAATGTGCTAGTCACACCAATGAGCAAATGCATAAAATATGTAAAATCTCTATCATTTTAAAAGTGATTCAAGTATCTCAATATGCCCCAGATAAAAATACACAAGTGAACACAGGTAAAAACACTTACGTTCATGTTTACAGGGCTACTTTGCTGGGTGGCACAGTCAGGGCTGTAGACCAACTAGTAGCACTTATTTTACAGGCCCTGTGCACATGTAGTGCACTTTACTAGGGACTTACAAGTAAGTTAAATATACCAATTGTGGATAAGCCAGTATCACCATGTTTAGGTTACAGAGCACCTGCACATTAGCACTGGTTAGCAGTGGTGAAGTGCACAGAAACCTAAAACCAGCAAAAGTGAAGTCTGCAAAACAAGAGGTCAGAAGGCAAAAATTCAGGGGAAACCACACCAAGGATACCAGGTCTAAAAGGGAGTATGGATGACATTTGTTCTATTTTGAAGGTAGTATGTGATCCAGTTGATAACAGTTCCCTTTATTGCTATTTATTTTGAGCCAGATGCATTGCAGGTTTGCAATATGTTGTTTTATTTCTTTAGTTCTGCATTCATCCATGCTACTTTTTTTCTTTAGTCCTGTTTTGTTGTTCTTATTGATACTAGGATTTCAAAACCTTCCTGGAACCAGCCATAAACTTTTTGAGCTGAATGTATTGTGTCAAGATCTGTGTTGGATATTAGTTGTGTTTCTAAGTATTCAAAATTGAGTTTATTCCACGGTCAATATTTGGTTGCATGTAAGGTGGCCTTAGGTGTGTTGATTTGTGATGTTTTGTATGGGAAAGCCACCGGATGGTGGTCTGACCATGTGATTAGAGTAATCCTTTGAAAGGTAACTAGTTCTGGATTTGCAAAAATGACATCTAGGATGTGTCCAGCGAGGTATGTGGGTTTGTGGATGATCTGGTGTAGGTTAAGTGTGTTTATGCCAGTGACTATAGTTGTTGGATGGGGCATATTGGGTTTGTCAAACCATATGTTTACATCACCAAAGATGGATAGGTTGGAAGGTCTTGTCATAGGGTTTGAAACTGTGTCTGGGAAGGTTGCATTGCTAGGTGGTGGTACTCAAAGAAGGAGGAAGTTACAGGAGGAATTTGGCATAGGGTTGATTCAGTGATGAAGGTCTCAGAACCTTGTATGCAAATATTGTCAGCTTTAGTGAGATTTATTGTTTCGATTGACTATAATAGTCAGTGCACCTCCTCTTCTGCCCATGCAATTTTGTGTGACTTGGAGGAGCAGCTTCATCCAACATTGAAGCCATGTCAGCTCCCAACCATGATTTTGTTATGAAGAGTAAGCCAGATTGTGTATCAGTGAGATGGTCATAGTTGTGATACTTGTTTTTAGAGCGAGATCAAGCATATATTAGTAGGCAGTCTAGATATTGTGTTTTGGTGTTAGTTTTTCTTTGTTTTCTGAAAGAATGAGTAGTATTCTTTGAACTTCTAGCAGGTTCATTATTAGTGTTGGTATTAACTTTATCAGGATAGCAGTAGTGTTGTTTGTTTATATTGCAATCATCGTCCAGCAGGCTTAGAAGGCTTTTTTTGTCTATGTGTGTAGCTGGTAGAAATAGTAGTTGAGAGTGGTTGGTGGGCTGTTTTGTGTTTGTAGAGTTGTGTAGTGTAATAGACAATGAGATGAAAAGTTGTGAATAGTGTCATGCCCTTTATTTCATTTGTGTCTGTTTGAGATGGAAGTCGTGTGATTTAGGGGTAGAGTTGAAACATGTGGGTCATGTTTTAAGGTTCTAAACTGTGCAATGGATGAGAGGTGGATGAATGAGTGTTGCTGTATTGGGGTGTTTCTGGTAGATGTTGGTGAGTATAGAATTAGGAGTAAGGATGTGTAGTCATGATGGTTGGAGGGGGTGTTTGTTTCCATTATGTGGGTACATGTAGTATGAAAGTATGTGTGCGAGGTTTTGGTGTGCTGGTGTGTGTGTTATGTTATTTTTTGTTTTTGTGGAGTAGTGAGATGAGATATTCATGTAGAGATTTTCTATGAAGAATTTGAATGTAAAGTACTGTTGGTGAGTGAAAGTTGAAGGGTAATGGGGTGGTGATGTGAGTTGGAGGAGAGTGTATATGGCATGTGAAAGCAGATGTACAGGGGTTATGAGTGTTTGTATTAGGTTTTAGCAGCAGGAAGAGGTAATATGTGTGGTGGAGTGTATGGATTGTTTGGTTGTGTGTTTTAGTAAGAGGAGGAGGAGGATGTTGGTGGATGATATAAGAGGGTTGAACATAGGGTTGGTTGTGATGGAAAGGCGTCTGTTAGGAGTAAGTAACGAATAGAGCTGATGGTTTGTGTATAATTTGGTTTTGTGTTGTGTTGTGTTGGTAATGTGTGGATCTACTAATGGTATAGGACAGAGTGGTTATTTGTGTGAGAGTGAAGGTGCCATTATGTGGTAGTAGAGGTAGAGGGATATATAGCTATGGTTTGTGGGATATAGTAATGGTTGTTGAGACATTGAAATTTGGATAGACCTTTGGGCCTAATTACGAGGCTGGTGGTACAAGGAGGTAACTGTCGGACTGCTGCAACTGTGTCCGTCTGACTGCCACATTACAACCCTGGTGGGTGGACCCTCCTAAAGACCACCATTCTCGCCAGGAACATGGCTCTTGATGGGGTGACGGCAGTGGGAGTTGCATTCTACTCCCCACCGCCTGGAGGATTACAAGTCAGCTTTCCACCAATCTTTTTATGGCAGGGACCTCACCATGGAAAGGCTTGCAGAAAAACAGTGCCAGCATGGCCTGGACAGTGCAGGGGCCCCCTTGCCCAGCACTGTCAGAATGCTCACTGTCTGCGTTGTAGACAGTGCTGTGCTGCATTATTGGCCTCAGCTCCCTTAAGGGAGCTAAGACCAATACTATAGCACTGTTCCCAATGTTCAGCCCGGCGGGAATGCATAATACAATGTTTCTGACAAACATTGTAATACGCTTGGAGGGGACGCCACCAGTATGATGGTGGCGTCCTCCCTGTGGCTTTGGCAGTCCCATGGTGGGGCTGCCAAAGTTGTAATGAGGGCCTTTGCTTCTTTGTTGTACATGAGTGGTATATGTCTGCTGAGATTGTGTTATTATGTTTGCAGATGTGGATGGCTGAATGTGGTTGCTGGTAAATGGAAAAAATAATGGTATAATAAATTAATAGAATAGTAAATGTCACCCTTTTAGTGTGCAACGCCTTCTGCCAGTATGGTTAGATTAGAGAGGAAACAGTAAATGTTACCATTTTATTGTCCAACAACTCCCTCAAATTGGTATAGGTTGGAGTTCGAATAGAAAATGTCACCCTTTTGGTGTGCAACACCTTATGCAAATTGGTGTAGATTGGAATGGGAATAGTAAATGTCACCTCTTTAGTGTTCAACACCATCCCTGATTTGGTTTAGATTAGAATGGGAATAGTAAATATCACACCTTTAGTATCTGACACCTTCCCTAAATTTGCTTAGATTGGAGTGGGAATAGTACATGTTACTCCTTAGGATCTTCTTAAAAATGATTCATGTTTATCTTTTTTATCTTTTTATCTTTTTAGTCTGAAATCACTTATTTGTGTTATTCAATTAGTATTGTTGGTATTTACAAGTATAGTGGAAATAGTTGTATGTCTGTAATAAATAAAATTATTAATTATATTTTTAAAGACTACAGACATCTAACACATTTTTCTTATTTTATGTATGCTTTCAAATGTTAATTAATATACATCTTTACACTTTCAAACGTGTATATTTCAACATTAAAAATAAACAATATATATAAGTACAATGTTTAATTACTTTTTATTAAAGAAAAAACATAAATCATATTCACAATGTGTTGTGGATGTTCTACCTTTTTCGATTGTTTAACCTTTTGTAACATTTCTTAAAATGTGTTTATACATATTCTCAACATAATTTTAGTGTACGCTTTTTCAATATATCTTGAATAATTATATATATTTTATACTATTATTTAATTTATATTATCCAATCTGTTTACAATTTATTTTTACGTGCTTTACATTTTTAATAATTGTTAACAATTTTTCATACATTTATTCAAAATTTGAAAATTATTTCTCCTTCATTTCTATTTTTAGTTTAATTTAGTGGACATACTTTTTACTGCTGCCATCTTTTTTGTAAACTATTTGTGTAATTTTTTGTCTATTTTTCCAGATCCAGGTGGCAGTATGGTGCTGCCGTGCCCAGATCTGGTGAATTATTTTTTATGTTTTTAAGGGTTTTGAGGGTGAGTGTCTCGGGGTCGGTCTAGAGGTTAGTTATAGTTTTATTTGTGGGTTCACTTAAAATGTAGTTGTTTTAAAAGTAGTGTTTTTGCAGTTTGTGGTTTTGGGGTATCATACACTGTTCTAGTAATGTATTGTCATGTTAAATTGTGTTCT
Source organism: Pleurodeles waltl (assembly GCF_031143425.1). Lineage (NCBI taxonomy): Eukaryota > Metazoa > Chordata > Amphibia > Caudata > Salamandridae > Pleurodeles > Pleurodeles waltl. Next base: position 521,984,867 of record NC_090443.1, read on the forward strand.
GTTACTTATTTTTTAATGACTTAGGGACTCATTACGGGTTTGTCAGGCCGACCGTTGGTCCGCCAACATGTGTCGAGGAGACAGCTGAGCAGCTGGAGGTCTCCCCCCAGCTCTATTACAATGTTTCCACCAGGCTGACTAGAGGAAGCCTCCTTATTAGGAGGTTTCCACATGTCACCCCAGTGGAAACAGTGCAGTGGCATTGGCCTCGGTTCCACGAGTGCTGAGGTCAATGCTGTCTCACAGAGGGTGTCCACAGCTCCCTTGGACTGCGCCCTGCCTGCCATTGCAGACAGTTTACATTTCTGAGGGTGCTGGACAGAGAGGGGCCCATGCATTGCCCACGTCCATATTGTGGGAAGTGCAGGGGCCCACCTCTGCCTTTACACCAGCCTTTCCACAGCAAGGACTTCACCATGAAAAGTCTGGCAGAAAGGGAAAACGGGATCAGCACAGCGGTGCTGAACTCAATGCTGCTGTGGCTGACTACGACTTCGGCCACCACTTTGGGATCTGTCATCTCGGCAGAGGCAGCGGTCCCCAGGAGGTCTGATCGCCAGGTTTGTGATTGAGCGGTCAGGCCGCCTTGAGAATAGTGGTCCGTCTGCCACTGCCATAAGTATGATGTTTATGTATGTGTGGGAATGTTTTGGGGGTGGGTTTTCTTGTTTACTTTACAGGTTTTTGTCTATGAACGTATCCTATGGGTAGAGGTTTTTACTTTGATTTCTTTTTTCATGTTTTCAGGATTGTTTTTTTTTTAATCATGTCTCGTTCTTTTTTTATGGTTCCTTGATAACTTGGATTGCTTCGAGGGCTGTCTATTGGATTTGTTATATTTTGCCATTTATTGGTGTGTTTTTTTTTACAATATTATTCCCATTTTCGGTGGATTATTATCTTTGAGTACTTGGTTACAGAGGAAGGTCTGCCGCTGGGTAGGAAATGTTATATTTTATTCTTTGTGTAAATATTGTATGGTTGTTCTTCGCAATTGTGTGGTTAATGTGTTGTATTTACATCACGCAATGGATTCAATTTGTTCTTTGAGCTTGTTTGGTTGGTAATGTTTACATTTTTTGTGTAAACAATTTATATATTATTTTATTATCTAAGCCTTAATTAACTTTTGGAATGTTATTTAATTTTTATGAATATTTTGTTTATTTATATAAAAAATAATTTATCATGTTGGTTTAGATTTTGTAACATTTTTGTGGGACTTTTTAAAAGTTAACATTTATTTTATAATTTGACTTTGACTACTATTACAGAGAACTCTACGCTTTTGTTGTTTCTGAAGCTTTTGTGAATTGTAGTATGTCGTACATTCTTTTGGGCGGTTTGCTAAAATGAGGTGCAATTTGGCTAACTTATTGTACCATTCCTAGTTGTTGGTAGCTTTGCTTTTTTTTACAATGCTCCTAGATATTTATAGAGTGTATGTTGGGTTCTGCCTAGTATGGATCAGATGGCATTGTGCCATCCTTCCACTGCATTGTTTGTTGTGGCTTCCTCTGCCAAGGTGTTATCATGGACATTCCACCATGGTATTTGGAATTTGCGTTGGCATCTGTGTATAAAGCGATGCAGCCTGCCAAACAAAGTGTCTTCACAATAATCCATTAGGGTACTTAGTTTGTCTTAGTTTTGTTGGTAGAAAGGGCTTCTATTAGTAAATTGTAATGGTTAGCTACCTCGAAGGGGCTTATTCTGCACTTAATATAGATTGACGGAGATGTTTTCATATGCTTTGATTGAAATGATAGAAACAGCCTTCTATGGCTGTGTGGGGGTACATTTTTATAATGGTTTGAATCATGGTTTGCTCAAAGTCTTTGGTTATTTTTTGTGGGTAGTAGTTATTTGTTTTATGTGTAATGTGGTTTAAAGGTTCGCATTAAATGCTGCTTTGTTTATTTAGTGGTAGGGCATATATGAAAGAGATATTTGTGTTTTGATATTCACCATGTATAGTGTATATCTGAGTGAATGGATTGTGACACATTTTGCAGGCCCTATCCATTTTCCACGTTTGGCAATGGCTTAGTTTTTAGCAAGTTATTTGCTCTAGAGAATAGTATGATTTGTTTGATTTGTTTATCATTGTTTAGGTAGTCATTTAAAAGCAAAGGCTCCTCATTATGTGTCATTTTTAAATGATGACGTATTTCTATGTGTCAGTATCTTCTGGGGCAGGAGGAGTATTGCTGGTCACTTTTTATAGTTCATGCAAGTAAATGTTTTAGAGTGGGTATAGGAGGTACTTGGCCTTTGATGTCGCCAGGGACTTCAGGCAGTATATTTTTATGATTTTGGTTGTGGGTTCCTGGGAGCTAGTACTTGCCTCTCTTATACCCAGAAATACCTCACTTACTTCTTTTCTGTCACATCGTTCGGGTGGTTGTGTTCTCTTACATGAATGAGAACATCATCTTTTGTAGTGCCCACCCAATATAGTTCTGTTGATGCACTTTGTTGGTTGTAGGTGTAGCCCATGTGACATAGTAACTGCTTTCCATTCTGTGATGTTGTGTATTTCTCTCTCTCTCTGTCATAGTGTCTGAAAGTAGCGTAATAGTACAAATATACACAATATTTTAAAATTTGTATGTTTGTTGTTTACGTTTAAAATTATACAACTACTTCTATTTTGTATACTTACAGGTATGTTATTTTTAGATGTTTCACATTGTTGTGCATCTTTTCCTTTGGGGGTGTTCTAATGTGGAGCAGGTGCTTTCTTTTTTGTGGGATGAAGAAAAGCTTCAGTTGCAATTCAAATGAATATTTATTGTAGTTTGTAGAAGTTGGGGTTGTTAGGTTTATTTTTACTCGCGATTGTGGTGAATTTACATTGCTTTAAAATGTATGTATACTTACTTTGTTATATCTTTTTGCTGGTTTGGGACATTTGTTTTTTCTGGCAGAGTATCACTATTCCAAGTTGTAGTGTGTTCTTTTAGGAAGTACTGTAAAGAGAAAGAAGATAGAGAGTGTTTCAGTAATTATTTGCTAATTTACATTTTTAAGTTTATTTACAAGAAAGTTTTTATATAAATTTGTTTTGCTTACTTTTTTAGGTAGGTGACAAGAAGTTGACAAAATGTATATATTTCTTCTTTAAGAGAATCTGGCCGAGTTTCCTTGTCTTGTAGCATTGTCATCATTGAAGTATATAGTAAATTAGTGTGCTTTGTATGTTGTTGATTTTATTATTTAAAGCTGTTATAGTTTGATTTTATTAGTTAGTTTACCTTTAGTTTGATTTTTTTATGAATCATGTCCTTCTATGGTAAACACTAACTCAGGTATATAGTTTGATAGCTTTGAATATATTTTTATTTATACACATATATGTATTGTTATCTAGGTTGTTTACTAAATGTATGCAGTTAATTATTTGTTTGTGTTGGTATGATTTTAGTAATATATTTTATCTGGGTGAATTGTAATATTTAAGTGATTTAATATATTTATATTTAGGGCATAATTATTATTTTGGCAGTCCCACTGCGGGAAAGCCAAACTCACGGGGAGGATGCCAATGCCATAGCAGTGCCCCCCTGAGTGTATAGCCATGTTCCCGCCAGGCTGACTGGCAGGAACATTGTAATACACATTCCTGCCAGGCTGACTGGTGGGAACAGTGCTACGATATTGGCCTCAGCTCCTTTAAGGGAGCAAAGGCCAATATTGTAGCACACAGCACCCTCAGAATGTGCACACATTCTGAGGGTCCTGAGCAGGGGGGCCCCATCAAACCCTTACCGCCAGCCTTTCCAAGACGGGGTGACTGCCATGAAAAGGCAGGCAGTAAGGTGAGTTGAATCAGCCAGGCAGCACTAAATTCAGTACACCCCTGGCTGAGTACAACTCAGACTTCTGTCATCCCATTGGGAACAATGCTACCTGCAGGAACTGTGGTCTCCTGGTGGGTCCGCCTGCCAGGGTTGTAATATGGCTTTTGGACTGCCATAGTTGTGGCGGGCCAACCGTCACCATGAGACTGGCAGTCCTTGGAGCGCCAACCTCGTAATGAGGCCCTTAATTTATACATGTACATAATGTTTTAGGTTTATTTTAAATAATTGTTTTACATAAAAAGTGTTTATTTTATATTTATTAATGATAATGTAATTATGTTGGTGATATTGTAATCAATATTGTTTGAATCTATATTGTGACATATGTGTCTTTAAAGGTGACAATATTTTTGTGGTTTTAGTGAAGTGTAGGAAGTTGATATTTTTGTGAATGATATTTATTTTCTGATAATTTTGTGTTTCTAATTTTGTATACATCGATATTATGTTAGTAATGCTGTTTTTTTGGCCTCAATCAGCATTCCTTCTTGATTGTTTCAGAAAATCAACCCAAAAACAATGACCCTGAGTCATCTGGAGTTTTCTTGCTGTGTGCCAGAGCCATGATTAGTTTCCCCACGCAGGTCTGCTTTGCCTCACATAGCTCTCACAGACTGGGAAATTGTATAACGGTCACCTCACATTAAGTAGGGCGGTGACCAACATTGTGACCTGGTAGTCCAGAGGTGGATGAGTCACCTGGCTGAAGTTTATGGACCCTGTTGAAACTCCAAATTTGGAACCAAAGTAGTTTTCAACCTTTATATGGGGATTGGTAGCCATAGTTTGGCAAATTAGGTTGCCCACCTCTAAATGTCCCCCTAAGGATTAGTTTACTAACTTCCTTTGGGGAGTATATTGCTCAGTATCTTACGAATCTAAATGAACATAAAACATATATAACTGAACTATGTTTTTTCCCTTATACTGGGGTTTTCATGCCATTAGCAAAGGATTTAAAAAGAGATAAATACAAGAATTCATACTTTGATAAGTATCAACAGCAAGGACAAATTACCTCTATTTGATAAGCGAGCAGAAAAGGGCCTGTTTTTTAAACACACTTTTTAAAATTGTTGGCAGTTGCAATAGATCACCAATTGGGTAAACTTGTCATTATATGTATATGTGATTTTATTCTGAAATTTTGGTGAAGTTGAGATCTGGATATCTGGCGAGAGCCTTAATATGTTTCATATTGAATATAGTGAACATATAGTAATGATTAGATGGAGGGGAGACATCGGGATGTGGATGTTTTACGCAGAGTCCGATGGTAGTTATGGTGCTTCTGCATAGAAGATCAGCCCAATGGAGAAAATCAAATAGGATAGGACAGAGGACAATCTAGATTTTTAATTGCAGGACTTACATAAATGTTTAGTGATTCAGAGGTCCTTCTCATCTTCTACTGTGCTGACAAAAGAATTTGAAGTATGCAACTTATCTAAAGATGATCAAAACATATTTCCCAACAAGTACAGAATGATCAACATGCAACAACAGTCTCCTGAGCTACCAAACGTACCTTAGATTTTTTTAGAATATAAATGATTTGTCTGCTTGCAACCTAAATTTCATGAGCCATCCAAATCTATCGGCCATTATAGGCCATGTGATTACCAGTTTTGTATTTCAAATACTTTCTAATTATAGAAATGGTATGCAATCACCAGCATCTCTTATTGCTAGAGGAGTGACATAAAAGGTTTTGTCTCCCTCCTGCACATTTAATCCATGCATCTCAGAAACATGGTCATTCAAATTCATCAGTTAATGGACTATCTGAGCATGGAATCATTGTGGAACTTGATATTGCACCGTCATCTGAAAAAGAAACTCCAGAAAAATGAAATTCTGCTTCTAACTTTCATTCCATCCCATTGCTATACCTACAACTAATTATTATCCTTCAAATCTGTAGGGAGAGGCCCAACAATTGAGTTCAGAGCACAATTATGTAGAATCCATGAGTGGTAGCAAATTACTCCTTAATCTTCATATTAAAAGAAATAGGGCCTGATTTAGAACTCAGCAGATGGGTTACTCCGTCACAACGGTGATGGATTTCCCGTCTGCCAAAATCTAAATCCCAAAAGATATAATGGGTTTTAGATTTTGACAGACGGGATATCCGTTACTGTTGTGATATACTAACCCATCCACTGAGTTTTAAATCAGGCCCATAGTCTCATAAAACCAATATCATCTATGTGTGCTGAAAACAATAATGACTGTAATGAACCATTTTTGGGGGTGCTGCTGTACTTTCTGTAGCCCCTAAGCACCATTTAAAAACATTAGTGTTGCCTCTGCTCTACAAAGGGCCTTATGGGGAGCTCATTTGTCCACAGCATGAGTAGGTTATGAGCAGCTTTGCCCATTTCATAAAATAACTTTCTGTTCTTCAATGCCCTTTGATGGGACACCAGGCATGTGGCTTTACAAGCGCCATGTAGGGAGCCCATATCTGGGCAGCCCGACCTGTTTCAACAGCAGGCACAGCTGTTTTGTGCTGCTGCAGAGCCAGCATCCTCTTTGTTACACTGGCCCGTGAGCAGCATGAGCTGGGGGCTATACAGCTGGGTGCCTCCAAGACCTGGATGCAGGAATCAGGAAAGGGCATCCAACAATCAGGGAGCATGACAGTGCTCCAGTCCTTGGAACATGTGTCCTGGGGAGATGGGTTCCAAAGGACAGTTTTCATTAGGCCCGAGTGATGGGGTCCCGAGGGCCATAGAAGAGCTTAGGGAGGGAGCCACACACATACCAATCCACATTAAGCATGAGACTTTAAAAGATGTGCGACCCCTAGGCTCTACCCTATCCTGTAACAGGGGTTAATTTACATGACAAAGCCCTACTAGCTGATTCTCCAGTTCACTCCCCTCACAGAGTGAGCTTGAGATGCTGGTTTCTCTAGCCCTGTAGTGTCAATTCTTACATTCTTTGGCTAGTTTAGCTTCTGATGGGGATCTTGAGAGAACTGGAGCATTTTACTGAGGCTTCTTTGCTTCTAAAGAGTTTTGTTTTCTCTGCTCACTTGCTATACCTGTCTTCTTTCTGGACTCCTGATGTTCTGTCATGCTTGGGGGTGGGCGTCTTTCACAGTCCTGTCACAGCCAGCAAGCTGAATACCTTCCCTGCTGCACTGCTCAAGTCCTGGCTACTTAAAGGGGAACTGTGAGCCAACAGACCAAGACCAGTCCAAGGAGGTTCTGGGAGAACCATCCTGGGTCCCAAGGCAGGTCCATTTCCCCAACTGTTCCTCAGTCACTGACCCTGAGGGGACTCATCCTAGTCCTATATGCCAGCTAAAGCTGAAGTCCTAAAGACCACCCTTGCAGAGGTTGGAGGGTCTTCTTCCTGCCAGCTGGGAATTATTTCAGAATGGGAGCCCCAGGTGAGAGTGTCTTCTCAAAAGCCTCTCCCCTGTGGAGTGGTTTTAAAGTGGGGTTTGAAAAATATAGACGCCAAACGCTCTTGGGCAATCCTAGAGTGCCACATCATCATTTCACCCTTGCCCCAGCCCTCCTGCACAGCATTTTGGGACAGTTCATTCTGGTGATGCCAAGTGGTCTTTGGAAAGTCCTTCCCTGGGAGTCTTAGGCCCACCCAACTGACACAGCTGTCTGACCCCTTCTTACCAAAAGATCAAAGGGGAACTCCTCCGATGTTTGGGTCCAGAGACCTGGACTTCCTCCATTGTTTCTATGGGCTTGGGCTTGCCTAGGCCAGGTGCAGTTTGAGGAGTTAGTTACCACATTCAGACTTCCCTCACATCCCTTCCTTTTCTAGGCTACCTTTGTGCAGCTACTGGGCTGACCCAGACAGTAGTCTCACACTCTCTGTCAACTCATGTGCATACATGTGTGCTTGCATGTTTTCATGTATCTAGCCCAGAACCTCTAACCCTTGCTGTGCAGCAGCAGCCTTATCATGAAAGGCAGACTCTGGTAATTAGCACTTGGTCCATTTCCACAGAAATTCCCATGAGTGACTCACTCACAGTAAAAGTCCAAAAATCGGGTAATCTAAAAGCAAATAATCCAGAGGAATTAAATGAATGGAACCTATTTGCTACACTTGGAGTTTGCTTCGCAAATATCTGGCACATACTCATGTTTAGGAAGAACTTAAAGCTCATTTTATTAAAATTCATTATGGTTCAGATTTTTTGGCGTATCCATAAATTCTACATTGCATACATGGTTGTCTCCGGCACACTACATATGGCCTTGTTTACCCTTTCTATGATGCATTCCTGGCCTTTTGTCACTATCCTTGTTTGTGGAGCTGTACCTTGAGGCCCCCTGCTTGGGGGAATTCATCGGTCAAAGTGATTTCCCTAAGCTCCATTCAGCTCCCCAGCAAGTAGCATCATCTGGATTGTTTGGTCTGACTAGGCCTGTCTCCTCTTCTGTTCCTGATTAATTTCTATTTTTACACTTGAAGCTGTGTTACAGATTGCTTGTGTATTTAGGTATGATGCTTCTGTTTGTATGACAAGGATTGCTGAAATGTCTTGTTCTGACGGCCTATGCAAAAATCATCTGCCAAATATACACAATATTATTTCTCAAATTTGTATCCCACTGCCACCCCTTTACACTTGCACACTATTTCCTAATGTATATGATAATAATCCTTACATGCGTGACCCTATCTTTACCTCTTGATATTTCCTTACTATTATCTTTGTTATAACGTATCTCACCTATTTGAACTTGCTTTATGCGTTGTCCTCTAATGTACAGAACACTTACACTCTTTAGTTCTTGGCTTACACGTTAAAAATCATTGCTCTAGAAGTCCTGAGTTGTGTTGCTAGATCCCTTGTGTGACTGAATAGAATGATACCCGTAAATCACTTTCTTTCAGCTGGATACTGTACCATTGTCTCCTAATTTGAGTGGTTCATAGAAACTCAACAGCTTATAAATATGTAAGTGTTTGGGAAATCAATATACGGGAGATAATAATCATCAAATTCATGAGTGAGCATTTGGGCTCAAAGGATTGCCCACTGTACAGTAAGGAGGACAGCAAGGGAACTATCAAAGGGGAATAATCAAACTATTTTAGGTATCTAGACTTGGAGCAATCTGGGAAATCATAGTTTTAAACCAATGGCTATGTAAAGGCAGCGAAGAGCAAAACCCAGCTTGAATGGCTTTATAACAATGAAACAACTAACATTTGTACCCTATGGTTGACTGGGCTATAGACATCTTCTCATAGTTTGAGTTATTCACACATATCCATAAATAAATTCAGTTGCTTCTTAATATATGCAATTTTTTTTCTTTAAGGTATGGAACCCTTCAGGGAAATGCTTTTCAGATTGAGTTCATTGAGTACGTTGACGAGATTGCTTCAGAGATCTGTGTCAAGCCCAGTGTCTTCCGTATGCTGCTGAGTGATCCCAGACTGGCGCTAGAAGTTTTCTTTGGTGCTTGCACATCACCACAGTACCGCCTCACTGGGCCAGGAAAGTGTAATGGAGCCCGAAATGCCATCCTGACTAAGTGGGACCGCATACTAAAACCCATGAAGATGCGGGTGACGGAGAACAAGGTCAATGGTTTGCCACTGTTGAACATGCTTGGGCTTTTCAGCCTCCTTGTTTTGGTTGCTGCCATTCTCTTCCTCAAATAGGTAGAGCATGTTTTCTGATGCTACAATAAAATCCCAGCAAATTAAACCATAAAGCTGTTATCTCACATCTATGATCTCACATATTTACATTGTAGTAGCTTATCCAACCACGTGTTTTTCTTTGGCGGATCACAGTCTCATCATTTCCTACATTGTCATAAAGAGGAGACAATGACTCCCTATCTTTTCCATTTTCACTTTTGCACTTTCTAACTTACAAGTTTCCCTTTACTAAAGCATGGTAATAGTGTCCACAGTATTACCAGTACTGAGAGGTATGACTGCACCATTACTGGACTATTATGAGTTTTAACACTTAGAATGGGTAATGGGATGCTTAATAGGTATTACTTATTTCCTCTAGCTCTTGTCCCTTTTTGCCAGACATAATCCAGACATAATGCCACCCCTTTTTTCAGATGTATATGTTCCCAGAAACACCTGTCAAGTTGAAAGTGTACTACATACCATACTCAGTACCATCCATTTGGGATATGGTTTGATAGGTCAGCTGCAGAGAAGTCTTAGCCTTCACATGAACTTCCCAACACTTGTGGTGCGCGGTTAACTTCAAGTTATCTCACTCAAGCGTTCATCTCTTTGTGCGAGAGTTTGATTCTGGATGCCTCTCCAGATACTCTAGAATTCTGCATATTGATGATAAATGTCGGTTTATTTGTTTCATATATTAGATTTCTGTGTATCATAAATGCTTTGGGTTGATTTCTACAGTTTAGTGGGTCAGTTCTATAAATTTTATCATTAAAGAAAAAGACTCATACATGTAAGAGGGCCAATTCATGTCATAATTATAGCCAGGTGTTTGTCTCTTATCTGACATTAATATTATAGTGCAATGATTTTGGGATGTTACACCAGGCCACAAGGTTGCAAAGCATTGGCTACAGTAAGACCTATGTCACATATAAAATGTGTTTAGTTGGGGAGCTCATGAATACGTAGTCTCAGGTTGCCAAGTGGCTGTTCCTAAATAACTTTTGGAGACCCACCTGCTTTTGGATGGTGCATGTTGTTTGCTGCTGTAGGTACAGCACTACCTAGATTTGTTGTCCAGGCCAAATGATCATCTATTTGGTTGGTGAGATAATAGTATGCCCAATATAAGGTGTCAAGAGGACTCACCTTTTCTTTTTGATTTCGACCAGTGCGTCGCTAGAAAAATGCATGTGCTAAACAGACATTTTTAAGATAACTGTGATGGAACAGCTTCTATATCTCAAGATACACAAGAAACACAAATGTAAGTCATGAATTGGGCTTGTTTGACAGTAAATATGAAAGATCCAGGTAAACTGGCTGCGGCAACCACATTTTTTCTCATAGTGGCCATGTTATTTTTATGGTCTCTCTATGGCAGCTGCCTATCTCAGACAGCGTTGTACATAATACTACACAGAGGCAGCCACTGCTCATGATTAGATGGCCTTCTAGTCAATCTCGGTACTCCCCACTTTATTAGTTATTTTCGTCTCTACTCTGCGATTGTCCCTTTCAGGGACATAGGTTGTTTACCCTTGCTTTTGATTGACTTCACTGCTTATATCACAGAACTAATTCTTTTTTCCACTGTATGAGTGGTTCTGGATTGGGATCCGCAAAGGCCTGGGGTCCACAATGCCTACTCATGGGGGTTGTGACTGCCTATAATATTAAATCATTTTCGCAGATTAGTAAACATTCTATACAAAAATATTAAAATAGAAAGTTTGAATTTTTTAAATGTTCTGTAAATATGGAGGAATTGTAAATTGGGGCAAAAAATTATGTTGCCATTCTTTGTTTAATGCATGGGAGAAGCATAAGAACAGTAATCATAATCTAGTTTAGACAATTGGTAGCCTCAATGCAAGCACTGGTGTGTTTAGACAAAAAAGTTAAAGTAATATGCTAGAGTCTACCTTATTGCTTTGTCTTTTAGAAATAAAAGCAAATTTTGAAATACTCCACCTTTCCTTTTAACATTATGATTTCCATTTTTGTATTTTTATGAATGAAATAAAATATTTCATAATATGTGAATTTGTTTGATAAATGCTTGTTTCTGTGTTTTTGTGCATTTGTATGAGGTTCAAGTAGTAGAAATTGCTTTGGCATTATACTTTCTTAAATGCATACAGTAGGAATGACAACAGTCATGCAGGGAGACAAACTAAAGTGAGGTGTATTTATACAGATCTACTTGGACCCCTGACGTAGGTTGTTCCCAAACAATAGATAACACAGCATGCTTGGGACGGTAATTAATATAAACAATTCCCTCAAAAGCGTGAAGAGGGAAAGTACCTAATGTGAGCACCTTCAGTTTGTTTGTCTTTGTCACTTGATTTGACGCCTTAGCGCGGTGGCACTGATAACATAAACTTAAACAAATGGCCTAACTATAAACACAGCAGCTATCTTAGAAGAATTATTAAAATAAATGGGATAAGACAGAGCAAGCTAAGTAGGTTAAAAGTCACTAGGTGACGGGGGCACGAGTCTGCAAGCCAAAGGCTAAACTAACTCCTGATATCCCATTAAAACAAACTAGGATTCACTACACCACCATTGAGAGGCTGAAACAAATAGGAGTTTTTAGCTCTATGGATTATTTCAGGACTGACTGGGAGTTCAAGCAACCCTCATATACTGAGGACCACTGGATCTTTCTTTTATATTGTCTGGAGATGAGTCAACCACAGGGGGAACCAGTAGGCAACTGGAGTTGTCTTAGTCAACTGATGTGTTGAAAAAATCTTAGGTGCTCTGAGTCTAAGGAGAGAACCTCATTGAAAACTTATTGCCACTAATCAATTGTTTTTGGCCAAATAAGTTTCAAAAATAAATCAGTAAGAACACACTTGCACATTGTAGTTTGCAAGAATTGAAAACGTACTCCCCATGCCCCATCAGCCTGTCTGAGTCTGGGGTCTCTGAGACACTTTTGTGAATATCGTTGTCTCCTGCTTCCTTAAGATGACTGCGTTTTCCGGGCACATCTAGAGTTTGGTGGAGCGGCAGGGATCTACTGGTTGAATGACTGACTGCCACTGGAGCCTCGGTCAATCATTGGCAGCGGCTGGTCAGTACTTCCAAGGCTCCCTATATTTTATATACTTTTGAGAATGATTAGAATACGATAATATAATATTAGGATGTAAATGTCCCCAAACTTCTTAGCATCCCGCTTACACAGTTTAAGAGGGATAGAAGTTATTCCCTCTAGGGGACATTTACACATTCCTTAGTATACAAATAATACAGCAGTATTAAGGTGCATGGATCTTCAGGCCCCTACTTCTACAACCATAAATGATCTAGTTATCTAAGACACTTTAGTAGCATTACAATGTTGTGTGTGTGTCCCTGAATGTTCAAGCTTAGGTAGCTGTATAAACGAACAAAATGATCACAGCCATGTGGAGGATATGCCTTTTTTTTGTTGAAGTACACAAACTCTACCTAATCAAAACATACTCCTGGCTACCAACATGTGGACCGAGCAAAAGTCCCTCTCCTGGTGTTTCTCACACAAATGCCTGGTGACAGCTGCGCTGTCAAGAAAGACCCTAAAAAGTAAAAAAAAAAAAAAAGAGGTATTGTAATCAGCTATCTTTTCAGTTAAGTTGAAAGGTGCTGACAAATCAAACAAGTCTGGCTTTTGCAGACAATTTGTGAAATATGTATTTGTAAAAGAGGTAGAGTTTTGCATATTTCATGTTTGTAATTATATTTATTACAACAACCAACATTTGAAAAAGTTATTATAAATGTAAAAAATTGAAGTTGGATTGCATGTTGTTAATATTGTTTTTTTTTATTTATCTTGCTACCTTGCAGTTCTGGTAGAGGCACTATGATCTTTTGATCTGGTTTAATACATTGGCTACCAAGTAGCCATTTTTGTAAAACGTCTTTGTATTCTGATTTTCTTAATGCATCGTGGCCAATAGCAAAGAATTTATTATGATATGTGGCCCAACGAAAATGGTTATATTATTCATGAATATATTTGAAAATATCCAATTTAAAATCACTTTTGTGTGGGACCTTTAAGTAGTGTTGTGAGAAAAGTCTGTGAAATAATGTGAAATTACTCAGAATGTAAATATGGTATTTTGCACTTTTATAGGGCAGAAGTCTATTCTCATGTCCAAAAATGAGCAAGTAAATGAGACTTTTCACTGTGCAATCGTTTATTTGCACTATTTTTAACATTACACAATATATGCCAAAGAGATATGAGGTGATTTGAAGAGCTGTCACACAGCTAGAGCCCCGGTCTCCATGTTCAAAGTAAACGACCTATCGTCTGGACCACACTGTTGCCTGGTGTAGTGTGCTGTGGTCGGTTAGTGTCCTCAGGATGACTTAGACTTTGCCAGAAAGGTTTTTCTTTATTCAGGTAGTGAAGGATAACACTTCCACCATCCCAAGAGATCTTTACACATTAAGGGCCATATTTATACTCCGTTTGCGCCGAAATTGCGTCGTTTTTTTTGAAGCAATTTCGACGCAAAACTAACGCCAACTAACGCCATATTTATACTATGGCGTTAGAGGCGAATAGCGCCAAAGTTCCCGGAATGTGCGTCATTTTTTAGCGTGAACCCCTTCCTTGCGTTAATGATATGCAAGGGAGGCGTTCCCGTCTAAAAAATGACTCCCAGGCCTTTACGTGGTATTTATACTCCCGGGCAAAAGAGACGCCCGGGAGTTGGCGTGGCTAAAAGCGGCGCATTTGCGCCGCTTTTTAACCCCTGGGTCAGGCATGGCGTTAAGGGACAAGTGGGCTCAAAATGAGCCCAGAGTGCCCTCCCCTGCCCCCAGGGACCCCCCCTGCCACCCTTGCCCACCCCAGGAGGACACCCAAGGCTGGAGGGACCCACCCCAGGGACATTCAGGTAAGTTCAGGTAAGTATTTTTTTTTATTTTTTTAATAATATTTTGTGGCATAGGGGGGCCTGATTTGTGCCCCCCTACATGCCACTATGCCCAATGACCATGCCCAGGGGACAGAAGTCCCCTGGGCATGGCCATTGGGCAAGGGGGCATGACTCCTATCTTTACAATGATAGGAGTCATGTTGATGGGGGATGGGCGTCGTTAAAAAATGGCGCAAGTCGGGTTAAGACGATTTTTTCGACGTAACCTGACTTGCCCCATTTTAAGACGCCCATGCGCCATTTTCCCCCTACGCCGGCGCTGTCTGGTCTACGTGGTTTTTTCCCACGCAAACCAGGCAGCGCCGGTCTGATTGCGCCGTCTAACGCCATTCCATAAATACGGCGCCCGCATGGCGCTTCAGAATGGCGTTAGACGGCGCAAAACTTTTTGACGCTAAACTGCGTTAGCGCAGTTTAGCGTCAAAAAGTATAAATATGGGCCTAAATGTATTGCTGTCCTCCAGCCCTCTGGACAATTCTACTCATTGAGAGGAACTTACATGATGGCGGTTCCTGTCAATGTACAAATAAATTGTTGGACGGTGTATTCAGCCATGATGACTGATTGTTAAACTTTTCAAATGTCTTTTGTCTTTCAAAACAAAACTTCCAAAGAAGAAGTTTGTTTTTGAAAAACAAAAAAGTAAAGTACCCTACACCCTGGGATGTTTCTCTGAGGGTGTGGGGGTCATTATTGGGTTTTTTCCTGTCCCTTTTTAATAAGTTTTTTTTGCATTCAGTACACGGACAGAATTTCTTTTTTTTACAACATCCACCCTAAATTGAGTGGGTACCAAAAACCAATGTGTTTCAAAAATCTGAGGGGGTCATTACAACATTGGCGGTAAAAGCCACTTACCGCCGAGCAGAAGACCGCCAATACACCGCCGCGACCGCGGAATCCCGCCACAGCTATTATGACCCACATCTCGGAATCCGCCGAAATTCAGACACCCACACAAGTCTGCCACACCAAAGGTCAGTGTTAAACTGGTGAAAACAAAACCTCCACCTCCATGCCAACAGAAACATGCCCATGCTATTACGACCCACGAATCCACGCAGCGGTCTTTCAGTCGCGGTATTCCATTGGCGGTACACACCGCCGCGCTCAAAATACTCACCCATCTCCAAAACACTGCCACATTGGACAATTCCAAATACACACACCTGATACACATACAAACAACACTCCCACACACCCAACACAATATAAATCACACACCCACATCACCCACAAACCCCTACGACCAAAAAATAGAGACGAAGGCCAGAGAGAGAGCACAGAATAGGCAACCCCACCACACAGAGGCACACAACACCATCACCCACACAACATCCACGCACAAAACACCACACACCACTACACATCACCACACTCATTAACACATACACCACCCCACACAGCACTTACACCACCCCATGTCACGCCAAAGACACCCCCGGTTTTCCGAGGAGGAGCTCAGGGTCATGGTGGAGGAAATCCTACGGGTAGAGCCACAGCTATTTGGCTCACTGGTGCAGCACACATCCATAGCGAGGAAGATGGAGCTATTGCGCAGAATTGTGGACAGGGTCAACGCTATGGGACAGCATCCAAGAAATCGGGAGGACATCAGGAAGAAGTGGAACGAACTACGGGGGAAGGTGCGTTCAGCGGTCTCCAGGCACAACATCGCGGTTCAGCGGACTGGCGGTGGACCCCCACCTCCTCCCCCACAACTAACAACATGGGAGGAGCAAGTCTTGACCATCATGCATCCAGAGGGCCTCGGAGGAGTCGGTGGAGGAATGGACACTGGTAAGTCAGATCTTAACTATCATATCCCCCACCCTACCTGCAAGATATCACACACCCCCACCCCCACCCTCACACCCTCCCCTATCACTACAACTCCTCACTAATGTACTAATAACACAAACCACACATCCCAACACCAAGCCCTCAATGACACAACTAAGCATGGTCACCCCTCACCAAAGCATGCTCACTGCACATACCCAGAACACCCCCCAACCATCATCACACAAGCCCCCCCCCACAGGAATGCTTGCATTGGGGTACACGATGAGCCACCCATTGCACACCATGACACACACACATATGCAATAATCATGCACTTATGCCCCTGCAGGATCACAAAGGACCGTCACCACACCGGAGGGTCCAGACAACTCCACTCCACCCACAGAAGTGACGGTAGCAGCTCTGCCCTACTGGATTCTGATGACCAGCCCGGACCATCGTGGGCCTCGGGACAGTCGGTTCCCCTTGCACAGGCACAGCCCAACACTGACCTTCCACCCTCTGGTAACACCAGCACAGCACTCACCCAGTGGGCCCATACCTCCCTACCCAGGACACGTCAATCAGCGGTGTGTCCACCACTACAGGGAACCCAGGATAACCCACCACCCCAACAACAACAGGGACCTGGGGGCAGTGGTCGTGTGCACACAGTCCAGGGGACAGAGGCACAGGAACACAGGGGAACTGGGAGAGCTGCTGTGCGACAGGGGGCGGACAGGCCAAGGGAACCCACTCTCCATGAGGCCCTATCCTCCATCATGGGAGCATACCACCACTCCCAGGAGACAATGGCGACTGTCCTGGCCAAGTTTCAGGACACCCAGCGCCTGCAGTAGGAACAGTATTTGGGGTTCAGGGAGGAGCTCAGGACCATCAGCTCCGCCTTTGGCACCATCGTAGGGGTGCTGAAGGACCTACAGCAGACCTTGAGGGACACCGTGGCACTCCAAGGGGCCCCTGACACTAGCCAGGACGATGAACTGCCCACCACCTCCGCTGGCGCTAGTGGACAGGACGCCCCGCCACAGGACCACCACACCAGCACCCCACCCCCTGCAGATGGAGAACCACCCCGCAAGCGGTCCCTGAGATCCAGGAACAGGACAGAGCAAGATGGACCCCCGCCAGGAAATGAGACCACCCTGATTGTCCTCCCCCTGTCCCACTTTGTTACCCTGTCCATACTTTAACTGCCCCAGCTCCACTTCCTTTGCCCATATGGCCAGTGCACCTGTGTGACCAATGGACTGGACTCTGCAATGGACATTCCTCCACCGTCCCCCATCACCATAGTACAACCCCCTCCATTTTTCAGCACTTCAATAAACACCCTTGAACCACAAAAAAATCTGGAGTCAGTCTGTGATTTGGTAAAATGTATTATCAATGACAGTGTCAAAATGCGTTTCTAGCTGTAAAGCCAACATACCTATGTCACACATCACAAGTCCTTGAAGGATGCAAGCAGATAACACACGTTGGTAACCACACCTGTGAAACCGTAATGGAAAGGTAGAACTCAGTTACCAAATAATGCTATGAAGTTACACACAGGATAGAGGAAGACGTGTGACAGTGAATGTAATGGTAAAAATGAAAATGTTCTCACCTGTGTGTCACTGGAAATATTGCTGTATGACTGACTCCCTGTTGTCGTTGTCTTCTTCCTCAGCTTCCTCCTCATCACTGTCCACAGGCTCCACAGGCTCCACAGCTGCCACAACACCGTCATCTGGACCATCCTCCTGCAGAAAAGGCACCTGGCGTCGCAAAGCAAGATTGTCAAGCATCGAGCAGGCGATGATGATCTGGCACACCTTCTTCGGTGAGTAGAATAGGGAACCACCTGTCATATGTAGGCACCTGAATCTGGCCTTCAGGAGGCCGAAGGTGCGTTCGATCACACTCCTAGGCCGCCCATGGGCCTCATTGTAGCGTTCCTCTGCCCTGGTCCTGGGATTCCTCACTGGGGTCGGTAGCCAGGACAGGTTGGGGTAACCAGAGTCCCCTAATAGCCACACACGGTGCCTCTGGAGTTGACCCATCATATAAGGGGCGCTGCTATTCCGCAGGCTGTAGGCGTCATGCACTGAGCCAGGGAACATAGCATTTACCTGGGAGATGTACTGGTCTGCCAAACATACCATCTGTACATTCATGGAATGATAACTCTTCCGGTTCCTGTACACCTGTTCACTCCTGTGGGGGGGGACCAGAGCTACATGGGTCCCATCAATAGCACCTATGATGTTGGGGATATGTCCAAGAGCATACAAGTCACCTTTCACTGTAGCCAAATCCTCCACCTCAGAGAAAATGATGTATCTCCTTACGTGTTTCAGCAGGGCAGACAACACTCTGGACAACACGTTGGAAAACATAGGCTGGGACATCCCTGATGCCATGGCCACTGTTGTCTGAAAAGACCCACTTGCAAGAAAATGGAGCACTGACAGCACCTGAACGTCAGGAGGGATTCCAGTGGGATGGCGGATTGGTGACATCAGGTCTGGCTCCAACTTGGTACATAGTTTCTGGATTGTGGCACTGTCAAACCTGTAGGTAATGATTAAGGGGATCATTCTGACCTCGGCGGTAAAAGGCCCTTACCGCCGGTCAGAAGTCCGCCATTCTACCACCGCGGCCGCGGTAAACCGCCACGGTCATTCTGACCACCAACTGTGAAACCGCCAAAAATCCGACATCCAAGGAAGGCCGCCACATCAGTGGGCCGGGGAAAACTGGAGATGACCAAACCTCCACCGTCACGCCAACACAAACACGCCCATGCCATTCTGACCCACAAATCCACGCGGCGGTCTTTCAACCGCGGTATTCCATTGGCGGTACACACCGCCGCGGTCAAAATACACACCCAGCTCCAAAACACTGCCACATTGGACATTTTGAAATACGCACACCTGAGACACATACAAACAACACACCCACACATCCAATCAACTATAAAACACACACCCACATCACCCACAAACCCCCACTAGTTGGAAATCGGAGCGAAGGTGAGAGCGAGAGAGATAGAGATACAGAGAGCGAGCACAGCAATAGAAAACCCCAACACACACAGGAACCCAACTTCATCACCCACACCACATCTACGCACACATCACCACATATCACCACGCACATCACCACAAACACCACCCCACACCTCATCCACACCACCCCATGGCACCCCAAAGACACCCAAGGTTTTCGGACCAAGAACTCCGGGTAATGGTGGAGGAAATCATGAGGGTTGAGCCCCAGCTCTTCGGCACACAGGTGCAGCACACCACCATAGCAAGGAAGGCTGAGCTATGGCAAAGGATCGTAGACAGGGTCAACGCTGTGGGACAGCATCCCAGAAATCGGGAAGATATCAGAAAACGATGGAACGACCTACGGGGGAAGGTGCGCTCGATGATCTCCAGGCACAACATCGCTGTGCAGAAGACTGGCGGCGGACCCCCACCCACTCCACCCCAATTTACAGCATGGGAGCAAGAGGTGGTAAACATCCTGCATCCTGATGGCCTCGCTGGAGTACACAGAGGAATGGACTCTGGTAAGTCGAATCTCAACTACTTCACCCCCCCCAACCACCAGCATGCCAACCCCCCCCCTCACCCCCAATCTCAACCCCCCAGCACACAACCTCCCTGCCAATGTCTCACCAGCACAACCCACCCTAAACAACACCAACCCCTGAATGCCAACACAAACCATAGACAGCCACCACCAAAGCATGACCATTGCACATACCCATACACCCCCCCCCCCCAAACCCTCACAACACCTCCCACAAGGGAATGCCAGCACTGGGGGACAAGGCCCTCAAAATGCACGCCATGGCACACACAGAAACAATAACCATACTCCTTTACCCCTGCAGGGCCCGAACGCCAACACACCGCCACAGAGGGTCCAGATTTGTCCATCCCACACCCAGAACAGGCCCCCAGCGAGGACAGCAGCTCTGTCGACCTAGAACCTGACGACCAGCCCGGACCATCGGGGACCTCTGGACAGTCGATTC
Source organism: Pleurodeles waltl (assembly GCF_031143425.1). NCBI lineage: Eukaryota > Metazoa > Chordata > Amphibia > Caudata > Salamandridae > Pleurodeles > Pleurodeles waltl. Next base: position 522,005,183 of record NC_090443.1, read on the forward strand.
CCCACACACAGACACAGGCCACAGCAGACCCAAACCCCTCTGGGGACACCAGCACAGCTCCCACCCAGCTGGCCCATGCCTCTGTCTCGCGGACGCGTCAATCAGCGGTGTGTCCGCCACTACAGGGCACCCAGGCTGACCCAACACCCCAACAACAACAGGGACCTGGGGGCAGTGGTAGTGGGCACACCGTCCAGGGGAAAGAGGCCCGGGGAAACAGGGCAACTGGGAGGGCTGCTGTGCGACAGGGGGGGGAGGACAGGCCCAGGGAACCGACTCTCCAAGAGGCCCTCACCACCATCATGGGAGCACATCATCACTCCCAGGAGACGATGGCGACGGTACTGGCCAGGTTCACCGAGATCCAGGTACAGCAGGAGGAACGGTACATCAGCAATGAACTCCGGAACATCGCTACCGCTATGGGGACCATAGTCCAGGCCCTCAACCGGATAGAAACCACATTGCGGGACCATGTGGCACCGCAAAGGGCCCCTGTCACTAGCCAGGAACAGCCTACCACCTCCGCCGGCGCTAGTGGTCAGGAGGCCCCCACAGAACGACGGGCCACCAGAACCCCACCTCCTGCTGAAGAACAACCACCCCGCAAGAGGAACCTGAGATCTCAAAGGAAGACAGAGTAGGATGCCAAGACCCCCGCCAGCCTAATATCCCCCCGGATGTCATTCCACTGTCCCACAGTGTCACCCTGTCCAACCTTAAACTGCCCCTGCTCCATCCTTCCACAGGCATATGGACAATGCACCTGTGCGACCGAGAACTGGACTCTGCCATGGACATAACTCCACCCTCACCCATCACCGTTTTAATATCATGTACCAATATATAGCACTAAAAATAAATCACTCATTGCACAGAAATCATTCTGGAGTCAGCCTGTATTATTTACAAATGTATATAACATTACTTATCAATAATGTTCTGTAATTTATGTGTGGACAACATACCGATGTCAATAAGCATTAGTCCATGGGCTAACCAAGCAGAAGTCACGCAGTGGGTCATACAGCACTGAAAAGGGAAGGGAAAAGCAAACTTCAGTTTAAAAGAACTGGGGGGAAATACACAAAGTAAAGATGCAGGGGGCATTCAGTAAATGTTAAATGGCGTGGGTGATTCCTACCTGTGTGCTACTGAAAATACTGTTGGATAACTCTGTCCCTGTTGTCTGGGTCGTCCTCTTCGTCTTCCTCCTCTTCACTCTCCGCAGGCTCCACAGCTGCTTCAACACCACCATCTGGACCATCCTCCTGCAGGAAGGGCACCTGACGTCGCAATGCCAGATTGTGAAGCATACAGCAGGCCACGATGATATGGCACACCTTCTTTGGTGAGTACATCAGGGATCCCCCTGTCATATGCAGGCACCTAAACCTGGCCTTCAGGAGGCCAAAGGTTCTTTCTATGATCCTCCTAGTTCGCCCATGGGCCTCATTGTACCATTCCTCTGCCCTGGTCCGGGGATTCCTCACTGGGGTCAATAGCCAAGGCAGGTTGGGGTAACCAGAGTCACCAATTAGCCACACACGTTGTCTCTGTAGCTGTTCCATCACATAAGGGATGCTGCTATTTCGCATCACATACGCGTCATGCACTGACCCAGGGAACATGGCATTCACATGGGAGATGTACTGGTCAGCCAAACAGACCACCTGGACGTTCATCGAATGGTAACTTTTCCTGTTTCTGTACACCTGCTCATCGTCTTTTGATGGTACTAAAGCCACATGGGTCCCATCAATGGCACCAATTATGTTGGGGATATGTCCAAGGGCATAAAAATCACCCTTCACAGTGGCCAAATCAACCTCCTCAGGGAATACAAATGTAGCGCCGCATGTGTTTCGTCAGGGCAGACAACACTCTAGACAAGATTTTTGAAAATATAGGCTGAGACATTCCAGATGACATGGCCACTGTTGTCTGGAATGAGCCACTTGCCAAAAAATGGAGGACTGACAGAACCTGCACTAGAGGGGGAATTCCTGTGGGTTGGCGGATGGGGGACATCAGGGCTGGCTCCAGCTGGGCACACAGTTCATGTATAGTGGCTTGGTCAAGTCGGTATCGTAGTATGATGTGGCGTTCTTCCATTGTCGACAGGTCCACCAGCGGTCGGTACACGCGAGGATTCATCCTTCTCCTCGCAAGTCCCAGCGGACGGTGCCTAGGAAGGACAACATGGCGCACAGAGTCAAGCAAATCACAGGTACGTTCACCACTGCATGCATAGCACACGATTATCTATGTATTGAAAGGCGTGTATGTGTGGCAATGCAAGGCCTAGGCCTGTGTGACGCAGTACAAATAATGCCATGTGGGCCCTTGAAATGGCGGCTGCCTGACCTGTGAAGTGGGACAATGGGATGTGAGGTCAATGCGCTGGCGTGGCACACCGTGGCGGTAGGCGGTCGAAGACCGCTATACGAAGCCGCATTGGCTAACATTGAGGCCTATGGGTTTCAGGAGCCAATGACGAGGTGCGCCGGCGGTCGTGGTACGCACCGCCGCGGTACGCACCGCCGCGGGCGTGACCGCCATTTTCTATCTGCTTAATCACTCGAGACCTGATCATCCACAGGAGAGGACCTATACTGCAAGTGCTGCTGTGACCTCGGTCTGGAAGTGACAATGGCTGCTGCGACTGGGGAAAGGGCCCCTGCCTTCACGTCTGAGGAGTTGGAGAAACTTGTGGATGGGGTCCTCCCCCAGTATGCGTTACTCTACGGTCCTCCAGACCAACAGGTAAGTACACTGGGTGCACATTGAATGGGCTATGCCTGTGTGGAGTGGGGTGGATGCTAAGTTGGTGGGGTGGGGGGCGAATGAGGAGTGCAACGCACGACAGATGAGAGCATGTGCCATATGGCAAGGTTGGGGAGGGGGGGCCAATCGCATCTAACATGCAGAAAAATGATGATTTTTCCTTCCCACCCTGTACATGTCAAATAGGTCAGCGCCCATCAGAAAGTGGACATTTGGCGTGCCATCGCCAAGGAAGTCCGGGCCCTGGGGGTCCACGTCAGACGGGGCACCCACTGCCGCAAGAGGTGGGAGGACACCCGCCGCGGGACCAGGAAGACCGCCGAGTCACTGCTGGGGATGGCCTCCCAACCTAGGAGGGGTGCCAGTCGTACCCTGACCCCCCTGATGTCCCGGATCCTGGCGGTGGCCTACCCTGATTAGGATGGGCGCTTGAGGACATCACAGCAGACACAAGGGGGTGAGTATCAGCACATTCTGCTATCTCTCTGCGCAGTGGAGGCGTCTGGGTGGGGGAGGAGGGTTGGGGGTGACATTAGGCCAGGGCGCTTTCTGTAGTGTAGTCCTCTCCTTTAGGCATGGCCCTGTGCTCCCGGCCCCCACCTCTGTAGGGTGACAAGTACAGCTATCGATGGTCCAGCATCACACATGTGCGCCTTTGTCGTCTCTAGACCTGTTGTCCTAGTCCGAAGTACTGAGTAGTGTACCCCGAATACGCGGCTTAGTGCATGAGGCTCCTGTGTCTGTCCTCTCCGCCAACGGTGTTGACATTGCATGCACTCAACCTGGTCTTCGTTTTTCTCCCCCCATCCTTCTTCTTCGTCTTCTTGTGCATCTGTGCATTAGCATCATCAGGCGGAGGAGAATTGGCATCGGAGCACGAGGGAGCTGCAAGTCACAAGGCCCCGGTGGGACCAGGAACAGACACCGAGGGCACCAGTGATCCGGAGGGCGAGGGGAGCACCACAACGGGGACCGGTGGTGACACCAGCGACAGCGACACGTCCTCGGATGGGAGCTCCCTAGCGGTGGCGGCAACATCCGGGCCCCCCGCCTCTACAGGTACAGCCGCCACCCAGCGCACCAGCCCCGCCCTCCCAGCAGCCCCTCAGCCTAGGCTCCGTGCCCGCTCGCCCAGGAAGGCGGGCGTCTCCTTCGCCCCAGGCACCTCAGCCCCTGCCCCTGTTACCCCTGCTGCCCTCAGTGAGGAGGTCATTGACCTCCTGCGGACCATCATTGTTGGGCAGACTACCCTTTTGAATGCCATCCAGGGGGTAGAAAGGGAGGTGCATTGGAGCAATGCCTACCTGGAGGGCATTCATTCGGGTCAGGCTGCCCATCAACGATCGTTCAATGCTCTGGCCTCAGCACTGACGGCAGCCATTGTCCCTGTTTCCAGCCTCCCTCTTCTGACTGCCTCCAGCCTGTCTCAGTCTCCTGTTCCTCAGCCTATCCCATCCACACCATCAGACCAGCCTGCACACACCTCAACACCCAAGGGCAGCTCATCCAGACACAAGCACCACAGAAGCCACAAGCATTCACGCAAGCAACACCCAGATGCAGACATTCCAACAGTCACTACCACCTCTGTGTCCCCCTCCTCCTCGTCTCCCTCCTCCCTCCCTGTGACGTCTACACTCACACCTGCATGCACACCACCATCAGCCAGTGCTTCCATCACCAGCACACCCTCCAGTCCAGTCCGCACACGTGCAGTCACCACCCCCACTACCATTTACACGTCCCCTGTGTCCTCTCCCACTGTGTCTGTTACCCCCTCTTCCAAGACACACAAACGCAGGCAGCCACCCACCCAACAGCCATCCACCTCACGACAGCCTCCAGCACAAGCACCTGCACCCAAAGACAGCACACCTGACTCTCCTACAACCACATCCTCTTCCTCCACTTCCATCACCACTTCTCCTACCTTTTACCTTGGTCCTAAGAAAGTTTTCCTTGCTAATCTTGACCTCTTTCCCTCCACTGACCCACCCCCTCCATCTGCAAAGAGTCCCAAGAGCACCTCAGCCACCACCAGCCCAGCTTCGAGTGTCACTGTGGTGCATGGGTTCTGGAGCCCACCCTTTGCCAGCAGTGACACCTCAATCAGCAGCAAGGGGACAGCCAGCCCCCCACCAGGCAAGAAGACCAGGAAGCTAAAAGGCCGCCGTGAGAGGACTGACACGGCTGCCCCCAAGGAGTAAAGTTCGCCCACTTCACCAGCCACAACATCTAGGGGAGGCAAGGGCCCGAGAGCCCCATCTAAGGAGCGAAAGGGCAGCAGGGCGGAAAAGTCAGCCAGCAGGAGCGCGGAGCAGGAGGGGCCCACAAGCCCCATCCCGGGTGTTAGGAAGAACACCAAAGGGCCCAGGACTCCGTCACCGAAGGGTCCAGCAACAGCACGGTCGGAGGGCGACTGAGCAGGGAGTCCAGGCCAGGTCTGGCTCCCTTGACCTACTGGACGAGCACCGCTGAACAGGGCCCCGCCGTGGAGAAGAGCACCGCTGAACAGGGCCCGCCGTGCAGAAGAGCACCGCTGAACAGGGCCCCGCCGTAGAGAGGAGCACCGCTGAACAGGGCCCCGCTGTGCAGAAGAGCCCCGCTGAACAGGGCCCCGCCGTGCAGAAGAGCACCGCTGAACAGGGCCCTGCCGTGGAGAGGAGCACCGCTGAACAGGGCCCCGCCGTGCAGAAGAGCACCGCTGAACAGGGCCCCGCCGTGCAGAAGAGCACCGCTGAACAGGGCCCCGCCGTGCAGAAGACCGCTGAACAGGGCCCCGCCGTGGAGAGGAGCACCGCTGAACAGGGCCCCGCCGTGCAGAAGAGCACCGCTGAACAGGGCCCCGCCGTGCAGAAGAGCACCGCTGAACAGGGCCCCGCCGTGGAGAGGAGCACCGCTGAACAGGGCCCCGCCGTGCAGAAGAGCACCGCTGAACAGGGCCCCGCCGTGCAGAAGAGCACCGCTGAACAGGGCCCCGCCGTGCAGAAGAGCACCGCTGAACAGGGCCCCGCCGTCTCAAGCACCGCTCCGCTGGGCCCCGCCATCTCAAGCACCGCTCCGCTGGGCCCTTCATCTCAAGCACCGCTCCGCTGGGCCCCGCCGTCTCATGCACCGCTCAGCTGGGCCCTTCATCTCAAGCACCGCTCCGCTGGGCCCCGCCGTCTCAAGCACCGCTCCGCTGGGCCCTTCATCTCAAGCACCGCTCCGCTGGGCCCTTCATCTCAAGCACCGCTCCGCTGGGCCCTTCATCTCAAGCACCGCTCCAGTGGGCCCCGCCGTCTCAAGCACCGCTCTGCTGGGCCCCGCCGTCTCAAGCACCGCTCCGCTGGGCCCTTCATCTCAAGCACCGCTCCGGTGGGCCCTGCCGTCTCAAGCACCGCTCTGCTGGGCCCCGCCGTCTCAAGCACCGCTCCGCTGGGCCCCGCCGTCTCAAGCACCGCTCCACTGGGCCCCGCCGTCTCATGCACCGCTCCGCTGGGCCCTTCATCTCAAGCACCGCTCCGCTGGGCCCCGCCGTCTCAAGCACCGCTCCGCTGGGCCCTTCATCTCAAGCACCGCTCCGCTGGGCCCCGCCGTCTCAAGCACCGCTCCGCTGGGCCCCGCCGTCTCAAGCACCGCTCCGCTGGGCCCTTCATCCCAAGCACCGCTCCGCTGGGCCCCGCCGTCTCAAGCACCGCTCCGCTGGGCCCTTAATCTCAAGCACCGCTCCGCTGGGCCCCGCCGTCTCAAGCACCGCTCCGCTGGGCCCCGCCGTCTCATGCACCGCTCCGCTGGGTCCCGCCGTCTCAAGCACCACTGGCACAATGACAGTGCCGGATCTGTCTCGAGCTACTGTTCACGGTTCACTGTGCCCACCATGCCTCCTCCTTGACCGGTGGAGACTGTTATCCACCTGATGGACTGTGGCTTTGCAATCCCCAGGATGGCCGAGTGGGCAAGCCACCCACTGTAGAGACTTGAGAGACTGTGGCTTTGCACTCCCCAGGATGGCCGAGTGGGCAAGCCACCCACTGTAGAGACTTGAGAGACTGTGGCTTTGCACTCCCCAGGATGGCCGAGTGGGCAAGCCACCCACTGTAGAGACTTGAGAGACTGTGGCTTTGCACTCCCCAGGATGGCACAGTGGGCATGGTGGCCCCTTCGTGGATCTAACGTCGTGGACTCATGTGGCTGTGGTGCCCCCCCCTTCCCTTCCCCCTGAGGTGCCTGTGGTTTTTTCATCAGATGCCCCTGCAGTGTTCTCTCCAAAGGACTCAGGTCTCCTGTGTGGGCTTTGCCCTTGTGTTGATACACTTTGGCCCACGGACACTTGGAATCTCGTTAGATGTGCAGGACTTATTGCCTCGGTTTATCGTATGCACTGGATATTGAATTGGTATTTTTGAATTGTTCTTGCTATTTGACCGTGACTTATCAGTGGTTTTTATTTCCCATAAATTTCGAGTCACAATTTAATTATGTCCTTGCTTTATTTACGGGGGTTTGGGTGGTTTCACTGTGACTTGTTGCTCTGCATTGGTGTGTACATGGTTTGGGGGGGTGGGTGTATCGCGTATGTGTGTGCACGTAACCTTTCGTCCTCCCCCCTTCCCTGTGTCGTAGGTGCAGTACTCACCGTTGTCGTCTGCGCCGGCATTCGTACTCGTGGTAGATGAGCAGGTAGACGAGAGCAGGTAGGATGTTTAATTCGGGTTCCATGCTGTCCTCCTTCCTCGTGGAGTGCGTAGAGGTGCGCGTTTTCCCGTTCGTAGTCTGTTTCCGCCGTGTTTTTATCGGCGGTGCTCCCGCCCCGGAAAAGGTGGCGGATTGGCCGGTCATAATAGTGTGGGCGGTACATTGTCTGCCGCCTGTCTGTTGGCGGTGACCGCCGCGATGTTTGTCGGTCCCGCCGTGGCGGTCGGAGTGTTAATGTGGCGGCTTGCGTTGGCGGTTCCCGCTAGGGTCAGAATTCCATTTTTTGGACCGCCGGCCTGTTGGCGGGTTGGCCGCCGCTTTATCACCGACCGCCAGGGTTAGAATCACCCCCTAAATGTTGCTCCTCCATTGTCAACAGGTCCACCAGTGGTCGGTACACCGGAGGATTCCGCCATCTTCTCAATTGTCCCAGCTGACGGTGCCTAGGAAGGACAACAGCGACCACAGAGTCAACAAATTTCCAGGTATGTACCCACAGATACACAGAACACGACACCAAACACAAAACCATTCCTGTATGTGTGTTGAGTGTAGGCCTAGCTTTGTGTGACGCAGAAGTAAATGAAGCCATGTGGGCCCCTGAAATGGCGGCTGCCTGACCTCTAAACTGGGCCAATGGTATTGTGAGGTAACTGCGCTGGCGTTGCACACCGTCACGGTAGGTGGTGGTAGACCGCGGCGCAATGAAGCATTGGTTAACATTGGACCCTATGGGTCCCAGGAGCCAATGAACTAGTGCGCCGGCGTTGATGATACGCACCACCGCGGACGTCACCGCCGCGGACGTCACCGCCATTTTCTATCTATTCAATCACTTGATACCTGACCTTCGACAGGAGAGGACCTACACTGCAAGTGCTGCTGTGACCTCGGTCTGGAAGCGACGATGGCTGCTGCGTCTGGGGAAAGGGCCCCTGCCTTCACTGCTCAGGAGTTGGAGAAACTAGTAGACGGGGTCCTCCCCCAGTACACGCTACTCTACGGTCCTCCAGACCAACAGGTAAGTACACAGGGAGCACGTTGTATCGACTAGGCCTGGGTGGAGAGGGCTGGTTGTAAGAGGTAAGGGGGCAGAGTTCAGGGAACATGAATGCATGTGAATGCATGTGCCACATGGCAAGGGTAGGGAGGGGGGACACTTAAATCGACGGTGCAGTTGGTAATGACTTCTCTTCTTCCTTTGTGCATGTCATGTAGGTCAGCGCCCACCAGAAGAAGGACATTTGGCGTGCCATTGCCAAGGATGTCCAGACCCTGGGGGCCCACCAGAGACGGGGCACCCACTGCCGGAAAAGATGGGAGGACATTCGCCGCTGCAGCAAGAAGACGGCGGAGGCTCAGCTGGGGATGCCCGTCACACCATGACCCCCCTGATGTTCCGAATCCTGGCGGTGGCCTACCCTGAGTTGGATGGGCGCTTGAGGGCATCACAGCAGACACAAGGGGGTGAGTACACTATCATTCTGGTGACTTTGCGCGCAGTTGAGGGGTCGAGGTGTGGGAGGAGGGCTGTGGGTTTCCCTAGGCCATGGCGACTTCCATAGGCTATGCCCCTCCGTAATGCAGGCCATGTGGCACTCCACCCCACCGCAGTAGAGTGCCAAGTACAGGTATACATGCCCCTGTGGCATCCATGTGTGCAGATGTCCACCATAGCCATGTAGGCCAGATCCTAGAAATTGCATCTGTAGAGGCCAGGAGCACGGCGTAGTGCAGGGGGCTGCTATGTCTGTATTGTCCGCCAACGGTAGCGGTATGCCATGCACTCAACCTGTTTTTCTTCTGTCGCCCCCCCCCCCCCCCCTTTTTGTGCTCTCCCTGTTCTTTTGTGCATCAGCATCATCAGGCGGAGGTACAGTGGCACCGGGCCATTGACCTCCTCAGGTCACTCACTGTTGGGCAGTCTAACATTGTGAATGCCATCCAGGGTGTAGAAAGGGAGTTGCAACACGGTAATGCATTCCTGGGGGGCATTCATTCTGGTCAGGCTGCCCTTCAGCGAACCCTGCAATCTCTGGCCTCAGCACTGATGGCAGATATTGTCCCTGTGTCTAGCCTCCCCCCTCCAACCTCCTCCACCCAGACACAATCCCCTGTACCCCAGCCCATCCCAAGCACACCATCAGACCAGCATGCACACACCTCAACACACAAAAGTAGCTCAGGCAAACATAGACACCACTCATCCCACAGGCACTCACACAAGCATCACACACATACAGACACAGCAACATCCACTGCCTCCACTGTGTCCCCCTCCTCATCGTCTCACTCCTCCCTCCCAGTGTCGTCTACACTCTCACCTGCATGCACTACATCTACAGGCACTAGGACTCGCACCAGAACACCCAGCACCACACCCCGCTCACCTACACTCATCACCACCACTCCCATTTACACGTCCCCTGTGTCCTCTCACAGTGTGTCGGTGACACCCCCTTCCAAAGTACACAAACGCCGGCACCCACACACCCAACATCCATCCACCTCACGACAGCCTCCAGTACCTGCACCTGCACCCAAAACACCTAAAGTGACACCTCCTACAACCACCTCCTCTTCCTCCACTCCCAGACCCCCTCCAGCTACCCATCCCAGTGTTTGTCAGAAACTGTCCCTCTGCAAAGTTGACCTTTTTGCCCCCACCCCCACCCCTCCAATTCATCAGTCCCGTCGTAGCGCCTCAGCCAAAAAGCCTCCAGTATCAGTGGTGCGTGTTCAAGGTGTGTGGAGTGCACCGGCCACCAGGGCAGGCAGTGTCACACGGAGCCAAGGCACTGCCAGTCCACCCCCTGTAAAGGCTCTGAAGTTGGAAAGTGGCCGACGGGACCGGCTGTAGACTCCTGGAGGCAAAACAACTCACAAGGGGTCCCAGGGGGATTGCAGAGTCAGCTGTGACTCCTCCAAAGGTGGGTAAGGGCCAGAAGAAGTCTGCACAGCCTGGTGTGAGCATCACGGCGGAGAAGGGCGCCATCCTTACCGGCGGCCGGGACGCCACCGACAGCACCGTTGTCACTGGTCAGGAGACCACCTCCATAGGCATTGCCCAGGAGGGCCCAAGTATCGTCACTGGTCAGGAGACCACCGCCATAGGCATTGCCCATGAGGGCCCAAGTATCGTCACTGGTTAGGATACCACCGCCAGAGTCATTGCCCAGGAGGGCCCAAGTATCGTCACTGGTCAGGAGACCACCGCCAGAGTCATTGCCCAGGAGTGCCCAGGCAGCCACAGCCCCGCTGGGCAATGAGGGACCGTCATGCCACACACCAATGCCCAGTCCAGAGCACGCCATGGCAAAGCACCGCTGAACAGTCCAGAGCCCGCAATGGCAGAGCACCACTAAACAGTCCAGAGCCCGCCATGGCAAAGCACCGTTGAACAGTCGAGAGCCCGCCATGGCAAAGCACCGCTGAACAGTCCAGAGCCCGCCATGGCAAAGCACCGCTGAACAGTCCAGAGACCGCCATGGCAAAGCACTGCTGAACAGGGCATGCACCGCAGAAGAAGGAAAAGACCGCCACATCAAGCATCGTTATCGCATGTGCAGCTGGGACTGTGATGGGACAGGAACTGTCACGGGGAGACTAATCCAGTCTGGGCACCATTCCCCCTTCTGAACCAGTGGAGAGATCCATCCACTACCTCTGTCCTTCGCAGGATGAAACACTCTGGGCACCAGTCCCCCTCCAGAACCAGTGGAGACATGCATCCACTACCTCAGTCCTTCACAGGATGAAGCACTCTGGGCACCAGTCCCCCTCCAGAACCAGTGGAGGCTGTTATGTACTTGTGAGACTGTGGCTTTGCACTCCCCAGGATGGAACAGTGGGCAAACCACACACTGTAGAGACTTGTGAGACTGTGGCTTTGCACTCCCCAGGATACATCAATGGGCATGGAGCCCCGTTGTGGATCTGGCGTTGTGCTGTAATCCGGCTGAGGTGCCCCCCTCTTCCCTTCCCCCTGAGGTGCCTGTTGTTTTTCTCTCTGATGCCCCGGCGGTGTTCTCTCCGTTTGTGGACAGGCATCTTGTGTGGGCCTCGCCCATGCATTTTTGGCCTAGTAGTGCACTGACATTGAGATGTGCATATCTGCACTACTTCTCGTACTGTATCTACCTTTGTATGAGTTTATATATCTGTATATAATTGACACATGTATACTGATACATTACAATGTTTGCACTGATTTCGTTTTGTCTTTGCATTCTTCCTGGGGGGTTGGGGGTTGTTACTGTGCATTGGTGTGTGTGTTGTAATATGCAAGGGTGGGGGTGGGGGTGTTGCGTGTGTGTCCCCTTGACTTTTGCCTCCCCTATGTTGTAGGTGCAGTACTCACCGTTGTCTTCGCCGCCGCCGCCGCAGGTCTTCGTAGATGAGTAGGAAGAGAAGGGCAGGTAGGATTCGTAATTCCGGCTCCATGGTGTCCTCCTTCCTCGTGGGGTGTGTTACGGTGAGCATTTTCCCATTGCAGAAACTGTTTCCGCCGTGTTTTTATCCATGGTGAATCCGCCCCGGAAAAGGTGGCGGATTGGCGGGTTGTGATACTATGGGCGGTACATTGTCTTCCGCCTGTCTGTTGGCGGTGCCCGCCGCGCTGCTTGTCTGTACCATCGTGGCGGGCGGAGTGTTAAAGTGTCTGTCTTTGTTGGCGGTTTCCGCCACGGTCATAATTCCCTCTTTTTGTCCGCCGGCCTGATTGCGGTATTACCGCCGCTTTAACACCGTCCGCCAGGGTTGTAATGACCCCCTAAGTTTCCTTGTTCATTGGTAAGAATACAAACTCATGATTGCATTCTTTAAATCAACGTCAGTGCGTGAATCACAAAACACTAAATACAGACTGCAAGATACATTTGTAAGGCGAATCATTGTTTTGATGTCAGACAAGGCCTATCATGTAGCAAGGCACTTTAAAATGTTGCATGAGGAAAAACTTGCAAGACGTGATGTGGCTGTTTTTCTATCCTGGAGTGGCTTGACAATGAGGAGCCAGCCATGAGAGACTCTGTTGGTTACTATATGACCTAGCGGAGGTTGGCACTAGGTTAGTTATAGTTAGGACCTAATTTTTATAGAAAAACTGTCTTTAGGTTTGCCTAGCGCCGGTTGATGATTCTTCACAAAATTTTCCAAAAAACTTTTACACTCACTTCAGCTGCTCTCTGGACAGTTTTGGGGTGATCCACCAAGTGGGGGCCGAGAAAAAGGAGGGGATCCCAATACCTGTTTTCCCTATTCATTTTTTCCATAGCGATTTTGAACAGTGATAGCGCCAAAACCACGGGATGGAATTACACCAAATTTGGCAGAAAGGTAGCTCTTGATCTAGAAAGAGGCCTTTTGGTTATCTGATGTAAATCTGCTCAGTAGTTTTAGAAAAATCTATCAAAAATCTAAATTTGTATATATAGGGACACAATGGAATAATGACCCCTTCTGATCTTGTGCTGAGATCTGATTGTCTGACAGCCCTTCAACAAGGAAGTATTGGCAACCATTGTAGGGCTTGACTTCAGCCAAGTCCCAAAAAAACATTAAAAAAAGAAAAAAGCCCAGGGTAGGGACACCCTCAACCCTTAACTCTGGTGCTGGAGTCCAAGAGGGACACCCCAGGGCTAAAAAGCACTTTAAAAATGTTGTTGCGAAATTGCGACAGGATGGTTAATCTACTGAAAAAGTTGAATCAAAATGGAGCATGGTCTCCAGTGATTCTTAATACCCAAGCCCCAGGTGGGCCAAGTCCCAAGAGCATTGATATTTGTAACGTAGGGGGGCTGCCCAGTCCTCCCACTGCCCGGGGACTGCTACCCCCCCTTGGCAAAAAACATTATGTGTGCGGGGAGCCTGCAGGCTCCTGCAGCCCCAGGGACACCCACCTCCCCAGGGCTATTATTAAATTTAATTCAGGGGGCAGCACACCCCCCCCCCACAGCCCCATCTTCCCGGGGCTTACAAGAAATAGCATGCGGAGGTGTGCGGACCCCTGATGCTGCGTGGACCACCACCTCCCAGGGAGCTGACAGCCCCCACTAAGCAAAAGCAAACATAGTCCATTTTCTGAGAGTGGGAGATGTCAAACAGCTCTTTCTGTCAGAAAGCAGAGTTTTCATCTGTCTTCCCTGCATGCAAAAATGTGTGCAGGGAAGACATATGAAAACATTGCTCCCACAAGCACGGAGCTGCTATTAAAAGCTGGTCTCTGCTTGAGGAAACAATGCTGGCTTCCACATGATGAGAGGAGCCGGGTAGGACCGCGGGTGCCTTGAGGCTCCTATCACGGTCCATTCACTCTCTCCCTCTCTCTCTTCCATCTCATAATGGGAAGGAAGAGAGAGAGAGAGAGAGATGGTCATTACAATGGTCTCTCTATGCAATGATTTAAAAAAAATTAAAGAGTCACCTGTGGCATAATGGTTAGGGTCACAAACCCTCACACTGAAAATTGAGAGTTCTAGTCCAGGTGTGTGTGTGTGTGTGTGTGATTATTTTCCCTACTTTAATTTATTGGCAACATCACAATTTTAAGGTTACTAATAAAAGGCGATCACACTCTTTTCAATTGACAAATGTATTTTTCTTTTCAATTTGCCCATAAATATCTCATTATAAGTATATCATTTGATATAGCCTAAAAAAACTCTCTCTGTTTCACACTAATTCTCTCTCTTTCAATCTCTTTCTCCCACTCACACACCCACTCAGACACTCACACACCCACTCGTAGACCCACTCAGACCCTCTTGTACCCATTCACAGCTGCACTCAGACCCTCATACACCCACTCACAGACCCACTCAGACACTCACGCACCCACTCAGAGACCCACTCAGACTCTCACACACTCACTCACAGACTTACTGAAACCCTCGCACACCTACTCACAGACCCACACAGACATTGACGCTCCCAATTACAGACCCATATTTGGCGTCAGGAGAGGATAGCAAGGTGACGCACATAAATACAATTACTCACTGCCTATGGGTCAATGTGTGTGATTTGGCTACTACTATTGTTGTTGACCCACTGTGTGACCATTACAAGGTGCATTATAGCAAATATGCTTGTATGCATGTGGAGTCAATGTGTCCAACCCTCAGATGCAAGTCAGTGTGGAAATGAGAGAGGACATGTGTTAGTCATACATGTAGCAACAACTGCTGTGTGTACTTTCTAGTTTTTGGGTAACATAAACACCATAAATGACAAAGCATGCACTGGATAAATAGCAGACGGTTGTTTATGTCAATGGTCTAAAACTTGGCCATCACATGTCCTGGAATGTTGGATACTACTTCCTAGGCACTTGTTGGTTAACCCACCATGAGTCAGGCACGGGTACATACTAAGTGGGTACCGCGTTTGTGACACGGAGACCCAAAGATAAACCACATTTGTAATGTTACAGCACAGTTGAGGTCATATAACTGAGCCACGACTCTCGTGTGGCAGTGGAGGACCAGCATACCAAGAAGCACGTGGCCACATATTTCCAGTGGTAAAATGCTCAGAGGTGTCTGGTTCATGTGTGTGGGCCAATGTTTAGCCTGTATTTTATTAGGGGTCTATGTTGTCACAGTTACGTGCAGGTCTAGTCATGAGTCTGTGGCGACAATTCCTCTATCTACAAAGTATCCTTTCGCAGATCAATAGAAGTAAAGCCAATGAGGATTTGAGAACATACATAAGGATGGTCCAACCCTGTCACTGCAGACATGTTATGAGACTGTCAACATGGCAACCTTGGTGTGCTGAGTAAGTTAATATCTCAGGATTCTTGTACCGGCAGGTGTCCTCATAACATTTGTACACAGGTTGGCCTCTAAAATTCCCACTGCATCTGGGAACATCATTGCCTCTGTGCTGATTATTCTCGCAGCTATTCACCACGCACGCCCCATCAATATGTTGTGAGCAATGTGAATCAGCGTGTGGACTGTCAGAGTCCTAACATGTGTAGACATTTCATGCACATTATCTGACGCTGCTGGTTCTGCTGGAGGCACCATACCCAATCCCTGCATACGGCCATGGTACACTGTCACAATTTGTCACTTATGCATACATGAGACACAGACAAGGGATAGGCCATGATTTGGGTATTTGGAGACAAGTTCCCAAACATGGTACGATAAATAAACAGATTATGCTATACAATGTATTTGAGTATGCATTGTAGACCCACCTGACAAAATACCCCAGGAGGAATGTGAGGGTTGGGAAAGCAACTATGATACAAATGTAGCCACAAGGAATCTTCAGGGTAACGCACAGACAGGAGCCAGTCAGGCTAACAGGATGCAGGGTTAATCAGGATCCAGACATTTCACAAGGTAAATACACAGTGGTCAGACTGAGACTGGTCAGAGTAGGAACAAGACAGTTGAAATGGAAAACTGTGTTTGTCCTGTGTTTTGGAAGGTAACACATTAACCCAAGGGCTGTGTTACACAGCTGAGTTAAACGGCAAGGCATAACAGTGTTATAGATAAAATAGCAGCTTCTATGCTGTTCCAAGCATCTACAAGGGCAGTGCATGTTCAAATGGCTGGTCTCCATGGAGGTGCTCACAGGTGTGTGCAGCACCAGTCTCTCCCAAGTCCTGTATGTGAGATTCAAGTTCAAAGGGCCAACATTACTGTTCACATGGGAATCACCGTACAGGTGATAACAGGTCTTAGAAACTACAAGCCAGTGCATTATTTAACGTGACGTCCATGCAGACAGAAGTACAATGACCATGGCATACCATACTAAAGGGGGAAGCACACTGGATTTACATTGTGAGTCTGGGAGTGTGTAGAGGAGGGATTATCTGGGTACACATATTACCATTCCAGGGACCTCTGAAGACGGGTGGGGTGAGACCGGGAACATGGGTGTGTCAGGACTTAGGACATGGGCTGTACACGGGATGTCATGTGCGCAATGCTTGTCATAGCTGTGGCACTTGTGCTATCTATTTGCTGCTTATATGAAATTCTAGTCACACATAGTCCTTGCAAAGATATGTCTACTGTCAAGGGTCTGGTCATACATTCCTGTTACTAATGCAATAGCACATCCACTGCCTCATGTATGATGCTTTTTGTTCCATTATTGACTGATGGTGTCTTAGTTGTGTTCCATATGCTGCAATTAACCATGTTGCCAACATGTATGTGTGAAATAGGTGTGGTCCTCTGCTATTGCCCTTCAAATGTGAAATGTACAGGATATATGTCATTTACAGTGTGTGTGAATGTGACTGTAGATTCATACGCATCACAATAGATTTGGAATTTTCTGTGTCCTTATCGGTATATCAGCAATGATCCATGAGGCTACACTCCTATTCTGATAGTTAGAGATAATGTTATGCAAGAATAATTACCCAGACCATGATATGGTGATTATTATAGGTGTTTATTTACATATGTTAAAACAGTTGTGATGGTGAGTTGAGTGAAAAGAAATTGTGGACAATATTTTGGTGCCTACGTATTCCTGCAGCTGTGTTTGGTTGGTCCCCCTCATGTTGATGGCCAGCATCCTCCTCTTCCTCTGCTTCAGGCATTTGTGGCTCTGGTTCAAATAGAGGAATGTTCCTTCGTACACATATGTTGTGCCGGACGGCACAGGTCAAAATTATCTTGCAGACCATTTATGGTGAGTATAGGAGGCTGCCTCCAGTGATGTCGAGGCATCTGAATCTTGACTTCAGGATGCCAAAGGTCCTCTCGACTATGGTGCTTGTCCTCCTATGTGCCTCATTATAGGCACTCTCTGCTGCAGTGCTTGGGTTGGAAAAAGGGGTCATAATCCATGGCTGGATAACATACCCCTGGTCAGCTGAAAGAGAAAATGATTGAGAACATGTTGATGTAGCTTGCCCCATAAATATCACCTTGCATGGCAGTAGGTCTCTTGTGTTGTCTGTGACTCATTGGTGTTTGTGTTATTGTGTCGATTCCTAGGGTTCGAGGATGTACCATCAGCATTGGGTTGTTTCCTTAGCTGAACGAGTGTTTGGCTGCTGACCGGATGTCAGCAGTATTTTTGTAGAGTTGCAGTACAGTGTGTACTCCCTTGCATTGTGACTTGTGATACAGGTGTCCCTGTGTCTTAACTGAGGGTGAGATGATAGTTCCATACACAGAATCAATTTGACAGTGGTGGTAACATATTTGCATCTATGTACCCTGGACATCCCATACATTTTGACATATGCAATAGATTAATTTAACCATCAGTGAGACCCTTAGATTTTGCAAGGTGACAATTTGCCAAACTTCTCCGTATGTTGTGATCACTGACGTGTTAACATTTGACTATACACTAATTTTACATGTGTGACAAGTTCACTGCAGACCTATTTCTCTGCCCTTGCCAAGTTGACTCAGGTTGTAACGTGTACCTAGACTACTGCACATGTTCTAGTTCAGCTGGCTAGCTTGGTTGTGAGGTTGTCATTTGGATTTTCAGAAGGTCCGTATGGCAGTACATCTGTTGTGTGTGTGTTAATTTGTCACAATCCGTATGTGTAGGAATATGCACTTTCCATATTGTCCCATCAAGACGTGTTCTTTGAACAGTCCACTTGCCTCTTGGTAGTGGACAATGTGAGAGCAGGAGTGATGTGAGATATTGGAAACGCCACAAGGATTACATGTGACCTTCATTGTAGTCATCATCATGCTATGTGTGTCATGGTGTTTGACCTACAGCAAAAAACATTCCACACCCCTTACAAAGTACATATTGATTTGAAGGGTGTTTGATTGAGTGTTATTGATGTGATATTGAAGTTTAATCTTCACAGATGTACTGCCAGTTGGGGCCATGTGTTTGTCATTGTGTTGTTTTACATTTTCCCCTTGTGTCTGTGGAGTGGCATCAGTTGTTATTTGGAATGGTCATTTGTCCCTAGGTATGTCTCCCATTGGATGAAGATATCAAACATGCCTAGCAGTGTCACAACCTCAGTGTGTTCCTGTCCACATGTCGATGTTGTGTGGTATGTGTTGTGTGTCCTAGAGGGTTGCTGTGCAGTGTGTACATAGGTAGGTTTCTGTACTTACCAACAAGTAGTCCATTTCCATATCGTCCATCCTGGAAGTGTTGATTGATGGTGCAGTGACGGAAGATGAATGAATCATGGACACTCCCAGGATACTTTGCCATGATGTTGGTGATCAATCCCTGGTGATCGACAATGGCCTGATGGAGTGTGTGTGCTTCCTTTTGCGGTATAGATATCAGTTGCAGCAGGTGGCACAATGAGTACATGTGTGCAGTCAATGGCACCAAGGATGTGTGGGAAGCCATTAATTTGGTAAAACCCCTGTTTTGTCTACTGCTGCTTCTGCTGTGTGTTGGTGAAGCAGATGTGGCGGGGTGTGAGGAAGATGATGGCATCCAGTACCTTGGGTAGGAAGGTGGAGAATGATGGCTGTGAGATCCCAGCAACCAGGGCGCCAGTGATTTGAAAGGAGCCACTTGCCAACATGTGTAGTGCAGCTAGCAGCTTGGTCTCTGGTGGAATGATTTGAGGTGTCTGCAAGCTGGGTGCCAACTGTGGCTCAATGTTGCGCAGGAGCTGCTGAATGGCTTGCCAGTTTAGCCTGTACCTCTGGATGATGTCATGTTCCCTGAGGCCATGAAGGGTTGTCCTGGTGCGGAATATCCTCTCATGCCTTCTGCGTTGCCTTTAGGGTCCCTGCTGGTGTTGTGGAAGCTTCTGTTGCTGGTCCTGTGCTCTGGGTCTGCGTGCACGCTGGATGAGAAGCACCTCCATGTCTTCCTTTTGGAGCTCTGCTGTTGCTTCTGTGTGTTTTAATTAAATACAGGTGTATTTGCCCCATTTTAACGCCTGCCCTGACCCAGGCGTTAATTTTTGACGCAAATTGGGCTGTGCGTCATCTTCTGACTCTGCGTCCCGGCCGTGCGTCATTTTTGCGCGGTAGCATAAATAAGGTGCATGGGTGTTTGAGTCATTTTCTGGACGGGAATGCCTACCTTGCATGTCATTAACGCAAGGCGGTTTCCCGCATCCAGAAAATTACGCACAAGGCAGGATTTTTGCGTTCGCTGGCTCGTGCATCAAAGTTTAAATATGGTGCACGGTTTGCGCTGAATGTGTGTCAAATATTTTGACGCACAATCAGCGCAAACGGAGTATAAATATGCCCCTTGGTTTCTTTCTGCTGTGAGTGCTGCCTTCTCATAGGATTTCATTGGAAATGCCCTCATATCTATGAGGTATTGTCTGATTTATGAGGGGTAGCGTAGGAATGTTTGGTATGGTTGTAATGGTAGTGCGAAATGCTGCTTACTGGTATAGGTGGATTTTTTATTAACCATTATAGAAATGCCACTTTGAGAAAGTGAGCATTTCTCTGTGCTTATTGCTCGTGTTTTGCAGCTTGACTCCAACCCACGTCTGGGGCAGAGTGACAACTGGGCTTTGTGCATAATTTTCACACAGCCTGTACACAGGGAGGGTGGAAGTGTCACAGAGGTGCATCTACATATTGAGTGGTCTTCCTGGGCTGAGAGAAGTGAAGTCAGGGCACACCTGCATTTGTAAAGGCAGTGTCCTGGCATCACACAAAGGGCTTGTTTACCCCAAACTGATGTCTGGATCCTGTGCGGGAGGAGAGAGGGGACCCTCCTGGAACAAGTTGTAACTGGTTGGAACCTCCTCGCCCTCTTTTTGTTAACATTGTGCAAAACTGAGTATAAGTACAGGGGATTTTCCCCATGTAAGGGAGACACTTTTAACACACTTGGAACTGGACTCAGAATGCTCCTGGAGGGACTCACCAGGAACCGCCTTGATGTTCCTGTTATGGGCATTTATGTTCACTAGCGCAAGTGCATTGTTATTAACGCGTTTTCTGTGACGTTATGCCTTTCTGAAGACATGTGTTTTTAACATAATATGTGCATTATTTTAGTAATCTTTTCCTGACTACTGCTTATGTTGCGGAATAATCAGTAACCTATGTGTTTTATGTGACTACGGCTGGTTTTCACAGAGTAATAGCACTGTGTAATGTTCTGACAACTGCTTGGGTAGCAGGGTATTACTGACATGTGGTGTTTGGTCTAATGATGTTGTGTACAATACAGTTTATTTTTATATAACTTGGTGTTGTGTTTCCTTTGAGGTGGGGATAGTGCGTCACGTGTGTTGTGCGAACACTTTACACATTACCTCCGTGTTAGGCCTGACTGCTCGAGCCTAGCTACCAAGGGGTTGAGCAGGGGTTATCTTGGCTGACTAGAGTGGGTGGGTTCTGCCTGGCTTAGGTGCATACCCTAGCCAACCAGAAACACAATTTCTAACAGATTACTACACACATATCCATTCAGTGGACACATACCCTTGTCCTGGGTGACACCAGTCTTACCTATAAAGTCAAATCTTGCCCACCACAGCAAATGGATCAGCAATCAGGGTGAAACACACACAACTGTAGGTATGCAACACAAATTACTCAGGAATAACAAAGAGGTTGAGAAAGAATGCGAGAACAAATATGTACTGTTTGACTTTTTCCCTTATGCAAGGTCATCCCCAATCTTTTTGCCTCCTGCCTCCTATTTTTTTCTGACCTGTGTTGTTGGCTTTGAGCTCTGAGCACTTTACTACTGCTAACCAGTGCTAAAGTGCAAATGCTCTCTGTGTAAATTATATTGTTGATTGGTTTATCCATGACTGGCATATTTTATTTACTGGGTAGTCCCTAGTACAATGCACTAGAGGTGCACAGGGCCTGTAAATCAAATACTACTAGTGGGCCTTCTGCACTAGTTGTGCCACCCACATTAGTAGCTCTGTAATCATGTCTCAGACCTGCCACTGCAGTGTCTGTGTGTGCAGTGTTAACCTGCCAATTCGACTTCGCAAGTGTACCCACATGCCAAGCCTAAAACCTTCCCTTTTCTTACATGAAAGACAACCCTAAGGTAGGCCCAGGTAGCCCCATGGGCAGGGCGCAGTGTATGTTTAAGGTAGGACATATACCAATGTCTTTTATATGTCCTAACTGTGAAATACTTCCAAATTCGGTTTTCAATGTTGCAAGGCCTATCCCTCTCATAGGTTAACATGGGTACTGCCTTTAAATATGATTAAAACATAGATTCCCTTTGGGAGTGGATAGAAATGTGGAGTTTGGGATTCCCTGTCTGGGTCAGTTTGACAGTTGGGCTGTTTGCACCTCTCTCTAGACAGTAACGCAAAGGGAGCTCAATCAAACAATCAAGGATTTGTAAAGCACACTATTCACCAGTGAGGGTCTCAAGGCGCTGAGGAGGGGAGGGGAAAAAGGTGGGGGGAGGTGCTGCTACTACTCGAACAACCAGGTCTTGAGAAGTTTCCTGAAGGGAGGGAGGTCTTTGGTCTGGCACAGGTGGGTGGGAAGAGTGTTCCACGTATTGGCGGCGAGGTGTGAAAATGATCTACCGCCGGTTGTGGTTCTGCGGACGCGTGGGACAGTTGCGAGGACGAGGTCAGCGGAGCGGAGATGTCAGGTCAGGGTGTAGAAGGAGAGTTGTTTGTTGAAGTATTCTGGTCCGGTGTTGTGCAGTGCTTTGTGAGTGTGGGGTGTAGCCTGCATATCCTGATGAGCCATCTGTTCTAGGAGGGAGGGGAGGAGTGGTCACTTACACCTGAAAGGCTGTGCCTGCCCTTACACAATGCAGTCTCCAACCCCCTGGTGTGTGTCTGGGGCCTGGCCTGAGCAAGGCAAGATTTCACAAACAAGAGAGACTTTCCTTTGAAGTAGGCCTACTTCAAAGGCCAAAATGGGTATCAGAAGAGCACCCAAAACCACAGACTTTAGATCACTTCTGGACATCAAGAGGGACCTCTGCCTCGAGAAGGGCTGAAGAGCTGAGGAGAAGTGCTGCCCTGCCTGTGACTGTGCTTTGCAGAGCTATCCTGCAGTTGCTGCTTCTGCCTGTGCATGTGGACAGAGACTGGACTTTATTGTGCATTCCTGCTTGTGAATAAATCTCCAAGGGCTTGTCCTGTGCTTGCCTCCTGTTGCTGAAGTCTCAGGGTTATCAAAGACTTCCCCTGCCAGCACCTGGACTCTCTGCTGAGACTCCTGCCCTGCCAAGTGGTGCCCTGTCCAGTTCCTGGGCTCTTGAAAGGCGAAGCTGTCAGACCAAGACTGAAAATCCACGCATAGACCGCCGTACGGGGGAAATATCGACGCACCTTCCGAGACGCGGCTGAAAAACAACGCGCCGTTGGCTTTGCTGCAGAAATCAACACTCCACCAGCATCACTGCTGGAAAATCAACGCACATAGCTGGAAAAACAAAGCGCAACACCCGCTGACGGAGGCTGATAACGTTGCAACCCACATTGCACGGTTTTGCTGATACCATGTAGCAGGATTTTTGACGCAAACCTTGCTGGGCACGAGAAAATGACGCAATGCCTGTTTGGACCCGAGTGCTGCCCAGATCATTGCATTGCTCTCCTGCTGGGAGGAAAACTGACACACGCCGACCCGACCAGAGAAGGAGAAATGACGCACAATCTTGCTTGCGGATAAGAAATCGGCGCACCATTAACTTTTTTCAATGCAAACTTGCCCGTTCGTGTTATTTTGACGGTACCCAGATACTTTTCAACGCTAACAGTGTTTTACCTATTTACAAAAGGGTTTAAGACTCTTTTGCTTTCATAATTAATAACTTGACTTGTGTATGTTGGATTTTTGTCGTTTTTATCTTGTTTTGTTTATATAAATATTTCCCTTTTTCATGTCATTTTTTATAATTTTCATTAAGTTACTGTGTGTGTTGGTACAAATACTTTACACACCTAGAACTCTGAAGTTAAGCCTGCCTGCTCGTGCCAAGCTACCAAAGGGGTTAGCGGGGGTTAGCTGAGGGTGATTCTCCTTTACCCTGACTAGAGTGAGGGTCCTTGCTTGGGCAGGGGGTAACCTGACTGCCAAACAAAGCCCCCATTTCTAACACATACCCAAAAAACAACACCTTGGGTTTATTGTGATCAAACAGTGAAGATCAAAGGGCATTGGCCAGTTCATGTGTCAGTCCATGCATGGCATTGTGTACCAGTTTGCCTTTGATCATTGCCAGAGAACCTCCACAGGAAGGGGCATCAAGTGGGTATGCAGGCACATCATGGATTATTTTTTGGTGGGGTGGGTCAGATTTGGGATGGGTGGGTTTGGGTTTGGAAGGGGTAGGGTTTTTCTTAGGAGGGATGGGCTTCTTCTTTGGGGTGAGATTGGTATAAGTGCATGCAGTGAGGCAGGTTTGACAGGGAAGGACTAGGATCTGGAAGAGATGGGTTGGAATGTGGGTTTTGGGAGGGGGTGGAGGTCACAGGGGAAAGGGCAAGTTCAAAAAGGAAACTTTCCTTGGGGAAAATGGGTAGTGACTTCAGAGGGGATTGGGGTTTGGGAGGTTGAGGGAATGGTTGTCTTGCCTGTGGGTGTTGATGCTGCTGATGTGTGCGTGTCTGCGGTGTGCTTGGGTGGAAACTGTTGCATGTGTGAATGTTGGCATTTGCGTGTCTTGGGGTCTGGGAGGTGGAGGTGCTGGATGATGTGGGAATGATGGATGTGTGTGTGTGTGTGTTGGGGTGGTGTCCTGGGCTATGGTGGATTTTGTGGCTGTGTTTGTGGGTGTTGTGGTGGTGTCTGGGGTGGATGAGGTAGCTGTGTCTGTGTGTGTTGGGGTATATGGGGCTATGGTGTCTGAGGTGTGTGGGTTGTGAGATATTGTCTGGGTGTATAGTGGGTGTGGTGGATGTGTCACTGAGTGTTGTGGTGATGTCTGTGGTTATTGTGGTTGTACTGTATGGGTCGATGTGGGTGTTGGGGTGTATGTTGGAATGGTCGGTGTTTTGGTGTCTGTGAGTGACTCTTGAGTGTTTACATGCCAGTGTGTTTTGTAGTGCTTGTCTTTATGCATGCTGTTTGTGTGTTTTGAGGTGGGTGGGTGTGTGCAGAGCTTCCTGTGGCCTGTGTGCTTGGGACAGGGGGAATAGGGATTTTGGATTGGGAAGAGGTAGGCAGTGGGGGGAGGATTGTGGGAGGGTGGACAGCTGGCATAAGTGAGGAGACCAGAGCCTAGAAAGATCTCTGTGGGACAGATATGGCATTATGAATGCCTTCCAGGTACACAAACACCTGCTGGAGCAGGCTGCTCTGCACCTGGATGGCATTCAGAATGGCAGTCTGACCCACAGGATTACTGCTCAGAAGGTCAATAACCTCTTTACTCAACGCAGCAGGGGTAACCGGGACAGAGGGTGAGATGCTTGGGGCGAAAGAGACACTCACCCTCTTGGGGAAGAAGGCACGGCCTTCTACATTGGGGACAGCAGGGAGGGGGGGATGGAACTGGAGGTGGAAGACAAGGGTGGAACAGCAGCAGGTCCTGATGGGTCTGCCACCACTAGGGAGTGGCCACTGGAGGTAGATTCAGAAGATGATGAGGTCAATCCTGTGTCCTCTGTGGCATTGTCCTCACCCTCCGCACCACTGGGTCCCCCATGTCGGTCGTCTCATGACTGGATGTACCATAGCCAGCTACTTCCCCACTTGGTTCCACTCTTTCTCCTCTGCTTGCCTGGGATTATGCTGAAATTACAAAAATAAGTAGGGTCACTACATTTTCCTGATCACACTTGAACAACAGCTGTGATTAGCAAAAATTACCATGATGTACAGTGGCCCCCAGCAACAAGCGCCACCAAAGAACATTTGCCACACCATATGCATGCATGCTACATGAACTGTCAACAGATGGCCTAAGGAATTTCAGAATCACAAACAACTCCAATTGCATTGGTGAAGTTGTGCAATCACAGTACCCATTGAACAAGTAAGCGACCTTATCACCTTCAATGGTTTGCCTCATGTAGCATTCCTCAGTTACCTGTTGTTATGCAATAGTAGGGCAATGGCAAGTTCATTTACACAGATCCCACACAAGGTCATGCATCCGGCTAAGCTTCATATACCCAGTACCACATCACGAAGAAATGATGGTAAAAAATCCAGCCATGTTTCTGACAGAAGTACAGTAACCTGAAGAAGGTGACATGGACATACCTATGTCACACTGAAAACAAATCAACAGTGCTCACTTTACTTTGTGTAAATTGTCCTAATGGAGTCATGGAGGTTGTACTAATGTTGCTCAGATAGATAACACAGCTTGCACAGAACTGTACACTGGAGACTAATTGCGCAAAATGTCAGGGAGATGTGCATACAAAATCCACACCACAATAAATCAGCTAGGCCCAGGGATTACTCATCGCTTGAGTTGGTACTCCTGACAATAACATACTCCGATTGCATCAGTAGAAGACAATAGTCCTTTGAATATTGGAGAAGTCAAAGGGATTCTCAGGTTCTTGTAGAAAGCCCTCAACATGTTGCCCAATGGGAAGCCATATCGCTGCCTCTTTTTGTCATGCAAACACAGATTCCCTTGGATGAATGGTTGTACAATTAGCATATGATTCCAACATAACTGCAAGTTACTCCATGATGCATGTCAACACTTAGGGCCAGTTGTAGCAAAGTAAAATTTTGCGAGTTGCAAATTGCGAATCATACCGACTTGCAATTTGCAACTCGCAAAATTTTATGCAGAAAGGTGTCTCAGACACCTTCTACGACTCGCTATGGGGTCGCAAAGACCCACCTCATGAATATTAATGAGGTGGGTCGCATTTTGCGACCCCATAGCGAGTCCATGCACTCACAGGGATGGTGGCCTGCTGGAGACAGCAGACCTCCATGTCTGTGACAGCTTTTTTAATAAAGCAGTTTTTTTTTTCCTTTTTGCAGCCCGTTTTCCTTAAAGGAAACGAGTTGCAAAAAGAAAAACTTCCGAAACCATTTGGTTTCAGTTTTTTCGGCATTCACAAAGGGGAAGGGGTCCCATGGGGACCCCTTCCCTTTTGCGAATGAGTTACCACCCACTTCAAGTGGGTGGTAACTGCGAGTTGGTTTGCGACCGCATTCGCGGTCACAAAGCAACTCAGCATGGCGATGCGGTCACAAATAGGAAGGGAACACCCCTTCCTATCTGCGAGTCGCATCCCCAAATTGCGAGTCGGTACCGACTCGCAATTTGGAGATGTGCATCGCGTTAGGCTGTTTGCATGGCGCAAACTGCGTTTTTCGCAGTTTGCGACATGCAAACAGCTACCTGCATCTGGCCCTTAGGTAACAAACCTTCCCCATTTCACATGTGCAAACCACTTTGCTACATGATTCTACTACATGATTCTACATCGATGACATCAAAATTCACACTGTGGATAAAACTGTAGTCCTTTCTGTCACGTCCTTCATTGCTACTGCAGCTGTACCTTCCAAATTACATGCAATGATGGCTAAGGGTATGTGTGAGCCACCAGTCAGTGGTGAAACACTCCTGTCTGTGGCCCCACAAGAACTGTAGCCCCATCACATGTCCAATTCTGAAAACATGTTGGCATGCATACATATGTGAGGGAATTCAGACATCATCCCATTAAGACAGGTATACCATGCATGAAACAGCAGTTAAAATGAGTTGGCAAAATTGAAAGGAACACATGCAAACATTAAGGGACAAGGAATGATGGCAACAGTGATGTCACAAAAATCATGTCAATGGACATTCACCACTTACCAAGGGAAAGTACTACTCTGTGACTGCACACAAAGAGCAATGCATGCTCTGTCACATGTCCTCCTTCACATGGCAGACAGTAGTGAGGCATCAACACTCTTGACACACTGAAGACAAGTGGTCTCTGGGGGACAGATGCCAATATACTCACTTGAGTAGACACATGACTCAGGACAGTGATCAATAATTTCATGTTGTTTGGGCTGTCACCCTGAAGAGTAGTAGACTGTGAGTACAAATTAAGGCCAGGGCAACAAACAACATTACCTGATTGATCGCTGTACTCAGCCATGTGTTAGCCCTGGAGAGTTAATCGGTTGTGGACTGTCTTTGGTTGTGTCCTACGTCACTGGGCTAAGGGCAAGGCATATCAGCATGCACCAACTTCCAAATCTAAACAAACAGTTACTCATCTTGTGTGTCACACATCGACCATCCCCAAATTTCAGGGGGAGATGGCAGAATGTAACACATCAACTTGGAAATGTTACAGGCAGGAAAATGCTCTGGACTTACCCCCTTGTAGCTGCTGTGCTGCCTTCAAACGCCCGTCAAGCTCAGGGTAGGCCACCACCAGTATGTGGGCTATTACGGGCATAAGGCCCTGATGTGCGCCCCGCCCACAATGAGAGGGGAGCCCCAGCTGGACCTCTGCGATCTTCCAGGTCCAGTGTCACAGGTCCTCCCACCTCTTCCGACAATGAGTGCTCCGCCGGCTATGGACCCCCAGGGTCCACAACTTCATGGTGATGGCTCTCCAAATTCCCTTCTTCTGATGGGCATTTGCCTGTATGGATGCAAAAGACGAATCAAAAGGTTAAAAACACTATTTTTTGCCCAAATGGTTGTGCCACACACATATCTGAAAAACAAGCACAACATTTTAAACTTGTCAACATACCACAAGTGCAAAGCACAAAAGTGCAGGGACATGACTACACACTTTTAGAGTCCGATGCAGACTAACCCACTATCCTGCTCATGGCTTACAATGACTAAGCAAGCCTTCTGACATCAGGTAGCCCAGGCTCAAGAAAAGTACTGTGATGTGAGCCATAATGAAACACAACACACAATTGTGGCTTTCTGAAAGGGAAACTCCTTGGGTCTAACAGGCAGACATCTTTGCACTCTGTAACATTGACTTAATGCATACAGGGCCAGATGTATGACTATTTCATTTTGCGAATCTCTAATTGCAATTCATTGCGAATCACAATTAGAGACTCACAAAATGAAATGTACAAATGTGTCTCAGACCCATTTAGTGATTTCCAATGGGGTCATGTTTGTCACTTATGCAATATGCCTGTACTGGACAAATATGACTTATGAACAGGTAACAACAGAGGTGTGGGAGTAAAGACCTGTCATACATCAATGACACACATTAACAATGATGCAAAATGCACATAAGTAGTAGGTCAGGGATTCACCTCAGTACTCATTCCTAATCTAGTCAATGGACTAAGGCATTCCGGACAAGGTCTGACACTAGAGCCTCATTTTGGCCACATGCCAGAATCTGCACGTCTACAGGGAGTGGGCACTGTGCCATAGTTGCATGGCCACAATAACTGTACCCCAGCATGGACTATGTCCCATAGTGGGAGATACATTTGACAGGCCATGGTTTCTGCAGGCTGAGCATACAGAACCTACGTGGCACTCACATTTCCATCACTTCCATGCATGACAGTACATCATGTGGTCATCATCAATGTGGTTTGTGGCTTGTGTGGCACTCTGAAGGGCACAGTGAGTCATTATATGCTTCTAATACAAACGTTTGGCAATGCCAAATGTCGGCAGAATGATCTGTAGGACTACACACATTGCTCTCAAGATCATCAAATGCCTCAAACAGTACACATACACAGCTCATGGTGTCAAGCACACACATGTTGTTTGACATTTACAACCATCACATCCATTGATGTGTCATTGTATGGCTGGAAATTCTCCTTGCTTAGATATATGAATGCAACACAAGGATGAACACATCACACAACATAATGTTAATTTTGACCCTGTCACCCGGCAGGTCGCTCCCCCCATCTGCCCCGCAGCCCCCTGTGGGTTGAACCTCCGTTGCCGCTTTGCCGCCTGACTACTCGCTCCCTTTTTTTTGTACCCCTGCGCTTGGCTTCTGTGCCACTTCGTTTTTTCATTCTGTGCCCCTGTGTTTTGCTTTCTGTACCCCTGTGCTCTGTTGTCCCTCTCCCGCCGTCTTTTCCCGCCGTTTTTTCCCCGGGTTTTCCCAAGGGTTTTTCCCCAGCATCCAACCCTCCACACCACCAGCCAGAGAACCCAACCACCTCCGCTGCATCCTCCTCAACACCCGCTCCGCTCGCAAGCACGGCATCGAACTTTGGGACCTCCTAGATTCCACCGCCCCGACGTCGCCTTCTTGACGGAGACCTGGCTGAACGCCACCTCAGCACCAGACATCGCCATAGCCATCCCACAGGGATACAAGATCTCCCGCAGAGACCGCACCAACGGAGTGGGAGGAGGAATCGCCGTCATCCACAAAGACTCCATCAAAATCTCAACGAACACCGATGACAACCTCACCACCGCCGAGCACATGCACTTCCAGATCCACACCGACCCCAACACCACCCTCAGAGGAACTCTCATCTACAGACCTCCCGGACCCCGCCCACAGTTCAGTTACACCATCGCCGACCTCATCAGCACCCATGCCCTCGCTTCCACGGACTACATCCTCCTTGGGGACCTGAACTTCCACCTCGAGAACAACAACGACGCCAACTCCACTGCCCTGATCGACAACCTTGCCAACCTCGGACTCAAACAGCTCGCAATGACACCCACTCACGCCGCTGGACACATGCTCGACCCCATCTTCTCCGCAAGCCCCCACGTCTCCTTCAACCACACTACTGAACCACACTGGACCGACCACAGATGCGTCCACTTCACCTTCAGAAAACCCACCACACACCACGGCACCCAACAGCTACCACGCTGCTGCTGGGGCAAGGTCACCGAGGACCAACTGACTATCGCCCTCGCCCTGAGACCACCCACCGACCCAGACACCGCCACGACCAACCTCACACAGTGGATCAACGACTGCGCCAACACCCTCGCCCCTCTCAAGACCTTTACAACCAACCACACCAACAAGAAAGCCGCCTGGTTCACCGAGGACCTCTGGATCTCCAAGCACTCCTGTCGGAAGCTGGAGAAGAAATGGCTCCACGACCGAACACCAGACAACCACACAGCCCTCAAGAGCGCTATCCGCAGACATCACCAACTCATCAGGACCGCCAAGAAGACTGCCTTCAAGGACCACCTAGACAACAACGCACACAACACCAAAGAGCTCTTCAGCATCGTGAAAGAACTCTCCAACCCCAGCTCCATCACCAACGACATCCCGCCATCTCAAGACCTGTGCGACTCCCTGGCCACCTTCTTCCACCGCAAGATCACCGACATCCACGACAGCTTCAACCCCGACCCCCCCGCACCCACCACTGAGTCCACCACCCCTGAGACTACCACTCGCACCAGTCGCCTGACCGTCTGGTCCAGCATCAGTGACGAAGACACCATCAAAACCATGAACTCCACCCACTCCGGATCCCCATCGGACCCCTGCCCTCACCATGTCTTCAACAAAGCCAGCGCAGCCATCGCGCCCCACCTCCGGAAAACAATCAACTGTTCCTTCGAGACAGCAACCTTCCCAGAAAGCTGGAAGCACGCCGAGATCAACGCCCTTCTGAAGAAGCCCAAGGCGGACCCCAAGGACCTCAAGAACTTCCGGCCCATCTCCCTGCTCCCTTTTCCGGCAAAAGTGACCGAGAAGATTGTCAACAAACAGCTGACCCGCTACCTCGAAGTCAACAACATCCTGGACCCTTCCCAATCCGGTTTTCGCATTAACCACAGCACCGAGACCGTCCTCATCGCCGCCACTGACGGCATCCGGACCCTGATGGACAAAGGAGAAACAGCCGCCCTCATCCTCCTGACACGCCTTTGACATGGTCTGCCACCGCACCATATCAGCACGCCTCCATGACGCCGGTATCCAAGAGAAGACCCTGGCCTGGACCACATCCTTCCTCTCCGGCAGAACCCAGGGAATCCGCCTCACACCCTTCCGCTCTAAAACCACTGAGATCATCTGCAGCGTCCCACAGGGATCCTTCCTCAGCCCGACACTGTTCAATATCTACATGGCCCCCCACGCCCATGTCGCACGACAACAAAACCTCAACATCATCTCCTACGCCGACGACACCCAGCTGATCATATCCCTCACCGAAGATCCCCACACCGCCAAAGCTAACCTCCACCGAGGAATGAAGGCCGTAGCGGACTAGATGAAGGACAGCAGACGGAAGCTGAACTCAGACAAGACGGAGGTCCTCATTCTCGGACCCACCCCATCAGCCTGGGATGAATCTTGGTGGCCGACGTCACTAGGCACAGCCCCGGAACCCACGGACCACGCACGCAACCTGGGGGTCATCCTCGACTTCACTCTCTCCATGACCAGGCAAGTCAACGCCGTCTCCGCGTCCTGCTTCAACACCCTCCGTATTTTCAAATGGATATCCCTCGATATGAGAAAAGCCGTTACCCAGGCCCTCATCACCAACAGACTCGACTACGGGAACGCCCTCTACTTAGGAATTAGAAACAAGCTCCTGAGACGACTCCAACGCATCCAGAACGCCTCGGCCCGACTCATCCTCGATGTCCCCCGCCGCAGCCACATCACACTCCACCTGAGAGGCCTGCACTGGCTCCCCGTCAACAAAAGGATCACCTTCAAGCTCCTGATCCACGCACACAAAGCACTGCACAACACCGGACCCACCTACCTCAACAACCGACTCAGCTTCCACACCCCCACCCGAAGCCTCCGCTCAGCCAACCTCGCCCTCGCCACAGTCCCCCGCAACTGAAAAACCACAGCCGGCGGCAGATCCTTCTCCTACCTCGCCGCCAAGACCTGGAACACTCTCCCCACCATCCCACGACAGACCCAGGACCTGCTGGCCTTCAGAAGACTCCTCAAGACCTGGTTCTTCGCCCAGTAGCACCCCCCTCCCCAGCGCCTTGAGACCCTTGCGGGTATGTAGCGCGCTTTACAAATGCAGTGATTGATTGATTGATTGATTAATGTGCAATACATAGAGTACTTTTCTCCACTACCTGAACCACGTACATTCCATTTATGCCACACAAAATGTGACAACAGGCACACAAGGATTCTAACTGGCACACAGGCCCACATTGTATCCTGTGAGGAGGGAAAGGATGGTGTTAAACAGCCAAACGTGCCTATGTTCTTACCTGTTTCTTGGTGAGCCATAGAGCTGACCATACAGGAGAAGGACCTTGTCCACAAGCTTCCCCAGCTACTCTGGAAAGAAGGCAGGGGGCCCTTTCACCTGCTGGCCATGGCATGATTGCTCCCAGAGGCAGCACACAGCAGCTGAAGTGGTGGAGGTGTTGATGGCAGCAGTGTCAGGGTTCAAGTGAGTGAATTTGCAAAACGCAGCGTACATGTACGCCACATTCACGGTCATAACCGCCGGTAGTCACACCATTGGTCCACAACCACCAAAAGCAACAGCGTTTGTCTATGGCTGTGTGCACCGCAGTTGAAACTGGGCGCGGGAAGTTCCTAATGTTCAGTAGAGTATATCAGGCATCCACCATTTTGGTGCAGGCATCCACCATTTTGGTGGTTGGAAATACATTTGTGGGCCCTGAAAAATATGCCACATCACAACTATATCTGTATGATCATCACCTACACCTGCATCCCATAGCAGCCTTGATGTGTTGGTTTCTACTACACAATTAACAGTGTGTGTTGCCGGTCACAGATGGCATAGAACAGCCGTTTGCGGTTAACTGCCGGTGATGGTATTTTTGGTGGTCAGAATGGACCATCACATTTAGAGGGACACATGAGGAGCAGATAGTTGGGTGGTATCCAAATCCATGTAGTAGACACATGTGAAGATAGCCATGGGGTCACATTTGGGCCTTGAGTAGTACACAGTTTGGATGTTTAATGGGTGTAATATTATTCCAGTCATTCCTGCATTGTCACATGTACTTTTGTTGTTTACATCATGTATGTTTGTGTGTACACATTTGCTAATGTTCCAACTCATCTGATGTCACAAATAGGTACCCTGAGAGAGGGAGGAGGCGACAAGGTCCAGTCTACCGTCTACTGCCAGACCTAGTCACCTCCCTCATATGGTGGAAGCCATTGATGGGGCACATATTGCTTTGGTGCCACCTCAAGTCAATGTCAGTGTACAATGTGTCTGCTTGTCAAATCTACATCTCAAAATTGTCTGCCCTGTTACCTGGATCAGCCCATGATTCCTTTGTACTGCAGAACAGCACCTTACCCCAGTTGATGTCACAATTGCAACCATAGAGGACCAGTCCGGTTGGTAAGTCCCATCTGTCCTGATATTGTTTGTGCAACGTCAGGTGCTACAGTCGTGAAGTGAGTGACTAATTGTGGCACCAATGTCTCTTTCCCAAAACAGGAGACTCTGCATACCCAAACCGTCCTTGGTTGTGAACATTGCTGAGGAATACGACTACACCATGGGAAGACTGCTTCAATGAGGCCTATGGAAGAACATGACGGGCTGTGGAGTTGGCTTTTGGGCTCCTGAAGGCAAGATTTTGCTGTCTGGACAAGACTAGGGGGGGCCTCCTCTGCTCACCAGGGAAGGTGTTTCAGATCACCATGGCATGCTGCATGCTCCATTACATGGTCCTGTGGAGGAATACCTTTACATCCCAGAGGAGGGGAAGCCTGATGTGACACTGGGAGAGAATCCTGGAATGCCAAATAAAGATGATAGTGGTGAGGAGGAAGGAACTGCCTTGTGACAAGATCTCATCAACAGCTTCTTCTCATGAGTGTAAGCATTTTTTATGAGACGTCATGACTTTGTACATTGAACTTTAGTTGTGATAACGTTTGGAGCACCTTGTTAGTAATAGTCTTTGGAGCTCATGCTCATGCAAAATATGCAAAAGGATTTTTGATGAGCAAGCTTTTGACCTAATCACATTTTGATGCTGTTGCTTTGTTTGTGTCTGATTTTTCTGAATGACTTTGTTGTCCAGACATTTGCTATGTGACCTGTATTATGTGTATGCTTTCATAACTCCACTCCTTGATTTGTTCTTTGTTCCGGTACCTTCACCATGACATCTTCATTTGGGCATTTCAGAGTTGTGACATTGGCAGGTACATTGTGCTGTTAGGTCATACAAAGTGGACGTTGATTTTCCCTGGGAATGTGCATCACAGATGACCTGTGTCAAGACAGCTAGCACAGTGGTAGGATGGAAGTGCAGAAGACTCCACTGGACTTGTTCATTGCAGTGTGGTGGCCATGATGCATCATGTGTGCCAAGATGTGGTGAGTGAAAATGTTGCGGTAGGACACTTTCATGTTAGTCCCCCTTCACATTGGCTAAACAGTCTTTTGGTATGAACTGTGTGTGTCTGTTGATGTGTTTGATTACTGTTGGCCAAAGTGCCTGTGGCACATTACTGATAATTAATTATGTAATACCAGCAGAAGCACTGGAGTGAAATGACCCAGTATCATGTACTGTCGTACAGTCATCTGTCTGGGTGTTGCATTCCATGAGGTGCGTGTCCTTTTGAGAGACGGGTGATCTGGCTCCAGCTGACGATATCAACTATATCCAACTTTTACCTGTGTTACAGGACACTGTCTGATATGTCCATTGCTACAATGTTCTGAGTGTCTGTACCTTTATATTTTGTGGTCTGCACAGTCTGCTATGGTCATGTCTCACTTTCATAGTTACTGACATCTTGACAGCACATGTGCTGAACAAAATACCAAGATTTCTTCTGCAACAAGACGACTGTACTTATGTGATGGTGTATAATGGTTGTAAACCTGAGGTAGACAAAGTGTGCCAGATTTAATGAAAAATGAGGGTGCGTGGTGCTGCGCCGAATTTGGCAGCGTCATGCACCGTCATTTTCAAAACACAGGCATGCGCCATATTTAAAATAATACAACGCACCCTGTGTTTCCCCCTGCACTGACACTGTGTTTTCTGCCGTGTGCCAATGCAGCAACCCTTGCACAATTATGCAAGGATGGCTGCGTTGAGGGGGAGATTGTTTTTGTGCAGGAAAGAACACATTCCTGCACAAAAACAATCTTAAATGGTGATTTGTTCTTTCTATGCCTGCAGTAGAATGCAACACCCATACAAAGAGCAAAAGAAAAAGAAGAAATGAAAGCATTTCTCCTCGTTGCGCCCTGCTAACGCCACACCTGGGGTGGCAGTAGATTTTGGCGTTGCCTCAGGTTTACGAAAACCTGTAAATCTGGGGTAGTGTCAAAATGCAATGGGGGTTGCTGTACCATGCCCACAGCAACACCCATTGCACACCCTTTCCACACAAAGGCGGTCATTCTGACCGCGGCGGTCGGCGGTCGCCGCCCGCCAAGCGGTTCCAGCCGAAAGACCGCACCGCGGTCAAAAGACCGCGGCGGTCATTCCGGCTTTCCCGCTGGGCCGGCGGGCGACCGCCAGAAGACCGGCGGCCGGCCCAGCGGGACAGCCCCTTCAACGATGAAGCCGGCTCGGAATGGAGCCGGTGGAGTTGAAGGGGTGCGACGGGTGCCGTGGCACCCGTCGCGATTTTCACTGTCTGCTAAGCAGACAGTGAAAATCTTTGTGGGGCCCTGTTAGGGGGCCCCTGCACTGCCCAGTGGCATGGGCAGTGCAGGGGCCCCCAGGGGCCCCACGGCACCCGTTCCCGCCATCCTGGTTCCGGCGGTGGCCACCGCCAGAAACAGGCTGGCGGTAAGGGGGTCGGAATCCCCATGGCGGTGCTGCAAGCAGCGCCGCCATGGCGGGTTCCCTGGGCCAGCGGAAAACCGGCGGGAAACCGCCGGCTCCCCTTTTCCGACCGCGGCTTTACCGCCGTGGTCAGAATCGCCCAGGAAGCACCGCCAGCCTGTTGGCAGTGCTTCCGCCGCACTCCACCATGGCGGTCATGGACCGCCAAGGTCAGAATTACCCCCAAAGTCCTTTGTGTGAAGAGTCCGTATTCACACAGTGTTTTTTGAGCCACAAAAAGTGGCTTAACACCACCTTGTAAATATGGTGTAGTGTATAGCGCCAATGGAACATCACTAAAAGTGACGCTCTGGTGGCTCTATGGGGGACTCTTAAATAAGCTCCTGTGTACCTGCTACATATCTCTGCTTACACAAGTAGCTTGTATCTGCATCATATGGTTCACATGGTCATGCATATCTGCATAGCTAAATGTGAAATTAAAGACAGCAGACAATGAGTTGGTGACAGGCGTATTTATTTCAGTGCACATACATAAAATATAAATTTGCTCATGAATGAAAATAAAAGTGAAGTTAAGGGTCAGTTATGGTGGATGAAATCATTGGAGTAAATGCCACACTATTGAAAATCCAAAGTCCGGATACTCCTCCCATTGGAAATATAAAGTGGTTCAAGATCAGTCAACAGAGTTAATGTGTGGCACACAAAGGAAGACATTATGGAAAAGGTCACTTGCTGGCAGTGGCGGGTTTCTTGCCATCTGCACCTCCTTGAATTTTTGCTGGGCATCCCTGTTTGTGAGGGGAGGGATCAGCTGCTGCAGAGGTAGGGGTGTCTGAGACTGGTTGTGCCTCTGGAAGGTCCTCCCTTCCTGTGGGTGCTGTAGATGTACTTGGCTGTGATGTAGTTGCCACATGGGAAGAAGTAGTTGGTGAAAGGAAAGCCCTGCTCAGGGTGGTGTTGATTTCCCTCAGCACTCCTGTTAGGGTGCCCATGTTGTTGTTGTGGGCATCCATTTTGTATATTATAACCCTCTGCAGCTCCCTAATGTCCCTGAGTTCAGTCAATACCTCACCCATCACGCATAGGGACTCCTGCTAGACCTGCAAGATGTGGTGTGAGACCAAGATCTAAAATAGAATTGTCATGGAAACAGGATTTCAATCAAAATTTTCCTATATCTACATGGAAACAAATATGGTCAAAACTCCATACAACATCCCATTCAGCATCTACAACCCAAACATTATTTTATTGTTATAATCGGTTGTATTATACTCCTATAGATATTTATAAATTTAAAACTATTACAGACAGTAAGTGCTGGTCGTGTTCTAAAGAAAATAGCCATTATATGCACTTGTTTTTTTAATGTCCTTCAGTCCATACTTTTTGGAAACAAGTTTGGGATAAAGTCAATCAAATTTTGTCTATCAATGTACCCTTCAGTATATTACATATCTTTTGGGGTAATACCTCACCTATTTGGCATTCCCAATCCCTGCTTGGCAAATTGGCTGATTAACTCATTGCTAGTGCACTGCAAATTATAACTTCTAATTGGAAAGACGCCACAAAAATATCTGTTGTAGCTTGGTGGAATCTGATTTGCTATAATCACAGAATGGATCGAGCAAATGCTAATACTACTCAACTGTTAATTAAAAGAGACAAGTTATGGCTTCCTCTTACATCTTTTTTTTACAACACAAGACCTTTCATGCTATTGTTAATATTGCTTTTGAACCTCCTTGAATGTCCTTTGTTTTGTTTGTGTTCTTTCTCTTTTTTTCTCTTTTATTTTTTTATTTAGAATTAGTGGTTGCTCTATTGAGAACATGTGATCTCCATTTTGCATTGTTTTCACTTTTCTTTTCTTTTTCTTTTCTCTTTTCTCTTTCTTCTTTACTAAAATATAGCAAAAATACTAATATTTTACGGTACAATATTTTATTCTGATTGTGTATATAAATTGTTTTTATAGGTATAATTATCCTTATGACTTTTTTTGTTCCAATGTAGTTATCTTATTTGAAAAAAAAATAACAGCCCCTGTATAGTTATGTGTATTTAAAATAAAAATGCAATTACAGAAACTAGAGAAATGGTGAAAAATAAGGGGGAGTAATAGGAGCTTTCTGAGGCCGGAAGGGGTGACTCACCTAGAAGACATGCAGCCATGGAGCATGACTCGAAGAGAAGATGGAGTTCATGCTTGAAACTGCCATGGCCGCGCGATGTGAAGGGGAGAGACAAAAGCGAAAGTAGTGCACCCACACTAAAGTATATAGGTGATCATGCAATACGCCATGTAACAGGGTCAGTCTGTAAGGCGGTAATAAACTAGCCTCAAGGCAGGACAAACGCAAGGCATTTACCAACAACATCAAGGGATTTTTGAAAGATAAGCCCAAGAACGAATGAAAGTGATGGGTGTGAGGTGGGCTAGGGGAAAGCCCACAGATAGATAACAACATGTTGGAAAGCAGCACCTGTGCGTCGCCATGCTCAACCTAAAAATGTGGCTCCCCTGCAGCTGACTATGTGCACATTTGTCACTTACCCAGAGCTTTCATGCTTTTGGGCTGCAGTAAGTAGATTATTTCTGAGGTGGATGATCAGAGACTGAAGCTAAGCCCAACTATTGTGTTGTTTGTAATGGATATTGAGATTATGGAGAAAAGTAACTGTAGGAGGCTTGCCTGGTTTGTAGTGGCTACCTTGGGTACTTAAACCTTACACCAGGTCCAGTTATCCCTTGTTAGTGAAAGTAATAGTATTCTAGCAGCTTAGGCCGATAGAGGTAGCTATAGCAGAGCAATTTAGGCTGAACTAGGAGACATGGAAAGCTCATGCAATACCACTTATAGTTACAAAGTACTTATGCACAAGTAAAGACAATACTTAATAAAGGTATTTATCTGGGTGACACAGTACCAAAAATATCTTAGAGACAATACTCCTTCTGGAGGTAAATATTATCCACAATAAATACACTAGACACCAAAATTAGACAAGTAAATAGTCATAGAACAATGCAAACAGTTGGCAATCCTGTAGAATGCAATCGGCGAAAATAGGTCTAGGGGCAACACAAACCATATACTAAAAAAGTGGAATGTGAATTCCACCTAGACAAGTGTAGTGTGTGCAGAATCGCCCGGAGAGTAAGAATACAGTAAAGTTAAGTAAATTACCCCACCCCAGAGCCCAGAAAAGCAGGAGTAAAGTACTGCAAGTTTCCTTAGGACACACTACACCTCGTTTTGGGGGTTTTGTAGCAACCAACCAAGTCTGCAAAGAAAAACTGCTGGATTGTTGGACCTGAAGACCTGAAAAGGAAAGGGACCAAGTCCAGAAGCCGAAAGATTTTCCAGGAAGGACAGGAGCCCCTGCCAACCCAGAAGAGGGTGCAAAAGAAGAGTTCCTGGTAGAAGACTGCAGAAATGCACCCTAGGAAGATGCCAGTGGGTTTCTGCATGATGCAAAAGATGTCCCACGGCGTGAAGATTGTTGCAGATGAGATTTCATGTTGGAAGGCGGCAACAAGCCTCGGCTATGACAAAAGTGCATTTTTCATCAAAATGGTGCTGGATGGACCCAAGAGGGACCTGGGGCCTCAACTCTGTGTTAGGAGGAAGAGGGGGCTCTAAGCACTTTAGGGAGCCCTCAGGATACCAGCCAGAGCCCCCAGAAGCCGCAGGATCCAGGTTCAAAGGAGGTACAAAATGCAGTTGATGCAGCACAACAAAAGAAGGTCCCACTCCGCCGGAGAACAACTCAGCGAGTTGAGTGTTGCAGGGTGGAGTGCTGGGGACCTGGGCCAGGTTGTGCATGAAGGAATTTTGCAAACAGTGCACAGAGGCCTCAGGAGGCAAAGAAGACACAATACACAGGGGTGCCATCGTTCTTGGGGAAGGCAAGGTTTTCACCTCCTCTAAATTGTGTCAGCAGAACCTCAGGACAGTCTATGTCGATGGTGTCCTTAGGAGCATGCTCTTTGCCGTGAGAGGAGTCCCTTAGTACTGTTTGTCGCCTTAGAAGGTGCTGCTTGGAGCAAGGGAGTGACTCTGTCACTCAACAGGAGATTTCTTCCTTTGGTCCTTCTGGCAGAGTGCCCCCACACCTTGCAAAGCAAGATGGCTGAAGTCTGGGACACACTGGAGGAGCTCTGGGCACCACCCCTGGTGTGGTGATGGACAGGGGAGTGGTCACTCCCCTTTCCTTTTTCCAGTTTCCCGCCAAAGCACGAACAAGGGGTCCCTGAACTGGTGTAGACTGGTTAATGCAAGGAGGGCACCATCTGTGCCCTTCAACGCATTTCCAGAGGCTGGGTGAGGCTACCACTCCCCAGCCTGTAACACCTATTTCCAAAGGGAGAGGGTGTAACACCCTGCTCTCAGAGGAAATCCTTTGTTCTGCCCTCCTGGGGTTGGGCTGCCCAGACCCCAGGAGGGCAGAACCCTGTCTGTGAGGTGGCAGCAGCTGTAGCTGCAGTGCAAGCCTCGGAGAGCTGGTGTGGCAGTACTGGGGGTTCATGGTGGAGCCCCCAGGATGCATGGAATTGGCTCCCTAATACCAGATTTGGAATGGGGGACAATTCCATGATCTTAGACATGTTACATGGACATATTCGAAGTTTCCTTTGCGAAGCTTCATATAGGTATTGACCTATATGTAGTGCACACTTGTAATGGAGTCCCCGCACTCACAAAGTCCGGGGAAATGGCCCTGAACTATGTGGGGGCACCTTTGCTAGTGCAAAGGTGCCCTCACACTTAGTAACTTTGCACCTAACCTTCAGCAAGTGAAGGTTAGACATATAGGTGGCTAAGTTACTTAAGTGCAGTGAAAATGGTTGTGAAATAGTGTGTGCCCTATTTCACGCAGGCTGCAATGGCAGTCCTGTATTAAAGTTTGTCTAAGTTCCCTATGGGTGGCAAAAGAAATCCTGCAGCCCATATGGATCTCCTGGAATCCCAATGCCCTGGGCACCTAGGTACCATACACTTGGGACTTATAAGGGGGTCTAGTGTGCCAATTGAAATTGGTAAATGAAGTCACTGGTCTACAGTGACAAATTTAAAAGCAGAGAGAACATAAGCACTGAGGTTCTGATTAGTAGAGCCTCAGTGACACAGTTAGGCACTACACAGGCACCCACATTAGGCCACAAACTATGAGTACCAGGGTCTTGGCTAGCAGTATCCCAGTGAGACAGGCAAAACACACTGACATATAGGTTTTTATCTATGAGCACTGGGGTCCCGGCTAGTAGGATCCCAGTGACACAGTAAAAACACACTGACACACACTCACAAACAGGCCAAAAGTGGGGGTAACCATGCTAGAACGAGGCTACTTTCCTACAGTGAGGACAGGAAGTTGTTGTTTTACTTTATGTTGATCTCCAGACATATATGTAAGAAGCGGGTTGAACAGTCTCTGCCAGCCAGCGAGGACTTGTTGAAGGAGATAAGGAGAGTTAATATCCTGGACCGGGGCTGTTTTCTGACCAGACGAACACAATTATAGCAACAGCTAACGGAACAGGTATAGCGCTAGAAAGCCCCAGTGATTATACCAACATGGCACTCACCAAGATACATACAGTTAATGATCTCCGCCTGTAACTCGGTGCATTGCAGACCATCGAGGCACATCAATCAGGGACCCAAAGAGGCAATATAATGAATATGGCATTAAGGATCGATTGAACTATAGAGATGAGGACATAAAAAAGCATATAAACATCACTCAAGGTGGCACTTACCGCTTATCTTGACTTGTGCGAAAGGGGTTTGCTATAAATTGACATCTTCTTGCTGCAGTACAGCAACACCACTCATTTTTTGTGACCACATTGCTCAAATTATTTGAAAATTTCCTGGGGCAAGGAACACCACACCAAGCTTAATCTGTCAGTAAGGCCATTCTATTTTTATCAGACCACTCTTCTTATGAATATCCAGGATGATTGGGTGGAAAAGGAAATAAAGCAGTGTCAATAAATTGGCACAACTTGATGCTGAAGCTGGTTTATAGGTATTTCCCAGACCATTACGTTTGATAAAAGTAAGCGCATTGATGTCATTTATTGAATTACACGGACATAAATGCGTTACTTGGTTTGCCATGAAGTGTCACTCATAATCATGAATAAGACACTGGAATATCAGACATAAACTCACTGAATATATGAAAATGTCGCACGAGTAAGCTGAACACTTTGCAGCTTTGTTGTG
This sequence comes from Pleurodeles waltl, assembly GCF_031143425.1. Taxonomy (NCBI): domain Eukaryota; kingdom Metazoa; phylum Chordata; class Amphibia; order Caudata; family Salamandridae; genus Pleurodeles; species Pleurodeles waltl. The sequence goes on from NC_090443.1 coordinate 522,047,482, forward strand.
AATGTTAAAAAATGTTTGTTTGGGAATAAGCATTTGTCCATGGAACCCGTGAACACTCTTAAAAAATAAACTTTTCTTTTCAAATGCAGACAGTTTCCTTTAAGGAAACCGACTACATTAAAATAATCCATTTTTATTGATAGGGATTCACAGATATGGCGGTCTTGTGATCACACCAGGCCACCATCCCTGTAATTGCCTCCAAACATAGTGAGTCACTATTTATACCTCAATAATATTAATAATGAAGGTCCATCTGCGACACACAAGCATGCAGAATTTTAAGAACCGACTTATTAGTATATTAGTCAGTCCTTAAACTTCAAATTTCAAGCAGTTTTTTGGGACCGGTAGATAGTACACCTGTCCCTTGTTCATTTTAAGCTAATACTTCAGGTCAGTGGTCATATAATACCTCTCAGTAAAGATCATCTCAACTCCTATCAATTTAATCCACCACATACGAACTGGAGTAAATGTATGGAATGGTTTCCTTGAGAGCACAAGACAGATCACAGTAATCATTTAAAAAAACACTAACCTTGGGTTCCAGAACAGCATGCTCCATGACCTAAAGCACTTCAAGGCCTTATCATAGCAGCAAGCACAATATAAATGCAATTACAATGCAATGTAATATTTACCCCTCCTGGCCAACACTAATACTAGTACCATAAAGTTCTGTGGTCAGATAGTTGATTATAGTTCATATAGGCTATATAATAATTAGGGGAGGAGGAACTTGTGGAGTTTCACTCCACAGAAGTCTGCTGTGTTACAGAACAATTCTGTGAGATTCAGTGGATTCCATCAATGGGCAGAAAATATGCAAGTCATCTTGCTCGCACTGCAATTTAGTGCTGGTAGTGCAAGCAGCACTGCAAATCTGCGTGAACGCCATCATGTGTGACACAATAGCACGTGGATATTCAAGTTGGTTTTGCTGCCTCTCGAGTAGAAAATCTACTTGAACGTCACCCCTCTGACCATGACTGCTCGTGAACGCCGATGACCACCCATGTTAGAAAATTGTGCTCGGGGATGCCAGATCTTGATCGCCTGCTCACACATTCTTGAGCCTCAGAGAAGAAAAATTCCACCATGTGGCGATTGGCAGAATTTGACTAGAACTCGGCATGAAAAAAAAAGTAACACAGAGTGGCCAAAATTTCGCAATTCCGGAGGTGGAACTGAATATTTTCCCACACTTAATAATATATCCCTCATACTGATTGACACTCTTAGATTACCGTAAAATATGAGTCATGTCCATCATCCAGTACCATATCAATTCACGGTACTTAAACCACCCATCACCAACTGAACAGTCATTCAATAACTGAAGATATCTGCCAAATGCTGCTGGCCAATGGAAGACTTAATCCACTACTACAGGTCCCAATAAGCTATATACTGTGACAGCTTCTTGCCATCACACTAACAGTGAGAAATTGGATAATCTAACCCAGCAAAGCTTTCTGCGTTTATACCTCCAGCTTTGCCCGCTTAAGATCATAAACATTAAACATAATATGATGATCAAAAGAACTACAATAAATGGACCTGTGAAGCTGCCGGCTTAATGTCGACCATAAACTGTGTGACTCTTTGACTTCTGCATCCACCACACTGTTAACAGCACCTCATTTGTCATCATATAGAATATGGAATTCCTACCACATAGGATCAAAACAGAAACAACACATGTCAACTATACACCTTAATGCCTTAGCAAAGTTCCCATTGTGGTAAGTGCTTCAGTACCCCAGATAGGGATAGTAGGCACCATGTCAGCTTTGCGCTGCTGGATTTCCTAAAAAGGAAAAAATTAAATGATAATAACATACACTACGTTATTATCATTTAGTTTTTCCTTTTAGTGCGGGGAGAGGTTGGCGTGGAGGGAGGGGCCTGAGGAGGGCTATGTGAACATAAAGTGTGCATGTCTGTTTGGCCGCCCGTGTTGGCCTGGCCAAAAAGACATGCACACTGTGCATGTTCTCTACCCGGCTGTGCTATAAAGTCGGGAAGAGAACATGCCCAGGCTCCCATTCCCAGTCTGAGCGGCGAAGCAGGCCGCTCAGACCAATCATGATGCTGCTGTCAGCAGCGTCGTGATTAGCTGTGAGCCTGTGCAGCCGGGAAGAGAGAGGAGAAACAAATAGGTCTCCCCTCAAAGGTGTTTAAAAAAAATTGTCCCTGTGTGCCCTGGCCCGCCCGCCACCCCTGTTCAGTGTAGCAGGCACTGCACTATATGAATGCTGCGATACAGTTCAATACCATGGAATCTGTGATCTCTTTTCTTTCAGGCACTGGAGCATCATATGCCATTTGTTTCACCACACTGCCTCAGCCCCAGAGCTCCTAAAACATGTTTTAACACTTGCTCTTCCACAAAAGCTAAAAGCTGTCTCCAAGATCCCACAAAGAATAATTATTGACTTTATTTCAGGTGAAACAGTTGCACACTGACAAAAAGCCCAGTGTGTGCCACCTCTGTCCTCACATGAAGTACCTGCATGGAATGAACTTTCAAGCTCAGGTAGCTTTGGCTATGGTTTATGGGTGATTGTCAAGCTAAGTGGTTACATAAGTCCCATTGATACATATGGGAAAATAAATACAGCATTTATTTAACCTGCAGGCTTTAAAGATTTGATTAATCTTCATTATCAGGAAAGGAAACTGGGGCAAGAAAGAAGTACTGCCAGAATGTACAAAGTTGAGCATGAGCTGCACAGTGGGAGGGTCCAGTCAAGCTCTCCGCCCAACCCGCAGTGGATGGCCATCACCCTACAAGCATAAAACTCATATTTTGTTTTTATTTTATTTTAAAAAATGTTGTTTGGTACTGAAGAGCTCTGGCTGTATCGATGTCCAAGATTCACCTCTTAGGTACTGAGGGCCTGATTTATGAAAACTTAGCACCTCCTTTACGTCATTTTTTTAACGCAAAAGCAACGCAAATTTACAAAATATAGTTATATTTTTCATTTTTGCAACAAATTTGCGGTGGAGCCACAATTCCATAGTGAAATTTTAAAAACAAGCTCAGACTCCACGAGCGTCAATCCCCCCTTACACAGGATGGGCCAGAGCCCAGGTGGTCTATACATCGTTAAATTAGGAGAGAGGGGCATGTGCCCCCTCGCCCAAGCTTCTGATAGGCCTGGTGGACCCTATGCCCCAGTGCCAATATCTTAATGAAAGGAAGGGAGACAGTGTGGCCCCCTTTCATTGAGCCTAAAAAGCGCCCAGGGACTCCATCCCAAGGGATTGAATTCCTAAAAAAAGGGGAGGGGAGAAGGCATCCCTCCTGTCAGTGCCTTAAAAGACATAGGGGGTCATTCTGACCCTGGCGGTCCATGACCGCCATGGCGGAGGGCGGCGGAAGCACCGCCAACAGGCTGGCGGTGCTTCCTGGGCGATTCTGACCGCGGCGTTAAAGCCGCGGTCAGAAAAGGGGAGCCGGCGGTTTCCCGCCGGTTTCCCGCCGGTTTCCCGCTGGCCCAGGGTATCCGCCAATGGTGGCGCTGCTTGCAGCACCGCCATGGGGATTCCGACCGCCTTCCCGCCAGCCTGTTTCTGGCGGTGTCCACCGCCAGAACCAGGATGGCGGGAACGGGTGCCACTGGCATGGGCAGTGCAGGGGCCCCCTAACCCGTCGCACCCCTGCAACTCCGCCGGCTCCATTCCGAGCCGGCTTCATTGTTGAAGGGGCTTTCCCGCTGGGCCGGCCGGCGGTCCTCTGGCGGTCGCCCGCCGGCCCCGCGGGAAAGCCAGAATGGCCGCCGCTGTCTTTTGACCGCAGAGCGGTCTTTCGGCGGGAACCGCTTGGCGGGCGGCGACCGCCGACCGCCGCGATCAGAATGACCGCCATAGTGGGCCTCATTCCCTGGGGCAGGGTGTATTTATAAATATAAATAAATGAAGGTCTGGGGGACCCAATCTCATGAGGCCAGGTCAGTTTCTGTGTTCTGGGAAACTAATCACCGGGATACAGTAGTTTCCCTGCCCATATCAGTGCACACAGGGAAACATACCTTTGCTCCCACCTGGCAGGAACAATATTAAATCTCCCGCCAGATTGTAACAAATATGCCTTTCCTGCTATCAGCAGCGCAGGGAGGGAAGGCATATCTGCTCCCACCCTGCAGGATTTTAAACTTTCTCCTGCCAGGTGGGAGTAGACTTCTATTTTCCTGCCCACTCTCCTGGAGGCAGGGAAACAAATACTGCTCCTGCCTGCAAGGAGCAAGCTTAAACAGCTGTTCCCTGTGGGCGGGAGCAATGCTGGCTTCCACACCATGCAGTGAGCCTGCTGAGGCCGCAGGGCCCTGGGACTGTCCCAACATGCTGGTTGGGGGTGCCCTGGGGAACACACCACTAATTAAGAAAGTCCCCAGGTATGAAGTCTCTGGGGCAACAGTAAGCTTGGGGAGGAAGGCCCTGTGGCCTTTCTACCCTTTATAAGGACTTGTGACCCCTGGGGATGGGGTTGCCAGAGCCTAATAAGGCTGTGGGGAGTGGGGATCTGTGCCCCCCACCCCTTTACTATGGTATCCCTGAGGCCGAATAATGCCTGAGGTGGGAAGCCAGATTGCCCTCTGCCCATTAAAATGTCATGTAGCCCTGAGGCTTATTAGCTGTAAAGTTCTCTTTTTAGATATACTTGGGGTCCCAATATTAAAGGTGACAGGCCTGAGTACCCCAAGGCCTTTTTGTTTTGTTCTGGATTCCATCATCTGTCCAATCAAGCATGATATAAGAAATCCCTCCTCATTTCATCTACCAGGAGTTCGAGTCCGCCCTGGTGGCATTGTCCTACCAGGGTGGGTAGCAGTTGCTGAGGATGAAGCATGACACAAGTAGTGTGTGAGGCTTCTTCTCCCAAAAGGAATGGCTTTCTTACGTGATCTGACGGGAAGACTAGGGCTCATATTTATACTTTATTTATACTTTTTGACGCAAACTAGTGCCGGCGCTGGTTTGCATCAAACAATTTACTGCCATTCCTATGCACCAGGTGGGCGCATTATTTAAGGATTGACGTTAGCCAGCGCTGCGGGCAGATCAAAGTAAAAAAAAAAAGACTCAAACCAGGCAGCGCCGGCGAAGGGGAAAATGGGGGTTGTGCGTCAAAAACGGTGCAAGTCAGGCATGAGTCAAAAATCATGGCTCACACCGGATTTGTGCCATTTTTTGACGCACAACCCCCATTGAAATGACTCCTGTCTTAGCAAAGACAGGAGTCATGCCCCCTGCCCAATGGCCATGCCCAGGTGACTTCTGTCCCCTGGGTGTGGCCATTGGGCACAGTGGAATGTAGGGGGGCCCAAGTTATGCCCCCCTATGCCACTTAAAAAAAATAAAAAAATGATACTTACCCCAACTTACCTGTATCTACCTGGGATGGGTCCCCCCATCCATGGGTGTCCTCCCTGGGTGGGCAAGGGTGGCAAGTGGTGTCCCTGGGGGCAGGGAAGGGCACTTCTGGACTGCTTCCATGGTCAGAGACCATTGAAGTGGGCCCACAGCACCTTTAAAAAACGGCGCACATTTTTTAAGGCCCGCCCCCTCCTGTGCATCAATATGACACAGGAGTATAAATAAAGCGCACAGACCTTAAAGTCATTTTTTGGATGGGAACGCCTACCTTGCGTGTCATTAACGCAAGGCGGTTTCCCGCATCCAGAAAATGACACACACGGAGGGATTTTGACGTTCTTGGAGTCGGGCGTCATAGTATAAATATGGGGCAAGGTTTGCGCTGAATGTGCGTCAAAAGGTTTGACGCATATTCGGCGCAAACAGTATAAATATGCCCCTAGGTTATCTAAGTAGGGCTAATACTTATACCTCTAAGTAAGGGATGAAGTCTTTGTAATTTGCCCATCTACCATGCACAGTGTTCTCATAAATTATGTAATTTGAAGTGACATGAGTGTTATTATGAATGCTATGATTTAAAATGCTATAAGTGATGTAATATGATCTGATATAATCAGTGGGTGGAAAAGGCACGAATCATAGTTCATTCAGTCTGCCTAGCGACTTCACGACATTATGGCCCTCATTATGACATTGCCGGTCAACTGACTACCATGCCGGTGATGGCGGTACTGCCGTCGCCAGGCCAGCTGTGAAGACCTCCAAGTTATGACCATGGCGGTGATCCCTCCCATAGACAACAAATGTAGCACTTGAACCGCCAGTGCGGTCCGTCCACTGACCATGGCGGTAGCCATCTTCAGGCAGATGGAAGACAATGACCCGCACACCGTATTATGACATAGCAGACCGCCAGGATTTCCAAGGCATGATCACCGCCACCAAAAGCGTGGTGGAAATACATCATATAAAAGGAGACACTCACCTTCAGGGACACAGAGGAGTTTGCGACTGCCATGGAACCCAAACTGGAAGTCTTCCCGATGTTGTACTGCGTGATGGCAGTCCGGGAGCGCCAACGACAACAGTGAGTTCAGCCACCTAGAACACAAAGGAGGCAGGGGAGAGTGACACACACACACACAACGCACACCATACACACACCACACAGCGAAAACAATCTGCAGAGAAATCCCACACCAACATAATCCAGAAGTAAAGAAAGCCAGGACACCTACCTCTGGCCCAACCACTGTAATCATGTTGGAAAATGTGCTCAAATTGTAGTAAATAAATATTTACAGTTGTACACATGTACAGCAAGGGCCATTGGCCAGTCCAAAGTCATCAAATGGCCACAGGGCAACATCCAAGGCCCCACTTGACTCCTGACAGCCCAGTCACTCCACTGGGCAGGGATATCATGGGGATGGTAGACAGGCAGCTTGTGGGGCGGGGTGAGGGTATAGGGGAGGTTTCTTCTTGGGAGGGGGGGTCCTTGGGTTTGGTAGGTGGTGGGTCCTTGCCCTTCTGTTTAGGGGCGGAGGAGTGGCCTTGGGACGGGGGGCGGAGTGCCACTCTTTTTCCCTTTAGTGGCAGGTGTACTCTTAGGGGGAGGAACAGGGGTCGACTTGGAGCTGGAGGTATTGGGCTGGGAGGTTGGGACTTTTCTCTTACAGGCAGGATGGGGTGGTGGGGGAGGGAAGAAGGTCAAGGTGGGAAAGGAAAAGCTTCTTAGGACCAATAGGGGATGGTGTGGGAGGAGGAATGGGAGTGGAGGTATAGGGAGTGGTTGTAGGAGGAGGAGGTGTGCTGGACTTGGATGCAGGTGCATGTACAGTGTGTGTGTGGTGGATGGCTGTTGGGTGTCTGAGTGGGAGCGTTTTTGTGTCTTTGGAGGGGGCAGACAGGGTGGGGAAGGGCAAACAGGACATGTGTATGTATCTTGTGGTGTGTCTGCAAGTGAGGTGGGTGTGTCTGCATGAGGTGGTGATAGTGTTGGTGGTGACTGCGCATGTGGTGTGTGGGGTGCATGTTTGCGTGTCTGCTGTTGTGGTGACTATGGGCAAGGCTGTACAGGTAGCAGCATCTTTGAGTGATGATGCAGTGCATGTAGGTGTGAGTGCTGATGTGACTGTGAGGGAGGAGGGGGAGGGGGCAGCAGTGGAGGCAGTGGCAGTTGTAGTATATGCATCTGGTTGTTGGCCGTGTGTGTGCTTGTGGAGTGAAGTGTGGTGCCTATGTTTGTCTGTGCAAGTCCTGTCTGTTGTTTTGTGTGCATGCTTGTCAGATTTTGTGTGTGGGATGGGTTGGGGGAAAGGGCTGTGGGACTGGGAACAGGTAGTTGAAGGGGGGACGGAAGAACCAGGGACACTGGCTGCCATCAGAGAGGAGGACAGAATCTGAAATGATCTCTGTAGGGCAGCCAAGCCACCATGAAGGCCCTCCAGGAAGGCATTACATTGTGGGCATTTGAGATGCCAGCCCCTTGATGGCATTCACTATGGTTGACTGCCCTACAGAGATGCATCTCAGAAGGTCAATAGCCTTCTCACTGAGGGCACCATGGCAGACTGGGGCAGGGCCTGAGGTGCCTGGGGCAAAGGAGATACCCAACCTCCAGGTTGAGCGGGCACGGGCAACTGGGTGGGGGGCTACTGGGAGGGTGGTGCTGGTACAGGGAGTGGTGGAAGATCTTGTAGCTGGGCTGGTCCCAGAGGGGTCCGCCCCTACCAGGAAGCTCCCATCAGAGGAGGAATATGAGTCTGTAGTAGTTGCTCCTGTCCCCCCGTGGAGCTCCACTCATCCTCCAACCCACTGGTCCCCTCAGCATCTGTGCTGTCTGCCTCCTGTGTCCCGTGGGCTGCAGCTCCCCCACTCGCCGGTGCCCCTGCTCCTTTGCCAGATGATGCTAATGTACACATGGACATGATGACAAAAGGAGAGAGAGGGAGGAGAGAGAAAGGTAGCACAGGGTCAATCATACATCAACAGCACATATGGCATACACATCACAATCAACAGGACCACACAGGAATAGCTAAACCGGCATATTGGGGCATCCTCTGACTAGAACTTTGCACCCAAACCCCATGGCAGGCAACAAATAAAAACTACCCCATAGTGTGTACTCACCCCCTTGTGGCTGCTGTGCTGCCCTCGAGTGCCCATCCAATTGTGGATTGGCCACCACCAGTATGCGGGCCATTAGGTGGGGTCTGGCTCCGATGGGCACCCCTCCCTCATTGGGAGGTCGTCTCCAGGTGGGCCTCCAAGTTTTTCCGGGCCCAGCGTCTCAGGTCCTCCACCGTTTCCTGCAGTGGGTGCTCCGCTGGCTATGAACCCCCAGGGTCCGCACTTCCTTGGCAATGGCATGCCACAACCCCGTCTTCTGATTGGCACTAACCTGCAGAGGACACACAGACAGAAGGACACCATGAACCATACAATCCAGCCTGTGACACAAATGGCTTACATACTGCATTCACCCTTCATCAAGCACACACATGACCCGTACCTCTGCATTCACATTGCCTGCAGCCATACCCCTCCAAATGTCACACTGCTTTCACACAAATACATCTACATGCAGCCATGTCGCATCCACCGTACCCATGATGTACTCACCTGTTGGTCTGGAGGCCCATACAACTGCCCATAGGGGTAGGACCCCATCCATGAGCTTCTCCAACTTCTCCGACGTGACGGCTGGGGCCCTTCCCCTGTAGCACGGGCCATGGCAGGTTCCAGACACAGGTCACAACAGCATACACAGTGGAGATGTAGTTCAGTGGAAAGTCAGGAATCAAGTAAAGTGGTAGTAAGAAAATTATGGTTATGTCCACGGCAGTGAACTTCGTCAAGGCCGGCATTGATCATCATTGGTTCCTGTACTCCCTAGAGCCCCATGTTAGTCAATGAAGAATTGCATGTCAGTGCAGACCACCTTCTGCCATGACGCCTAAAGCCAGCAGAGTGAGGTCACTTCTACCTGTCCGTGCATACAGGACAGGTGGTTGCCATTTCCTACTGCTAGTTCTCATGTATTGAATTTATATGTGCAACATTGGTGTTGACTGTACACACCTAGACAGTTCTAGTGTCCTACATACATATGTGCTCTTTGTACTATCATATGTGTCCATAGGTCCGGTTGTCACACCCATTTTACTTTTGCCTCACTTAGATACCAACCCCTGTGGAGGAATAGGAGAAGGAGGCAAGCACCCGTGTACTGACCCCTTGTGGACTTGGCTACACTGGAGGACCGGCACATCATACTCACCTATCGTCTGGACAGGGCCACAATCACAGAGCTGTGTGCACATTTGAAGCCTAATCTGATACCTGCTATCCGTAGCACCACAGCAATTCCCCCTCCTGTGCAGGTACTGCCAGTGCTCCATTTTCTGGCAACTGGTTCTTTCCAGGTGACTGTGGGCTTGGCTGCAGGAATGTCACAGCCAATGTTCTCAATTGTGCTTGGAAGGGTTTTGGCTGCCTTGCTCAAACACATGAGCAGCTACATCGCATTCACCCAGGTGTTTGATTTGCCCACTGTGAAGGCTGGATTCTGCACAATGGGACACATACCACATGTGATTGGGGCCATTGACAGGACCCATATTGCCTTAGTCCCTCCCAGGTCAAATGAGCTGGTGTAAAGAAATAGGAAGAGTTTCCAATCTCTCAATGTCCAGATGGTGTGCCTTGCTGATCAGTACATCTCTCATGTCACTGCCAAGTATCCTGGATCTGTGCATGATGCCTATGTCTTGAGGAACAGAAGCGTCCCATAGGTGATGGCATGACTACAGAGGCAAAGAGTGTGGCTCATAGGTGAGCATGAGTCTTCACACAATGTATGTAAGTGTATGGCAACTGGAGATGTACTCCATGACAATGTAAATGGGTATTGTGTGTCCCTCACTACTTCCAGGTGACTCCGGCTACCCAGACCTATCCTGGCTGTTGACCCCTGTTAGGCATCCAAGAACAGGGACTGAAAATCGGTACAATAAGGGACAGCGGCATACCAGAAGGGTTATAGAACGCCTATCTGGCTTACTGAAAGCCAGGTTCAGGTGCCTCCATTTGACAGGTGGGTCCCTATGCTACACCCCAAGGAAGACCTGAAGATTGTGGTGGCATGATGCACAATTTGGCGCTCAGGCGCCATGTGGCCTACCTGCAGAAGGAGGGGGGTGACAATGCACCTGTGGCAGCAGTGGACACTAAGGACAGTGAGGAGGAGGAGAATGTGGACAACAGGACACATATCGTACAGCAGTACTTCCAATGACACAGGTAAGACTGTAGTGCTGTTCATTTTTCCATTTCTGTGGAGTGCTGTGTGCCAGCTGTGTTGAGCCAATCACTGCATGTTTGCTGGGTCATTCTTCTGCTGCAGAGGGAGGGGTGCTAATTGCCTGTGGGTCCTGTGGCAGGTCCTCCTGTACACTAGCTGCAGAAGATGTTGATGGCTGCTGAGTGGAGTGGCCAGTGGTAGTGGGCAGCTGGTGTGCTCTCTTCTCCTTCCTGGTGTTGTCCATGTCACACAGCACCCCTACAATGGAGGCATTCCCCAGGACATGTGTGAGTGCCTCTTGGGCTGCCGGTTCCCTGGGACTGCCCCCCGTGCACAGCTGACCTGCCACTGTCCCTGGTCCCCTGTGCCTGTGTCCCCTGAACAGTGCGAACACTCTCACTCACACCAGGACCTTCTTCATCTTGCTGTATGGTGTTTACTCAGGTCCCTGTACAGGTGGGCACACTATTGATCAACTTGTCCTGGGGGCAAGGGATTGGGGATGCTGGGTGGCTGCTGTGGTGTTTGTGTCAGAGGGGGGGTACCCTGTGGTGGACTGACTGTAGTATGTTGAAGCTGACTGACCTCTGGTCCCTGCTACTATCACCCACAACTCCTCATCTGTGAAACAGGGGCGCTTTTGCCTATTGTGTGTTGTGCAGAGGGCATTCAGTGTTGTGGTGGTGTGTGCGGTGTGTGAGTTGTGACGGATGTATAGGTGGATTTGGTGTGTGTGTGTGCAGTTCTCTAAGGGTTTGGCCTGGCAAGGTGTGGCAGTCTTTTCATGTTCGCAAGGGATTGTGGGTTGTGGGGGGGTGTTTTATAGTGCTGTTGTTGCGTGTGTAGGGTGTGTCTTTATGTGCCAGGTTTGGGGTCTTTGAACTGGCCAATGTTGGCTCGTAGTGGTGATCGGTGCCCAATTCTGCTGCAGAGGTGTGCACCACCAATGGTTAACCGCCATTGAATGTCTGCTGTGGTGATTCGTGGGTCATAATTCGGTGGGTGGTGTTTTGCCGGCGTAGCGGTATGGGTAGTGGATTGGACAGTTTTCCACCCTAGTTGGGTATGGCGGACTTGTGGTTGTGGCAGTTTTCTATCAGTTTTGTGTTTGTGTGTCATAATCTGGTAGGAGGGTTACCGTCTCGGCAGTGCTCTTTTGGCGGCCGTCACCACAGTGGTCTTCTGTATAGACTGCCAATGTCTTAATGAGGGCCGATGTAGGGAGGTGTATGAGTTATTTTAACTTTTGTGTGGTATACAATTTATAACCATAAGTTAGAATTACAGCTGTAGAATTTCTAATGTTTGTGTAGTTTAAGTTGGTTTGGTATACAAATAAATACGTTTTCCGAACCATACCTTATCCTCAACCTTTGTTTTTTTCATTGACTTTCTGTTTGTTTTTAATTTGTTTGTCATCTCATATTGTTGATTATGGCATGTATTCTTTAATATAGACATTATTTTGTTCATTTCATTATTATTGCAGCACTTTTTTGTTGATAATTTACCATAGCGTAAAATACAGTAGAGTTGCACAGCGTACAGTGCTGTGGAGTGGCGTAAAGTGGAGTACAGTAAGCTGGACAAGAGTGGCATACAGTGCAGTGGGGTACATTGGCACACAGTTGAGTAGAGTCGTGTAGAGTACAGTGGCATAGAGTAGAGTAATGTACAGTGCAGTGTTGTACAGTAATGTGGCAGAGAGTAAAGTGGGACAGGTTGAAGTGGGGTAGAGTACAGTGGTGTACAGCAGAGTGGCCTTGTGTGGAATGGAGTGCGGTATAGTGGCATACAGTGGCATTGTGTGGAGTGACAGGGTGTGGCGTAGAGTGGTATGGAGTGACATACAGTACAGTGGAATGGTGTACTGCAGGTTAGAGTGGACTGGCATAGAGTGAGGCATACACTACAGTAACATGGAGTGGAGTAGTGCAGAGTAGAGTCCTGTAGTGTGGAGTTCAGTGGCATAGAGGAGAGTGGTATAGTGTGCAGTGCAGTGGCGTACAGTGCAGTGGCATAGGATAGAGTGGTACAGTGCAGTGACAGGGAGTGCAATAACATGCAGTGCAGTGGCATAGAGTGCAGGGATCCAAAGGAAAAATAGAGTGTCATACAGTGCAGTGGTGTAGAGTGGTGCAAAGTAGAGTTGCATGGAGTGCATTGGCATACAGTATAGTACAATGGGGTAGAGTGCAGAAGCATAGAATAGAGTGGTGCAGAAAGAGTGGTACAGAGTGCAGTGACAATGAGTGCAGTGGTGTACAGTATAGTGGTGCTGAGTAGGGTATAGTACAGTGGAATATAATTCAGTGAGGTACAGTACAGTGGTGCAGATTAGAGTGTAGTGTGTCAGACTCCAGTGGAGCAGAGTGGAGTAGAGTGCACTGGCATAGAGTAGACTGTTGTACAGTAGTGTGGCATAGAGTGTACTGGCATAAAGTAGAGTGGTGCAGAGTAGAGTGACATAAAGTACAAGGGTGTAGAGTGTAGTTGTGCAGAGTAGAGTAGCGTAGAGTGCAGTGTCATGGTTGCAGTGGAGCAGAGAACAGTAGAGTAGCATAGAGTGCAGTGGCATAGAGTAGATTAGTGTACAGTGCAGTAGTACAGAAGGCAGTGGCATAGACTGCAAAGGCTTAGAGAAGAGTGATGCACAGTAGAGTTGTGCAGTGTGCAGTGCCGTAGAATAGAGTGAAATGGCATAGAGTGCAGTGGCGTACAGCAGATCTGTGCAGAGTACAGTGGCGCAGAATATGTTTTGTTTTACAGTGCAGTGGCATAGACCGCTATGGTGAAAAGTACAGTAGAACGGCATAGAATGCAGAGGTGCAAATTTAAGTACAGTGGTGTAGAGTCCAGTAGAGTGGGTTAGCATAGATGCAGTGGTGTAGAGTGCAGTTACATAGTGTGCAGTGGTGTAGAATTCAGTGGTGTAGAGTTGATTAGTGCAAAGTTCAGTGGCATACAGTAGAGTGGTGCAGAGTAGAGTGTCATAGAATGCAATGGCATACACTAGAGCAATGCAGAGGGTATTATAGTGGCGTAGAGTGCAGGGGTGTAGAGCCCAGTGGTGCAGAGCAGAGTAGCATAGAGTGCAGTTGTTTAGAGTGGTGTGCAGTGCAGTGGCATAGCATGCAGTGGCATAGAGTGCAGTGGCATACAGTACAGTGGTGCAAAGCAGAGCAGAGTGGTGTAGAGTGCAATGGTGTATAGTGATATAGCACACAGTAGAGTGGTACAGAGCAGAGTGGCACTGAGTGCAGTCATGTAGAGTGCAGTGATGTAGAATGCAGTGACATAGACTGCAATGGTGAAGAGTACAGCAGAGTAGTGTAGTGTGCAGTGGTGCAAATTAAAGTGCAGTAGCATAGAGTGCAGTGATGTAGAGTGGTGCAGAGTAGAGTACAGTGGCTTAGAGTCCAGCGGTGTACAGTAAAGTGGTGCAGAGTACAGTGCAGTGGAAGAGAGTACAGTGGTGTAGAGTGCAGTGGTGCAGAATATAGTGGAGTGGCATAAAGCTTAGTGGTGCACAGAAGAGTGGTGCAGACAAAAGCAGAGTGGGGCAGAGTGCAATGGCATTTAGTGTAGTGTAGTAGAGTGGAGAGTAGAGTGGAGTGTTGCAGAGTACAGTAGCGTAAAATGCAGTGGCATACAGTAGAGTGGTGGCATAGAATTCAGTGGTACAGAGTAGAGTAGAGTGGCATAGTGTGCAGTTTCATTGAGGTCACTGGTGCAGAGTACAGTAAAGTAGCATAAAGTGCAGTGGCATAGAGTAGAATGCAGTGGCTTGTAGTACAGTACTGCAATGTAGAGTAGAGTGGTGTAGAGTGCAGTGGTGTACTATAGAGTGCAATGGTGTACAGTGCAGTGCCATAGAATAGAGTAGTGCATAGTGCAGTATTGTAGAGTGAACTTACATGGAGTGCAGTGGCACTGAGTGCAGTAGTGCAGATTATAGTAGAGGGGTGTAGATTACAGTGATGCAAAACAGAATGCAGTGGCTTAGAGTTTAATGGCAAATAGTACAGTAGTGCACAGTAGAGGAGAGTATTGTAGGGTGCAATGGCATAGTGTGGTTTAGTGTAGATTGCAGTAGTGTAGAGTGCAATGACATAGAGTGCAATGATGTAGAGTACAGTAGAACAAACAATAATTTAGTGGTGCTCAGTGAAGTGGCATACAGTGAAGTAGAGCAGAGTAGAATAGAGTGGCATAGAGTGCAGTAGTGTACAGTTGAGTGGTGCAGAGGAAAGTGTTGTAGCGGGCATAGAATGCAGTGGTGTACAGTGGTGCATGCTAGAGTATAGTGGAACAGAGTGCAGTGGCATATAGTGCAGTGGTGTAAAGTAGAGTGATGCAGAGTACAGTATAGTGGTGTAAAGTGCAGTAGCATAGAGTGCAGTGGCATACAGTGCAGTGGCACAGAGTAGAGTGGCATAAACTGAAGTACTGTAGAGTGAAGAGGGGTAGCGTATAGTAGCATAGAGTAGAATGGTGTACAGTTCAGAGGTGTAAAGTACAGTGGCCTACAGTACAGTGGCCCTGTGTAAAGTGGAATGGGGTAGAGTGGCATAGAGTGGAAATGCATCGAGAGTAGTGGTCTGGTATACAGTAGAATGGAGTGGCATAGAGTGGAGTGGCATGGAGTGGCATAAAGTAGAGTAGCGTGTAGTAGAGTAAAGTGGACTGGCATAAAGTACAGTGGCATAGAGTGCATTGGTGTACAGTAGAGTGGTACAGAGCAGAATGCAGTTGTCTGGAGTGCAGTGGTGTAGGGTACATTGGTACACAGTAGAGTGGGGCAGTGTACAGTGTAATAACATATATTGCAGTCACATTGAGTGCAGTGGCATTGAGTGGAATGGTGCAAATAGGGGTGTGCAGCCCCTTCCCCGAGCCTTGAAAAGGCCTAGGGGCCCTATCAAATAGGACTAAGTTCTATTTTTTTAGGGAGGTGAGTGTGTGGCTCCCACTCCCCCAGACAAATTAGGCCACAGGGATTCCATCCCCGGGACTTGATACATATCCCCTGCCTGTGGCGGAAGGAAACATTTCTTTCGTTCCCTGCCTGCAAGTGTGGACAGGGGAGAATATTTGGCCCCAATGGGTTATAAACATGCAGGTTTCCCTGGTGGGCTCCTGGTATCCACCCAAAAAAACAAAGAGCTAGATTTACTGAAGGCTTGCATTGCCTTTGCATCATACAAGGCAATATAAGCCCTTTACTGGGATTTACTGAGCAATGCAAAGCCTTTTTCTGTGGCTCCGCATGGTTTAGTAAATCCAAGGTAATGCAAGAGAGCACATTTTACTGTGTGGCAGGGAGGCATTCCATGGGTGAAGTCTGAGTGTTCCACACATCCACCCATGGATTTTGCCACATTCTCAGATTTACAAAGAGTTGTAAACCTTGAAATGCTTCAACATTGTGTGCCTCTTAGACCCACGCATGAGGAAGAGAAATATCGGATTTTGTTTTATTCATGAAGGTAACCCTTCCTGCATAAAACAATCCTTCTCATAACACATGGTGTATGGGTGTCTATGTTGGCGCTAGGCGGCACTCTGTGTGCCAGAGCAAGAAGGCAGCAGAAATGTGACATATCTTTCTAGATATGGAGCTTTTCTGATGTCTCTCTTTCATGCAACTCTCTGCAGTAATTTGCCTTGCTGCACTGAGTTGTGTACGTTTTTGGTAAATCTGGGCCAAAGTGTCTAGCTCCCACCTGTGAAGGTGGCAGAGGCTGTGGGGGCCTTTGGGCTTCCCTGGCAGTCCCCAATGTATTTGCCATATGTGGGTGTCCTGGGTGGGCACTGGGGAACCCACTAAAAAAGTGTCTGGTTCCTGCCATCAACCTCAATTGGTGCTGACCGGGGAGCGGGTAGGAGCTGCAGAGGCCCTAGGGCTCCTTCTGTTGTTCTTCAAAAAAAGCTATGGGTGTCCCAGGTGGGGCCAGGACACCATCAAGTATAATAAAAAATACAAACAGAGAGAGGATAAAGAATAACAAATGAGTGTCTCATTTATCATTTACTGCTCCACAAGCAGTGCCCCAAAATTCCTTTTGTGGGCGACTTTAAAATACATGTTTGTGCATGGTGGTGCCCAAATATGGCCTGGGGTGCCACAAACATTTTTTAAGTGTTGTGGGGGCATGCAGGGAGTACAGCACCCCCCAGAAATACTTAAAAAAATAACCTTATGTTTCCTATAGTCTCTATAACATGATCCTATGAAAAGTTGATTATTTTTTTCAAGCATCCCCATAGCTGGAGCTTTTGTTCTTCAGCTTTGGAAATACAGGGGCCACATGTGGTTGGTCTTATGGTTGTATTGTATGGTTTGAGAAGTGTAGAAGAAAGTTTCTCACAATTGTTTAATGTTGTTTTGACTAACAATACTTCATATAAATGTTTATTCACTGTGCAAAGGGCAAGAGTCAAAGTGCTGCCCCTCGCAGTGCATAAGGGGCAAGTCAGTGCATTGGGTAGCCCAATAAGATGTAACTAGGGAACCTGGGAATGTCTGTGTTGTACATTTCACAAATCTTGACCAAAACATCGTCCAGTTTTGTTGAAGTTTGGGGCAGTGACAGTGCCCAGATGACAGCACTGCCACCAACAACCATCCCCCCCACCTGGCTTCTATCTAATTGTTCGGGCAGCGTATAGTACCAGTAATGCACAATTTTGAGTAAAGTTTGTGGCAAGAAGCACTACAAGCAGATGTGCTTGATGTAGAATATCTGTCCATTCCTTAGGGATGTAGCTGCGATCACACTCTAGTAACCATATGTGCTATGCCAGGTTTTGGCAGGAGCCATCAGGGCATTAAGGAAGGCATATAGATCAGATAGGAGTCTGTGATCCATGTCATGGGTGAGAAGCCACTGTTCAAAAGCAGTGAGTGTGCGGCTTGAGTGAGGTCTTATGGATGGCTGTGTAAGCCAGTGTCTAATTGCGATGTATTTCCAGTGTGCGCTAGAATGAATGATATCCGTGGCCTGAACTTGGCAAAGTCCATATTGCCATTTACAGTTGGTGCCTTGCCAGTTCGGGACAAGTGAAGAGGACCATCACTGAATGCAAGAAGCACTAGCACGATAATAAGTGCCAGACAAAGGAGAAATTGGCCAAGAACCAGAAGGCAGAAATGCAGTCTGGAGGAGCGGGCTCAGCACCCCAGGAGGAGCTGGATGTCTTGGAGGATATGGTGGCAGCTGTCATCCCAGATGAGTTGGTGGCTGGAGTCCCTGGACATGACAGTGCAGCACGCAAACAGCAGCCACAGACAAGGTAGACATCAATAAAGGGCAGTGGGGACAAAAATGTCATGTTGAGCAGTGCAGCAAGCTAAATCTCAGCACCCCACTGCGCTATCGGCAGGGCAAAGAGCAAGAATATTAGTTGGACCGCTCAGTCACGCTTTGTCATATTTATCCATTTCATGTGTATAGGGCAGCACCAGTCCAGGTCAAGCTTTGTATACTGGCACATGTAGTGCAGTGCACAACATGAGTAACCAGAACTACAAGTAACACAATACAAAATGAAAAAAATTGAGTCCTATCACAAGATAAGTGGTGCAGAGCAGCGATGCACTGCCCTGTGCCACATAGAAAGGGGATGATTGGCCTGTACTGACAAGATAAGGTGCATCCCTGTCCTCTCCCCTGCCCTGATGCACGCTGGGCAGCCTAGCACCAAACGCAAGCTCCCTTATCCCATGTTGCAAGGATGCCTGTGTGGCATACATGATTGTCCCTGTGCAGGAAGGTACACCTTCCTGCACAAAAACAATTGTCAGGGTTTGTCCTCTTCCTATGTGTGATGCAGAATACAGCACACATAGAAAACAAGGAGAATAAAAGATATCACTCCTTGATATGGCTCCCTTAGAGAGGTTGCATTCCACGGTTCACTGATCCTTGTAAATCAGGGAATGCAACAAACCCCTTGGGGTTTGCATTTGCAAACCCACTGCAACACCCATGCCCCCCTGACACAGAATAAAGCAACATAGCGGCTTGTGCTGCCTTGCCTCACTCCATATCTACAAGGCCAGGCAAAGCCATGCAAAGTGGCCTTTTGAGTCCTTGTGACAATGGGTCTGCAGCTTGCTCTGTCAATGTGTCATAAAAAAATGACATACCGGGGTTGGAAGCTGCAGGAAAATATGCCCCATAGACTGGAACAACACATCATGCATGGGCACCTGAACCCTATACAACCTGAGGGTAATAATTCCAGCCCCCTTGTACTGTGAGGCCACTGTGTCATGCATGGACCAATAAACATGAATATGCACTGTAACGGAAACCAAGGGCATGTGCTTTTCAAAGGAAAAACAGCTTACCTGAGAGCGTGGTCAGGTGTGGGGAATGTGAAGTATCAACACATAGCAACATACCAACAGCCACATGTACACTAACTGCCATGGCAATACATAGTACACAGCTGCCCTGATGTGTGTGGTAAGACAACACAGCTGTTGTTTGTCATGGTAAGGACTGACATAACTCATGCCATATACCAAATCTGACAGGGTCATAGTTAATGCAAGTGATGCACATCAGGGGGCCATGCATGCTGAATCCAAAGCTGATCTGTTGGACTGGTGAACCCATGGGTAGGCAGTGCATTGTAAGTGCTGGCTGAGTAGTTTGAACTTCCACTGTGTCTGAATGGGGATACATTGCATAGTAAGGAGGTCAGAATGGATACGTGTACTGCAAGGTACCCAGACCAGTACACATGCACTGCTGTGACTGACAGTGTCACACCTGTTTTGCAGCTGGGACGGGATGACAGAGAAGAGCCCATTGGTGTACAACCCCCTACATGTGATCCTGGTGAAAATGTAGCATGTGGCAGGAGGGAGTCTCAAGGGAAATTGTCTCACCATGCCATTTATGTCTCATGTAGACTATGTGAAATAGGGATCTGTCATGAGACATGAAAAACGATTCTAATACCACCCAGGGCAGGAGTCAGCGATGTTTAGAGACTGAGGTGCATGTGCCCAATCATGTAGCAAACCTGGCTAGATACAGGTCACGAATTCCAGAACTACTGCCATGTGGGGAACAGCTTCACTATTAGCCCTCAGTAACAGCCAGACATGTCTTTACATTGAACCTGGCCACATATATTGTTGGTTTTGTAGGCACATAAGAGTTCATCTATGATCTGGATAAAATCACTGTGTGGCAGTAAGTTGGATCCCTGGGCCTAAATAAGCATTGGCAGAGGAGGCATGTACATGTACAAGTGAGTGGGCCTGAGTCAAAGGATGTGTCACACTATGCAGACACCCAAATCTGGGAATTATCAACTGGGGTTAGTGTCAGTGCTTAGCAACCTACATAGTGTGACAGTGCCCATAGCCTCAGATTTGGTACACACTGCCCACTGTTCACAATGATGTTGCGAAAAGTGTATCCATTCAAATCAAATGAGGAGACAGAAATATGAAATACATGGTTAGTACATGCCCTCACACATCCCTACAGTCTATTAAGGATTTTTTTTATGTTTAGAGTTGTGCAGGATAAGTGATACAAAATCAACCCTTGCCCACATGAATGCACAATGTGCATAGTAGACAGCATGTATAGTACCAGTCAGAGTGACATAGTATATAGTGTGAAACACAGATGACAGGATGATTACAAATTGATGATCAAACCACATCACCTACCCCAGGGCAGTGGGCTGAATAGTGGCCAGAGGGAATGCAGGCACCCTAGGGATTCAACGCAATCTGTACAGTAGTGGTGTCAACATGTGAAAACCCAATCACTATGGGCATCATGAAAAATAATGCAAATCTCCTTGGCAGACGTGGACCTAATCTTTTCTCATAAATCCAGGAATGTTAGGCCCAGTGACCTGTGTATTTATGTTGCAAATTGTGCCATGACACAAAAAATGTGCCTTGTCACACAGTGGTCATATTAGGAATGCAGAGATACTGCCATCTGAAAGGCAACTAAAGTACAACTTGGACTTTATACCTCAAAGTAGCATACATCCTATGCATCAATTTTGTTTTGAAAATCAAATATTAGCAAATCAGATTGTCAGATAACTCATGTCAACATCTAACATAGGACACCATTAACATTGTTCTCTCTCTGATTGCAGAGGATGTACCCACACCCCCTGAGCAGCTGCCTGTCTAGAATGACGAACTGGCTGAGAATGACAGCCTGCCAATCCTTGATCAAGACACCCTCTAGAAAATCCTGGCTTCCTTTGAAACACCATCTTCGGGTTTGGGAAGGGCTCACAACATTGCAGGGACTCCACAGGATCTACCCAGCACCCACCAAACACCACTTGGCACCCTAGCCCCACCCCTGGACTCTGAGGACCTACAAGTAGAATTCCAGCATTGTGCAGTAGGAGTCCAGAGGGAGATGCTGGTGTGGTGCGGATGGGATGGAGACCATAGTGGGCACCCTTGAGGCAGCACATAGATGCCTCAATCCAAATAAGGTCACCTCATCTGCTATACGAGGCAGCTACATCCTTCTCTGTGGACTCCAACAGTCTCTGGCTGACATCACTGGTGTCACGAGGCAGAGGCATAAACAACTGCCCTGCTAAAGTGGTAACAGCAAAGTTGCCAAACAGCTGGGGGTGATGTGCACGATCCTGGAGACTATGGAGCGGAAGCAGGACGCATACATCACCACAACAGGTGCCTACCACCACAACCTTGGTGCTGTGCTGGCCAACCAACTTCTTCACTTGTTGGCACAGAGAAATGCTGCTGCGGACTGGGGATCCACACCTTCAGCCCTTGATGTGTGTGTGCCTCTATAGCTTCCAGCACGTACTACACCAACCTCACGTGAAGCACCACAGACATCAGAGGAGGAAGATGTGGACTTCACCTCTTTCCAGCATTTCTCTGTGCCAAATTGCCAGTTTCTCAATTGCCCAGTCCTGAAGACCATGCCAGGAAAATTCACAACTGGTATTGTCCTCAATTTGCTGTTCCACCTGTTGTTCTCACACATTTGAGGACTGTCAATGTGCCCTATTTTCCCTATTGGCAATTTGTTGATTCTCCTCCTCGCTGAAACACGCCTCTCCTCCACATGGCACATGCATTGGATCACCTATGGACTCTGGAAATTCAATGGCAAAAACAATCTGTTAGGGTTGGCCTCTGCAGTCTTCTAGGCCCAGCATCCGAGGTCCTTTCACCTCCTCCGACAGTGGGCGCTCAGCCGGCTGTGGAACCCCAGGGTGTGCACCTTCTTGAAAATGGCTCTCTATATTCCCTTCTTCTGATGAGCATTGACCTGCATGGATGCAAATGACAAGACATCATATTATGTCCAGAAGCCCCATACAAAATGGCTGAGTCACATACATGTTAGTGCACCAAGCTAATAACATCCTGTCTTGACCATCTTCTCCATCTGTGGCACATAACTGTCATTGGACACAGGGACATGACTACAAACAGTCCCCAATAAGGTGGACTACACCCCCACCAGCTCAGGCCCTGCACTGACCAGGTAAGCCAACTGTGATTTTATGGGACATGAGCCAGCCACATGACATGGACCAGGAACACAATGGAACACATCACACAAAGCGGCAAGTGACATGTAAACCACCCAACAAAGAACATGCACAAATATCCACTACCTATGAATGTCACCCACTGCATACAGTCCCCATGGGTCACAGCCAGCCTAAGGACTAACCCATTGTGCTTGGACCACAATGAAAGAAGTGACATGTTGAGCACACAAAGAGTCAAGGCTGTCCATGTGTGGACATTTACAGACACAGATGCAGGCACCCTCTACTTCAGGGGGCAGGGGTCTGTGTGTCACATCAACATAACGAAACCACAGAGTCCGATATCATTGTAAATCAGTTAACATCACACTGTTTGCAGATATGCAATGTCCAAAGTGCAAGGAGCATGCACAGGACACATCAGAGCTGGATGAAAGAGACAACAGGGCTGTGGAATCAAGGGACCTGTCAAGGTTATGTGACACACATTTTCAGAGTAGAAAATAGCACATCATTCACAAATCATAAGCCTGCCCTCAATGCAATTCCCATATTAATCAGTGAACAGAGGCTCAGAAAGCTGCATATTGGCAGTGAGTCATGATTTAGCAACATCACATGCTGTGCAGGGGTACAGGGTGTGGGCACAGTGCCACACTTGCAAATGGGAATTGATACCCGACCAGATTTGGACTTTTGCTGTGAGTAACAATAGGCAGGCCCAGGTTTCTGCAGGCTGAGCAGACAAAACCTACATAAAACAAATCCCATGCATCACAATACATCTTGTAGCCTACAGCCAATTGCCATTGGGTATCTACGTGCAGAGCTGAGGGGCACTGTGAGTCATTACCTGGCTGCAGAAGAACAGTCCAACAAGGCCAGAGGTGGCCAGAGATCACTGTGCAAACACAGAAAGAGCTCAAATACTGATCAAGGGACACATGCAACATGCGTTCACACCTCCTGCTATCATGCAATCACACGTGACCACACATAAAAAACATATTATGGCAAGAGTTGCCTGTGGATGGCTGTCATGACACCTCACCTAGTCATGTGCATCCAAGACAATATGGGTCAGGGAACACCCAGTACACACACACCACATTGTCTCAGGACTCTTAACCTGTCACTTGACATAGATACATGTCAATGGACTCAACAATTATTGCACACTATGAGCCCCTACAGGGCTTTGAGGACACAATCTGACAAGCTGGGCCTAAGCCTAGGTTGGCTAAAGCTAAGATATGTATAGGTAGAGAGAATATTGTGCACATAGGGCGCTTACCTGCTCCTCTGGTGCACCATATAGCTGTCTTTATAGGGGTAGGACCTCATCCACCAGCTTCTCAAGTTCTTCTGGCAAGAAGGTAGGGGCCCTATCACCTTTTGGATGAGGCATGATTGCTCCCAGAGGTGGTACACAGCAGCTCGAGGTAGTGGAGGTCTTGCTGGCAGCAGTGTCAGGAGTCAAGTGAGGGATTCTGCAGATGATGGCGGTCAAGTCCGCCATGTTCTCGATGATGACCACCAGCGGACACTGCCATTGGCCCAAGACCACAACAGGTAGCAATCCAATGGCAAAGTTTGCCGTGGTAGCATCCACCTACCGCCATGATGACTTCTGCCAGCGGTCGCGGGCGGTTCCTAACGTCCAGTGGAGTAGGTCAGGCAGCTGCCATTTTAAAGGCATGCAATGTAATGTAATGCAATTTCAGATGGATCACAATTTTGAGAAGTGGTGTCCTGGCATATCTTGTGTGCTGGCCTTCTCCTGTCTTGTAGGTCAATCTTTTTAGTGTACATATTGGTACGTGGTCCAGCACATTTAACAACGATTGTGGGGAGAGCAACCACCCTTTCCCCACATGCATTCCAGGATTTGGGGCATTGAATCAGAGTCAGAGTTGCAAGTTAGATGGACATATTGTTGCTGTCCAGATAGAGGATGTGTACACATATGTTGAAAAGCAAGGGGGTAACATGTTACATAAATGTAACAATGTTAGTCTTGATAAATGCTGTGTATCATGTTTTCAGTGACTCACATGACATGTCACAGTTCATATCTGACATGTATTATGTAATATTCAAGGTACACAATGAAAGATGACCACAACTTCCTTTTCTCCCACATAGTTACCTAGGATGGTAAGGATCAGACAACCTCCTGTTTACCGTCCACTAGCAGACTTGCAGTCCATGGAGGATAGACATGTCATCCAGATTTACCACCAGGATAGGCAGACAATCGTGAATCTTTATCATCAGTGGAGCTAGATCTTATGCCAGCCATCCGTCATCCAAATAACATGCAACCCATTTCACAAGTCATGTCAGTGTTGCTCTTCCTGGCCACACGGTCCTTTCAAATTACAGTGGCCTTAACTGCTGGGATGCCCCAGCCTATGTTCAGTCTGGTCTTCAAGGATGTTCTCACAGCAATGTTGAAACACCTGAACAGCTACATCTGTTTTCCTCAACGTGAGGATTTTGGCCATGTGAAGACAAAGTTATATGGTTTGGCATACATCATACATGTTGTGGAAGCCATTGATGGTACCCATGTAGCCTTGGTTCCAATGCATGGCAATGAAAAGGTCTATCGTAACAAGAAGAACTACCATTCCATCAAAGTCCAAGTAGTTTGTCTTGAGAACCTCTACATTTCCCAAGTCTGTGCCTGGTACCAGGGTTCAGTCCATGATGCCTTTCTCATGAGGAACAGTGTTATTCCACAGCTGATGACAAAACTGTACCCAGAGAGGGCCTGGCAGGTTGGTAAGTAACATATGTCATGTATGTTTGTTTGCTATGTCTGCTGCTAATGAGACGATGCTTTGAACTCATGGTTGCACACATGTCATATTCTCTTATAGGGGGCTCTGCATACCCAAACCATTCCTGGTTGTTGACACCGGTGAGGAACCCAACTTTGCCAAGGGAAGTCTGCTTCAATGAGGCACATGGAAGAACACAGCATGTCGTGGAGTGGGCTTTTGGGCTTCTGAAGGCAAGATTCAGGCCCATTGACAAGACAAGTGGAGCCCTCCACTACTCACCTGCAAAAATGTTTAAGATCATTGTGGCCTGCTGCATGCTCCACAACCTTGCCCTGAGGAGAAACATCCCATATATCCCTGATGAGGGGGAGCTAGCAGTTCCACCAGGTGAGCCTCCTGAAATGTCAAGTGAGTATGACAGTGATCAGGATGAAGGTAGAGCCATGCAGGCAGATCTCATCAATCAGTACTTCACTTGAGTGTAAGTATGTGATGTTCTGTGATTAGTGTGGCTGCATGGGGTCCTGTAGTGGTCAGTTTTTGTTAAGAAGGTATCTCTGTCACCATGATACAGGGAATCTCATGCTATGCATCATACAGTCCTGGTTTAATGGCAACATCAGGCTTGAAGATGTGACTCTCTTGAGGATCTCCTTTGTTTGTTTGGAGCAGTCATATTGCACTGTTAATGAAACAACTGAAGTTTGAAATGAGGTTTGTGTCTTATATATAGTCCTTTAGCTGTGTAAACTCCTTGTATGTCACGTATTCCTTCCAGGTCTCTCCACCATTTTATTCTCATGTGAGAATTTCAGAGTTGTGTCATTAGCAGGTGGCTGTTACTTGTCTGACATGCGATGTGCACATGGATTGATCCAGGTACTGTTTGTCACAGATTTGTGGTGTATGAGTCCCACGCCCAGGCTGCCTGGACAGCGGGAGGGCAGGAATATGAGCTACACAATCGACCTTTGTGCCGTGATGTATTGGTCCAATGGTCTCAATGGTGTGATCATGTGCCCTTGTAACCTGTGATCCTGTGTAATCCATTCCTTCTTCCTTCACATTGTGATGACATCGATCCTGTATGACCTGTTAGTGGCTGTCAATGTGCTATCTCATTGAAGGCCAGTGTGCCAGTGTTCCTGTGCCACACACAATACTGAAACAGGTTAGTGATATTTCACCAAGTGCTTGCTTATTGTTATGGGAAGGGCCTGGGCTCAGTCTCTGTTGTACCTCCCCCTGTCTGTGCCATGGTGTAAGTTGGTAGGCCTGGTTTTGGTATGTGTTAAGGGTCAAACTGGAGAGAAAATTCCCTACTCTCTTTCCCTGATCTACAGGACAAAGTCTTCCAGGCCCTTTCTAGTGTGGTCTGGTGCATGTTAGGAATAGGATAGCAGGCCTGACTCCATATGGCTGGGACATTCTTGGCTATGACTGTGCAGGCATTCTATACACCTTATGTGCAATACAGTACAATAAAACGTTTGATGTGACATTGTGTTGCAGTCATCCTCAGCATGACACTACCTGAGACACTTCCCTCCATCCATTGTCTCCAAATGTCTTCAGCATGTACATGACATTTGATTAGCATTCAACATTTCAGACAGATAAAAAAGAGAGGTAGTGTTTTAGTGATGGGGTGTTTATTTACATTTCAACAAAAATTAATAGTGCTACGGGATTCAAATTCATTTAATGGCATGGTTAATTAAAAGCATCGCAATTCAGACATACATTCTTGTATAAATACTTAGCATACTCACTGTATTAAATAGAAACTCATAAAACATTTAAATACATGTTTAAACTAAAACTTATCATAGTAATTAATTCTGTGTGGCTAAAATGTTCTCCACTGATTCCTACCTTACTCTTAATCATAAAATTAGGACTTTCTTACTCCCATACAAAAACTGTAATTGTAGCTGAGTGATGCTCATGGAATATCCTAAAGTAATTAACACTAAGGGCCTCATTCTGAGGCTGGCGGGCACCGCCATATGGCCGCTCCGCGGTCGAAAGACCACGGAGGCCATTCTGGCTTTCCCGCTGGGCTGGCGGGCGACCGCCAGAAGGCCGCTCGCCAGCCCAGCGGGAAACCCCTTCCCACGAGGAAGCCGGCTCCGAATGGAAGTGGGAAGGTGCTAAGCAGACACTGAAATTCTTTGTGGGGCCCTCTTACGGGGGCCCCTGCAGTGCCCATGCCACTGGCATGGGCACTGCAGGGGCCCCCAGGGGCCCCACGACACCCCATACCGCCATCCTGTTCCTGGCGGGCGAACCGCCAGGAACAGGATGGCGGTATGGGGTGTCGGAATCCCCATGGCGGCGCAGCAAGCTGCGCCGCCATGGAGGATCCCTGAGGGCAGCGGAAAACCGGCGGGAGACCGCCGGTTTTCCTGTTCTGACCGCTGCCAAACCGCCGCGGTCACAATGCCCTGCGGGGCACCGCCAGCCTGTTGGCGGTGCTCCCGCCGACCCCGGCCCCGGCGGTCCTTGACCGCCGGGGTCGGAATGACCCCCTAAGTTATACCTGAGACTGATTTCTGGCTGCAGCTTACCTATTGGGATCTTTACTAACATAAAATAGTAACCCATGCACACTCGGCTTAGACTTTAATTCTCTAATTCTTTCTGGGCCAGTACCATAAATGCGTTCCCTCAACAAGAAAGCGAATGATGGCCGGCCTGCATGAGCGTGTATTCAATGTTCTAAAAATATTTTCAGATGCAGTGTCCTGTGACCTAGCAAAGCCAGGGCAGACACAAAAAATGTGTTCTCATGGCTCCTGTCTGTACCCACACAGTTGGCAGAAATGTGCCTGTGCCCTTACAGTTTTATATGATGGTATTACAAGTCCAGGCGTGCTGTCTTCTTTCCAATTTTTGTCAGAACTTAAAGACTTAATCTTAGTGACAGCAATTGCCTTCTGATAAAACTCCTTTTTGCCCAGGTTCCACTCCCAGGCTTCTGGCAGACCTAGCACTTTAATACAGTTGTACTTGATTGAAAAAAACTGCCTCCTTCCCCAACATGATTTCAGCGTCATAAGTGACTGTGGGCATTAGCCATGCTGCCATTACAGAAAGCAGGTGAGTATATGACAGGCAGCTCAGTTTTTGATTTAGTACTTTGAAGCCATAGGTCAATGAAAGGGCTTTATCTTGGGCAACAGCAAACTGTGGCTTGAAAGTCAAGAGGCGATCCATCGTAAATCCGAAATATTTGTATGAGGGGGCAACCTCCACCCGTGTTCCATTTATAAGCCATGAAGCAAATTTATACTTCTTATCTAGTAGGCGAACAACCTTAGTTTTACTCAGATTCAATTCCAGACCTTGCATTGTTATATATGTATGAAATGCGTTGATGTTATGCTGTAGTCCAACTGGTGTTTGGCTGAGTAAAACTATGTCGTCTGCGTACTGTAGCCATGCTATCCCTTTCTTGGTCAATACTGGCGGATGGTAATTTACTGGTGCAAGGGCCTCGGCTAGGTCAGCAAGATGTAAATAAACAGTGTAGGAGCTAGCACACACCCTTTTTTTAGTCCTTTTGCCATTAATATTAATATTCTGTTGGTGAGGTGGCCACCTTCTCCGATTTTTACTTGCGCCCAAGTTCCTGTGTATAAGTCCATCATTGCATTGAGAGGACTGCTAGGTAAGCCCCAACTTTTCAGTTGCTCCCATAGGCGGGTTCTAGGTTTGCAATCGAAAGCTGCCTTTAGATCGATAAAGCATGCAAATAGCCTTTTCTTTAGCCTGGCTTTGTTTCCCAGCAGGGCCAAGGTTGTCAGGTTAGTGGAGACTTCCATACCAGCTCTAACGCCTGTCTGGCATTGTGGAATTAGATGTTTATCATAAATCCATTCTGTTAGTTGTTGCAATAGACAGGCTGCATAGAGTTTTGCTTCCACGTCTATCAGTGCTATTAGCCTGTAGTTTGAAGGGCTTTGTATATTGGATGAATGATACTGCCTTTCCATGCATCTGGTAGTTCCGTGGTGCCCTGGAGGTCATTAAAAAGCAGTGCCATATAATGTGCCCAGAACGAAGCGTCTCCTCTAAACAAGGCATTCGGAATTCCGTTCTCACCAGCTGCCCCTTCCAGTTTTAATTTCTTGATAAGGCTTGTCAGCCTTTCAATGTCGATGTTCATTGGTGTGTACTTTTGTTCATTTTTGTTTAGAGGTATGTTCAGCCTGCGTTGTCAATCTGAAGCCAAAGTTAATCTTACTTAAGTCATTAGCTGCTTGAGTGGCCTCCTCCTTCACATAGTGCTCTGGGAGTGGGAACATTTTACGTGGGCTTCCCATGTGGCCGCATCAATACCGGCATTCATATGTTTATATTTTCCCTGATTTAGGCCGTTTAGCAGTTCCCAGAACTTTTTTTTATTTTTCTGTTTATTGGACATGAGAAGCTTAGTCCACAAACCCTCATGATACCCTTGTTTTGCCATCCAGCAATTTTAATTTTTATTTGGCTCTTAGTTCAGAAATCCTTGTGTTATCAGATTGGCTTCCCCAGTGTGTGTCCTTTAGGACTTTTTTAGATTCTCTAGAGACTTGATTTTTCTGATTACGCAATGTTTTTTAAACCATGGTTTTTCTGCTCTGCCACTCTTGTCTTAGTTTTTTGTCTCTATGTCCGAAATTGGAAGATTTTTTCATTAAGGAATCACATAAGTGTATCGTTCTCCTGGAGGATGATCTTATTGTTCCTGCATTCTTAGGCCCATATTTATACATTTTTAGCGCCGCATTTGCATCATCTTTTGACGGAAAAGCGGCGCAAACGTATAAAATACAATTGTATTTTGTAAGTTTGCGCCACTTTTGCGTTAAAAAGCGGCGCAAATGTGGCACTAAAAAAGTATAAATATGGGCCTTAGTGTTTCTTTAAGCTCAGTACTTGTGCTAGCGGTACACTTCTTCCATTACTTTTCTGAGGCCCGGCCCCTTCCATTTCAATTTTTTTGTATCATAAGTCACTGGGGCTGAAATTATGATATTAGCGGAGGGGAGCCGATTCCATTCATTACTGATCTTAATAAGTTGTGGGAAGTGGTCGCTTTCTGTGCGTTGTTGGATCCTATATGCTAGGACCAATGGTAGTGTGATTTCATTTATTAATGTAAAATCAATGTTGGATTTTTGTTGTGCCACTTAAGAAGTTTACTTGTGCAGATGAAGCACCTCGGGGAGAGGCATCAGGCAGCGCAATCCCAGGATTTCAAGCTTTGCGTTCGTGTATGTTCCGTTAAGGGATTCTGTGCTGTCTTTTTTCAACTCAAGGTTGAAATCGCTGGACAAAATGAGGATTGCATCCTTGTTTTGCTTCTGCAGCATTTTAACGATGCTGATCAATGTTTCCACATTTTCACTATTTTGCGTTTTATTAGGGTGAATATATACATTGATCAGTAGTAAGGTTCTGTTGTTACCTGATGGAGCCCGATGTTCTAATTTTATTGATAGCAGCCAGCCAATTCCCAGGTCGTTCTGTTTGATCACCCAGTTGATTCTCGTAGAACAGTACGTTGTGAGGTCCCCCTTGGGGTGTCCATGTCTTTGTGGTTGTTTTACAGAGACGTCTGTCCCAGAATATCCAGAAATTTGTAGGAAACTTAGGACTGCCTTGTCGGTAATAATTTAGACTGGGAGTGTTCCAGGAGCATATATGGATGTTTCTGGGTTTTCGTCAGGACCAATTATGATTGTTGTCATTTAAAGTTTGCCTTCTAACCTGTTGGACTGTCTAGGGTGTGCCAATGAAGATCTGTTGGTGCATGCCGTGATGAAGCAAGCTTTGATGTTTTACTATTGTGAAGTGTTCTCGACTACTTGGGGAGATTTCTACTCCACAGCCCCTTTTAAAATTGAGCTGCACTTCTTTTGTTGTGATATCAGAAGATTGGGATATCTGGGCGGCAAGATGATGCCCCATGCACTAAAAATGTTGTGATATGCTAAAATTTGGTCAATTATGGCAGACGTGGCTCAGGATGTCAACTTTGCCTCTTTCTCTTTATTATTTGGATGTGGAATGAACTCAACAGTCATCAGCTCTGTTGTTGAGATGTAACCCAGAGGCTGAATCGCATTTATTAAGTTCAGTATGGTGTCTCTGTTTAGTATGTCAAAAGCCCCCTTCGAATCATAGCAATGGATAAAAAGTAATTTATTATCCTCTGAAGCCTCTTTATCCTGCGATATCTGATGTCCTGGAATTCTCTTTTATGCTGAACTGTTTGTGCAGTCATCTGACCAAAGATAGTAACCGTGATCTAAAATCTGTTTGTTTTTACCTACAGGTTAGTTTGTTGCGATCATATTATGTGCGGAGCTTGCACATGGAGGGTTATGTTCCCTGAGTTTGGTGGTTTCCAGCCTGTCACTAACCTGCTGAGTTCCCTGTTCTTGGCACTGCCTGATGAGAGTTCTTTTTCCCTGTAATTCTCTTAAGGCCGTCTCACCATGCAAGAGGCTGCTACCCCGTTTGTAGCTGGAAAGAGAGGTTTTTGGAGACTGTTGTTGTGAAGTTAATTGATTACATAAAGCACTTAATTCACACAAGGGATTTTCCTCGCTAGCTGGCTGTTCTTCCCTCATCTGGCTAGATTTAACCAAGCTTGCTGTTTTTTTTACTGTTGTCTATTCTTACTGGTTCCTTACACTGAAAGCCATTAGATTTAGCGAATAATTTCCATATACTGTGTTGCTGGGCCCCCTTAGATTTTTTCTGTGCTTTCCTTTTTTGTTTCTTTTCCCGTTTCATGAGGGAGGATTCCTCCACTACTGAATTGTTGGGAACTAAGTCCTTCGATCCGTCTGTGGAGTATCCTGTTTCTTGTGTGCTGAGGCATGGTCCGCCCTCTGTGTTGCTCTGAGACCTTCTCTGTCCAGATAAGTTATTTTCCCTGAAATTATTGCTTTCCTGTTGGGGTTCCTCCACAGTTTGTGTGGTTTCCTTATTCTCTGGGATTTTGGGGGTTTTCTCGCCACTACTACTAAAGTGCTCGTGAGTTCTGAGGGTCTGGACTCTTTCCTCTTTCAAGATGTCGTTTAGGATTTCCAGGGTTCTTTGTGAGTTGTTGCCTATAGTGGCACACTGACATGCCACCTGCTGGGTGTATGAGTGTGTTTGAGCCCTCTTTATCAGATCATTCAAAGATTGTAGCTTGTTGTAAATGCTCACGATGTGGATGGCCAAGATGTTAAGTAAGTCTACCTGGGTGTCTTGCTTATCTGCTTGAAATTGGATGGCTGCTGACATCGCGTCCATTGCTGATAGCAAGGCCTTCCATGAGTCTCCAGATGTTAATGGTTCTACATTTGAATTGGCCCCCGTTGTGTGGTCCAATGGGTCATCAGATGCCTCTTGTTGCTCCGTTGCCCTGGCAGCTGAAGTTACATGCATGTCAGATCTTGTTGTGGTTGTTATTTTACAAAATGAGCGATCTTTTCTTGGTGAGCTTGCACTGCAGATGGATCTCAATTTTGTTTTGTTATTTGTGAACTGATTTCCTTGAGTTGTGTCTGAGCAAGTATCTGAAAGATCTATCAGCGTAAATTCCTCTATTATAATGCAGTCAGTATCATTCTCTTCTTGCCAGGGTTGTTTGGAAAATTAGGTGCAGCACGGACTCTCCCTCCCAGTTGTTCCAGTTACTGAGATTTAGGTGGAAAAGTATCATTTTGGTAACATCTATGAATTTCTGCATTGATTGTTATGCCGGTTTTATTGGGCTGAGGGATAAGTGTGTTTGTTGTTCCCAGGTCAACACAAATCCTTTCAACATCCTGCACAGTCTTCACTTCATCCGCGCCTGTTCTCAGGGTCACTGGCAGGGTCATTGGCAAGAGCTGTGCCTTTTAGAGCACTGGTGGAGGTCAACTCCTTCTTAGTGAACAAGAAGTCCATGATTTCGTAGCCTGCCTTTCTGCCCTGGCTTGGAGATTTATAAGGCAATTTTGTTGTTTGTGCCGGATTTGGAGATATTTTCCTTTCTGTGGATTCTCTTTTTGGCTCAAACCAACCTTACCCTAGGGAGCCTTGCCTTTGCCTCTTTGCTGCTTTTTTCCTTCCACGTGTTAGTGTTATCCTTGTTACCACCCCTGAGTTGACAGGCTATATCTGAGTATTCGGCTGTTGGTCAATTAAATTCTTGTGTGTTTACAAGTCACGTCGGTCTATTTGCTGGCTGCTCCTGTACTGGAAAAACAGCCTACAGCAGCCTACAGCCAAGTGCTCTGAGTGCTCTGTGTGATTCATGTCCCCTGGCTTGCCACTATTTTGCCAATTTACCACACAGTTTATCACGCAGTCTGTGAGTTTCCCTATGTTTATTCTATGTTCTATGTTCTGTATTCTGTGTTCTTTTCCCCACTGTCTCCGCACTGTGTGGTCTAGAAATACCGGGGAGCCTGGGAGCTGAATATGCACACCTCTGTAAGCCCCTTTATGGCATAAGACTACAACATCAGATGTCCGGGGGCACTCTCTGGGTTCTATCCCTCTCTCCTCTAGCCCCTGGTGCCCTTTTCCGGCACCTGTATACAGTTGCAGCACAGCAGGGGAGCTGGGAGCATGGGTGCGGGGGGCAGAGGGCAGGGGCAGGGTTGCTCAGCAGAGCTGAGTACACAGCGAGGGGATGACACGGAGGGATGAGCAGTGGCTACTGGATAAACAACAATACTTAAGGTGAAGGGATCAGTCATGGTGGATGCAATGAATAGAGAAGAGGCCACAAAATTTGGGGTCCAGAGTCCAGTGTCCTACTAGCATGGAATATGGAAAGGGGTTAAAGAACAGTCAACAGAGTGAGTCTGTGGCACACAAAGGAGTGACATAAAGAAGTGGTCAGTTGCCGGCAGTGGTTGATGTCTTGCCACCTGCAACTTCTGGATGCTTGGCTGGAAGCCCCCGCTTGCAGGGGAGCTCAGTAACTACAGAAGCAGGGGTGTCTGAGGTAGGTGTTTCCCCTGGTAGGGCCTCCCTTCCAGTGGCTGACATTGATGAAAGGTCTGGTGTGGATACGCCAAAGTAAGGGGTGTGATGTTGTTGCCTATCCCTGCTCATAGTACTGCAAATATCCATCAGCACCCCTGTTAAAGAGGCCATGTTGGAATTGCAGGCCTCCTACCATTCCCCATCTCACAATGGAAAATTCCCCTGTAGCTCATTGATTTCCCTGAGTTTGTTCAGCAGCGGGCCCATCACTTCTTTTAAATTGGTAGG
Organism: Pleurodeles waltl; assembly: GCF_031143425.1. Lineage (NCBI taxonomy): Eukaryota > Metazoa > Chordata > Amphibia > Caudata > Salamandridae > Pleurodeles > Pleurodeles waltl. The sequence continues at coordinate 522,081,769 of NC_090443.1, forward strand.
CACCCAAGACCTGGCTGAAGGTATCATGGCCAAGGTCATCTCCAGCAGCCTCTTGGCTCTGGGCCACACCATACCTCCCACACACCCTACCTCATGTGCCTGAGCCCTTCCACTGGTCCCAGATCCAGCATTGTCAGGGTTGGCAGGTTGTGACTCAACAACCTGGACTGGGGGGCACAAGATGTTGGAGATTGTTGTGGGGACGCAGATCTGGGGGTGACTTGTACCTGCGATGTTGATGGCACAGGGCTGGGAGGAGTCGATCTGGTCAGGCTGAGGCTGACCGGTGTCATCTCCCCAGGTTTGCCGGATGGTCCAGAACTGTCCTCCACGCCCAGCGGTCCAGGAGTGTTTGTTTTACTGAGAACTTTATCCATAGGGGTAGTGGCAGTCTCCTCTGTGGTGGCAGTAATAGCATTCCTAATTATAGTGACAGCACAACCTGTTGATGTGGAGAGATAATGTTAGTGGTTGTATTGTGACATCTACTTCCAATAGTTGACAGTGACAATGGGCTAGGGCCATGTTCACATTGTATTTGCTGATTTCCCTCATGTGACAGGTACACATATTGTGATTTGTACTGAGCTGACATTGTGGCAACATACCAATTCCTGTTCAGTAACCTAGCCTCAGACTGTCGGAAATTCTTAGCTGTTGGAGGGATGATAATAGACTCATGTCTTGCCAGCAGTGCAGGCATGACATTGGCTGGGCAGGATGTTGTTTGAGTCATCTTGAAAGCTATTTTTTGGCATGCAGGCATTGTCAGGACCTTGGATGATGTGTGGCCATTGTCATCCTATGGTCAGTGCATTGTGGAGGTGACTGCTGCCAATACCATAGCAGGGTGCACCATGACCTGTATCCTTGTCCCTCCCAGGTGCATCACATTCATTGTGGGTTCAAGGACTGTGACACAATAGCATCTGGACAGTGGTCCGGTGTTTGGGGTTGCATGTCCTGGTCCTCCTTAAATTCATTCAGACATTACTCCTGACACAACTCACAGTTCAACTTGTCTATCCTCTGAGGTGAGTGGACTTTCATGTCAAGTATACTAACAGGGATAATCTGTCATATGCAGAGTGCACTAGGTAAATGTTGTATATGGTAGACAGAGCATCCTGGCCTCAGCAGTCACGTGGCTCCCTGTACTACATGCAGTTTTTCAATTAGACTCTCCCAGGAATATATACGTCATGAGTGGGTTTTCAGGTAAAGGAGTATTTTGCAGGTGTACTGTGGCTCAGAGTGCGAATAAGGGATCCTCCTATGAGTAATAACAATTTCAATCCCTGTATTTCACACACTATAGAGTTGTTTTCCTGTCAGGTGAGTACTGTTGTGTGGCTGATTAAATGGAGAAAGGTCATAGTAGCACAGCAAACAGTTGTGGCTGAGTGTAGTGAGGGTCCTAGTGCCTCCTGGCCTTAGCATTCCTGTCATTGCCTGTCCTACCCACACACTATACAGCTGTGATCCCCTCAGGTGAGTACAGTTGTATGGCTGATTAGCTGGAGAATGGTCATAGTAGCAGAGCACACTGTTGTGGCTGAGTGCAGTGACGGTCCCAGTGCCTCCTGACGTATCATTCCTGTAATTGCCTGTCCTACCCACACAATATACAGTTGTGATCCCCTCAGGTGAGTATAGTTGTGTTGCTGATTAGATGGGGAATGGTCATAGTATCAGAGTACAGAGTTGTGGAGCAGGTTGAATAGTGTCAGACTCCTCTGTGCCTGCTTCTACAATGACTGGCTTTTTGCTCTCATCCTCATCATCATCCCCTTCCATGATTCTACAGCTTGCAGGAACTTTTCTTTTCCCTTGCCTCTCCTGGTGTCTCCCCGACTCTGTCGGGGTCCAGTCCATGTCCCTATCATTTTCATCAGAAGTGATGCTTTGAGAAGATGGTGAAGTAGAACCCTTTCTTTTTCTTACTGGAGATCTGGAAGCCTTTGATTCTAAAAGAGGAGTTTCTTGCTTTAAGGAAGTTCAAACTCCTGTTCTGCTCCAACTTCAGGAAAATTTACTATTGCTGGCTGCGGCTGCTGTCTACTTTTTCCTGAAATGATCGAGTACTACTTTGCAAAAGGGACAAATCCAACTTAACGTCACTGCTTGCTGGCGTCGCCATGATTGCAGTGGCTGGTTCACTGACAGACATGGTCTTGGGCTTCAGTTGGGTAGTGCTGTTGATCCAGGAGTGCTGCTCCCAGGTTCCTTCCTGGAGGCCTGCGTGGCAGGCACAAGTCTCCTGAAAAAGGATGCATTTGGCACACCACTAGTGGAAAGCTGCCTCTTCTCACTGACCACTTTCTTCGGGGTAACATTCTTTGGGGCCATCTTCAAGCTCTAGTACTTGCGGTGATGTCTCCTCTTCTCTTATGCACCAAAAAGCAGCCAAGCAAGAAAAACATGTTGTTAGTGAAAAGTGGCATTGTTGCAGGTTGTAATATTACAGACAGATGCAATATTAGTGCAGTTAGTTACTTATGTAATAAATACCAATTTATTCAAACATTGTAAAGTCAGACCTCACCACCATACCATAAAATGTAATTTCAAATCAGGCAACACACCATGCAGATATCGCTCTTCGCTTTATCTCCATCTGTTTTAAATGAGACACCTGTGGTAGTTAGAGAGAGGTGCATGGGTAAATGGAATAATCCTTAAAAAACATATGGAGGCAAGGTGATCTAAGGGAAATGGAATAATCATTATGCTGCTGATGTGTCTGCACTGCTTTGCAGACAGGATGTACAGGAAAAAATTAATTATACACCTAAAGAAACTGAATGCTGTAGTATGGCTGTGCGCCTATGGTGGATGGATGTATGGATGGAGGAATAAACGAATGGAAGGATGGATCAAGGCAAAATGCAGAAATAAATACATTGAAAGAATTTTAAAAAAACATACAGAAATATTAAAATATTGAATAAAAAATAAAAAAGTAAAAAACAAGAAATTAAATAAAAAAAACTAAAAATGTAAATATAAAATTGAAATAAAAGCTTAAAATAGAAACTTAAATTAAACAAATGATCAATAATTGCCGATGTTGTATGGGGAGACAAGAAGAAAGAAACCTATTGTGAGGAAAGACCGAAGGGGGTGCAAAAAAAATGCAAAAAAAGGAAGGAAATTATGTAAGCACTGTTCATCAGAATCGTATTCTTTTAGTATGAATATACTACAATGATCTCCAAGCACATCAGTATTAAACTGGTATCTCAATAATCCAGGCATGCCTATGCCAAAGGGACACTAGCTGGATGCACAAAATGGCCACCAACCACACGGTCAAACAACAACAACAAGGAGCAAGGAGGCATGGGGAACAAAGAAAACATGTAAACCTATGGCAAAAACACACAGGCTGGATGCATAAAATGGCCGCCAGCCACATGGTCAAACAGCAAGGAGCAAGTGGGCATGGGGAACAAAGAACACATGGAGGCTTGTGGCAGAGGGACACTGGCTGCATGCACAAAATGTCTGCCAGCCACATGGTCAAACAAAAGCAAGGAGGTATGACTGGGCTATTCAAATTTCACAGCAACACATATTCTCCTAATCCATCATATATTTCTCAATAACATATACACTTTTTGCATAAAAAATGAAATGCAACCAATAGCCAACATTTGTAATCATCCAATGTCACCCCTGCCCTAAATTAAGTTTTAAAAACATATATCAGAAAAACATTTATTTCATTCACTGATGACTACTAATACTAGGCCTACTGGCTAGATGGCCCTTTGAAATCCTAGACTACATAGTAAAGTAAATGACTATTGCAAATGTAACAAACATAGAAAAGGCACTGAGCTCTGCAACAATTTTCCTTTACAAAAAATGGAAATTCAAGAAATGCAAAATAAATAACTAGGCCCATACTTAAACTCCAGGCCACCCACCACTATAAAATTTAGAAATCAAATTAAAGTTCAAAGAAATACTGGTGCATGCCCAAGCAAACCAACAACACCCTTATACAATAGGCTTTGAACTTACTTTTGTGATATCACAAAAACAAAATCTTTAAATCGAAAGGTATATCTAGGAGACAAAGAAAGTGATCCTTTTACCTCGAAATACAAGTCATAAGTGAGGAGATGGATGAAGCACTGGGAGGAGCCTGCTGGACATGAACAGGAAGTTAGAGTTTCTGGTGTGCTTCCGTCCTCTTTGAAAAAAAGGCATCTCCCACTAAAAAAACAACTGGAAGGGCACATTAGAGAAGAAAATCCAATTAATAACCTCTTTTTGACTAGATTTAGATGCATCTAGAGAAGAAAATGTACTCGAGGTGCATTCACACTCGCAAGCAGCACTGTTTTGGCTGCAGCTGTGGCTGGAAGCCACGTGAGTGGGTGCAAAGTCTCATGCGCACGCGCTAGCAGCCCACAAATTGCCCAAAACAAATCTTGCACTTGTAACCAGAAAAAAAACTCCACTTCGCACCAGATATCGTGGAATTCGGACATTCAAGCCTATTCCACCTACCACAAAGTGCCCGAATTCCAAAAACTCCACGAGCGGAGCAGAGGTTTCCTCCTGGGCCAAATAAACATGTCAGTACAGAGAATGCCTAGGAACAATGCTGTTGTGCACACATGGTATAGTACACATATCCCTGTTACTGATCATTTGTGTCCCTTGTGCAGCCTGCAATGGGCTTGAGTCCATGGCCATTATTGAGGTAAGTCGAGCAATGTCAGGATAGTACATGCATGGTGTTTCAACATTGTGTACCTGATATAGCAAGGACACATATCTGGTTACATTGCTACATGGAATTACCATGTCCCTGGTATTGGAAATATGAATGGAGGCTGGATAGCTAACTCACATCAAACAGATATGTCAAAAGCATCTCCTATATAGACTAATGTAAATCCATGGTGTCCCATGCCATTCCTCATCACATGCAGGCAAAGTAATAGCATGTGTCCCTCTACACAGCCTGGTGTCTGCCCCTACATGTCAGCTGTTAATGTCATCTAATGCATATTATCACTCATAATATCCATGTGATGGGTATGTGGATACATGCTGTACATCTCATCTGCCCAGGTATCCTGTGACATAAGTAGCAAGTGTTAGCCAAAGTGTAAGCCTGGGTGATAATAATTTGGAACGCTATCATGGGTAACACCACCAGAAGGTGAACTGTGTAATGGACAGTCGGATGACTTTGCTGTACAGACATCCCTCTGGTGAAACATACCTTGGCATTTCTTTTCAGAAGACAGCACAAAGGTATGTCTATGTATCAAATGTTGAATATGAGGCCTTCAACTGCATTAGCACGTGTGGAATGCTGACATCTGGGCCTGCAGCACTTCCCTTTTCCGTATTCACTGAGGTGTGAAATCCTCACATCCTGTGTGGTCTAGCCAGACAAAATTGACATAGAATACAATGTAGGTGACTACAGTAGCAATGTGCATCTTACTTGCATTGAAAGGTTAACCATCCGCAGCCATGTTCGCCTATGAACCCGCTACCACATATGTGAACAGACTATGCTATTTTTGGTCATGGCTACTCTGTCGGCCCATCTATCAAGTGGTCCTGCAGGGATTGGCACTATATGCAACTTGACATTTGTCAGATGTTAATGCACATGCAACTTTGACAACTTTGATTTATGAAGTACCATGCCTGGAACTTATAATTACTTTGGCATTGGGATGCCCATTGAACATGCCATTGCAAACATTATTCAACTTCACACACAATCCTTGCACAACACATTAACCATTCATGATGACACTCACTGGTAGCATCTGGATCCCTGAAGCTCTCCACCTCACCCGTTGTGTATGCTGCTGGTCCATCTACAAGACATAACATGGTACATTGCACTGTGAATGTAGAACACAAACACTGTGGACATGAGAAGCACAGTACATATCATTAGCAATTGGCTACCTTAGTCTGCATGTTGATTATAAAGCAAACAGTACAGTTACTGTCTTCATGATACACATAGGTAAGGCAGGATGAAGTGTACACAGTTATGATGTGCCTAATCATGCATCTGGTGGCCAGATTGCGGAACAAGTTCAAGTACATCACTACTTACAAAATGGCACAAGGGAACCAATCTTTCATGGGTCTGTGAATCTAATGATTTGACTTACTACGCTCTGCAACGTATTACATCAGCCGTGCCTTTCTCATATCTTTACATGTTCATGACAATGTGTTAGCCCTAGCAGATCTTGCTGTGGTTTCCCTGTACTTTTTGCTTCTGACCTCCTGTTTTAGACACTGTGCAGCAATTAGTTTTGGCTGGTTTTGATATTCTGTGCACTTTACCACTGCTAACCAGTGCTAAAGTGCAAGTTCTGTCTCTATAAATTGTATTGGTGATTGGTTATCCATGATTGGCATATTTGATTTACTAGTAAGTCCCTAGTAAAGTGCACTAGAGGTGCCCAGGGCCAGTTATTCAAAAGCCACCAGTGGGCCTGCAGCACTGAGTGTGCCATCCACATGAGTAGCCCTGTATATCTCAGACTTGGCACTGCAGTGTCTGTGTGTGCGGTTTTAAACTACCAATTCAACCTGGCAAATGCACCCACTTGCTAGGGCCAAACCTTCCCTTTTACTACATGCAAGTCACTCTTAAGCTAGGCCCTAGGTAGACCCATGAGCAGGGTGCAGTACATTTAAAATGTAGGACATGTACTGATGTGTTTTACATGTTCTGATAGGGAAATTAGCCACATTTGTTTTTCACTATTGCAAGGCCTATCCCTCTCATAGGTTAACATGGGGACTTCCTTGAAATATCTTTTAAGTATAGTTTCCCATTGGGAGCAGATAGAAATTTGGAGTTTGGGGTCTCTGAACTCACAATTTAAAAATACATCTTTTGGTAGAGTTGGTTTTTAGATTGTCTGTTTGAATATGCCTTTTTTAGAAAGTGGGCATTTTCTTGCTTAACCATTCTGTGCCTCTGCCTGCTTGTGTATTCCATGTCTGGGTCAAACTGAAAGTTGGGCTGTTGTGAATTCCCTCTAGACAGTGAAACAAACGGAGCTGGGGTGTAGCCTGCATATCCTGATGAGTCTCCTGGGCTAGAGTGGGGAGGGAGAAGCCAACACTTACACCTTAAAGGGCTGTGCCTGTCCTCACAAAATGCAATCTCCAACCCCCTTGTGTGTGTCTGGAGCCAGGCCTGGGCAAGGCAGAGTCTTGTTGTAGGAGGCTGGCCTGGTTTGCAGTGGGTACCAAAGGTACCTAAACCTTATACCAGGTCCAGTTATCCCTTATTAGTGAAATGTAAGCAGTGTCTAGAAGCCAGGCTGTCTAGGGGTGCCTGTAGCTGAGCAGCCAAGGCTTATCTAGGAGACATGCAAAGCTCATGCAATACCACTAGTCACACAGTACTTACACACATGAAAGAAAATACCCAGTGTTACTTTATTTTGGTGACACAAAGGCCAAATACACCTTAGAGACTATACTCCCTTAGGAGGTAAGTAATATACACACTATATACACTAGAATTAAGAAATATCTGTAAAACAGTTAAAAAACAGTGCAAATAGGAAAATCACAATAGATAGCAATGAGCCTAGGGGAACACAAACCATATACTAAAATAGTGGAATGCGAAAGTCGGTTTCCCACCTAGGCAAGTGTAGTGTGTTGAGAGACACTGGGAGTGTAAGAAAACACCAAAGGTAAGTAATAGAACCCACCCCAGAGCCCAGGAAAGCAGGAGTAAATCACAGCAAGTTTCCTAGAACACACAAGACCACGTGATAGAAGATAATGCAAGAACAAGAAGAGACTGGAAGACACCAACAATGGATTCCTGGACCTGAAGACCTGTGGAAGAAGGGGACCAAGTCCAAGAACCACTGAAGAGTCCAGGGAAAACATGAGCCCCTGCTTACCCGGATGAAGGTGCAAAAGAAGAACCACCGGTGAAGAAGAACAGTCAGTACTGTACCCAGGAAAACAGATGCGGGTTCCTGGTTGGTGCAGATTATGTCCCATGCCGGATAGATGGTTGCAATCTGGTTTGCGTTGCTGGATTCCACCAACAAGCCTTGGCACATGCAAAGCCCTCGGTTGGAGGAAAATGGCGCTGCCATGGACAAGGAGGTACCTGGTGGACTCTACCCAGGATGGGGTGTCAGAGAGGGCTCTCAGCAACTCAAAGAGCCCTAAGAAGACCAGGCAGCACCCACAGGAGTCCCACAGCATGGGGACAAAGCGGGTGCTAAGGGAGGACCACGCAGCACTACACAAAGGACTCCCACGTCGCCTGAGAACCACGCAGGAAGCAGTGTGTCACAGGGAGGAGTGCTGGGGGCCGGAGCTGCACGGTGCACAAAGAACTTTGTGGAAGGATGGCAACAAGCCTTGGCAACTGCAAAACATACAGTGCAGGTGGGGTACTGTCTTGCGTGGGGAACCAAGCTTTTACCTCCACAAAGTTGGACAGCTGGACCTTAGGACCATCTGGACCACCTCAGTTGACCACCTGAGTTGCTGGATCCGTGCACTTCATCAGGAGAGGGGACCCACGCCTCCAGTCGTCACCACAGAGAGGTGCCTACTGAAGCAGGGAAGTGACTCCTTCACTTTAATGGAGATTCCTTCATTCTTCTGGTGCGGGCTGAAGACACGCAGTCCTTGGATGATGTACAATCTGGAAACAGTTGCAGTTGGTTGCAGGAGCTGAAGCTACAATGTTACAGAAGTCTTCTTTGCTTCTTTGTTGCAGTTTATAGAGTTCCAGGCAGTTTTGTTGGTAGAAGGTGAAGTAAAGGATGCAGAGGATTCCTGCTGGAGTCTTGCAATCCGAATCAGAGGAAACACCCAGGAGAGAGACCCTAAAAAGCCCTGAAAGTGGGATTGGTCAGCTACAGAGGTGAGCACCTATGAGGGGAGGGCTCTGACGTCACCTGCTGGCACTGGCCACTCAGATGCTCCCAGAATGCCCCAACACCTTTGGAATCCAAGATGGTAAAACCTAGGGACACACTGGAGGAGCTGGGGTTGTGATGGACAGGGGAGTGGTCACTCCCCTTTCCTTTGACCAGTTTTGCGCCAGAGCAGGGACTGTGGGTCCCTGAACCAGTGTAGACTGGATTATGCAAGGAGGGCACCATCTGTGCCCTTCAAAGAATTTCCAGAGACTCTGGGAGGCTGCCCCTTCCATGCCTGTAACACCTATTTCCAAAGGGAGAGGGTGTAACACCCCTCTCCCAAAGGAAATGCTTTGTTCTGTCTTCCTGGGCTCAAGCTGCTTGAGCAACAGGAGGTCAGACACCTGTATGTGAGGTGGCAGCAACTGGAGCTGCCTGAAAAACCTCAGAAGGCTGGTATGGCAGTACTGGGGGTCCCCTGTGGAGCCCCTAGAGTGCATGGAATTGTACAACCGATATTAGAATCAGTACTGGGGTACGATTCCGAGATGTTAGACAGCCTACATGGCCATATTCGGAGTTACCATTGTGTAGCTGGACATAAGTATTGACCTCTTTCCAGTGCACGGGTAAAATGGCATCCCTGCACTCACGAAGTCTGGGAAAATGGTCCTGGATTAAGTGGGGCACCTATCCCAGTGCAGGGGTGCCCTCACACACAGGTACTTTACACCTAGCCTTCAGGGTTGTAAGGCCTGACATATAGGTGACTTATAGGTGACCTGGTGGAGTGAAAATGGCTGTGAAAGCGTGCATGCACCATTTCACGCAGGCTGCAATGGCAGTCCTGCAGAAGCCTTTGAATGGGCTCCCTATGGGTGGCAAAAGAAATGCTGTAGCCCATAGTGATCCCCTGGAACCCCAATGCCCTGGGCACCTAGGTACCATATACTAGAGACTTATAAGGGGGCACCAGTATGCCAATTATGAGTGGAATACTGTGTTAACAGTATTCCAACAACCAATTTTAAGGGGAAAGAGCATAAGCACTGGGGTCTTGGTTAGCAGGATTCCCAAAGACACAGTCAAACACACTGACAAACAGGCCAAAAATGGGAGTAAACATGTTAGAAAGAGGCTACTTTCTCACACTTGTGAACAACAGAGACTTTCCTTTAAAGTTTGCCTACTTTATAGGCAGAACTGGGTGTCAGTATGGACCCAAAACACCACATTTTCAGATTACTTCTGGATCAAGAAGAACCTCTCCAAGGGAAAAGAGTTTAATGCTTGAGGAGGACCTGCCACTCTTCCTGTTGCTTTACTGTGCTGGCCTGCTGCTGTCACATCTGCCAAAAGAGGGAGAGAAATGGACTTTGCTTTCTGAAATCCTGCTTGTGAAGGTTATCCAAGGGCTTGGATTTAGCTTGCTCCCTGTTCTGAAGTCTCAGGGTCGTCAAAGACGTAGGGGGTCATTTTGACCTCGGCGGTCTTTTTACAAGATCGCCGAGGGACCGCCGTGTGGAAGACCACCAGTGGTGGCGGTTTGCCGCTTGGCCTATTATGACCGTTGGCAGCTCTCCGTCCTTTTACGGACGGAGAGCCGCCAACAGCCATACTGGCGGGAGGCGGGGAAGTGGAGGTTGCTCCACCTCCACCGCCACGCCAACATAACACCGCCCAGCGAACCACGTCCTGTGATTCGCCGTGGCGGCGTTCTGTTGACGGTGTGGTGTCGGCGGAGCAGCCCCCATGGCTCCCGTCCCCTCCAGGAGGATCGTCGGACCAGGTAAGTCGATCGTCCGTGAGGGAAGGGGGTGGGGGGGTGTTGTGTGCGTGCATGGGGGTGTGAAAGTGTGTATGTAGAGGGGGTGTGTGAGTGCGTGTATGCTTGCGGGGTGTTGTGTGTTTGGGAATGAGTGCATGTATGTCTGTGGGTATGTCTGTATGGATGTGTGGTTGTATGTTTGAATGTGGGTGTGCGTGTCTGACTGTGTGTGTGGATGTTGGCATGTATGTCGGTGTGTGTGCGTGTATGTGTGTTGGTGGTGCCTGTGTGCATCTCGTGTGTGTATGAGTGATGTTATGTTGGGGGTCGGGGTGGGGAGGGGGTCCTGCCACCTTTGGGGGGTGGCAGGGGTGGTGTGGGCGTAGGGGAGGGAGTCGGGGTGGGGGGCGGGGGTTGGGTATAGACCCCTATCAGTGGCAGGGAAGGAATTCCCTGGCACTGATAGTGCTCACCGCCATGGATTTCATGGCGGTTTCAAACCGTATGCAATCCATGGTGGTCAGCCTGGTCCAAATACCGCCGGTGGTATAGTGGTATAATACCAGCGGGCGGAACGGAGAAGCGGCGGATGACCATGGCGGTAGCCGCCATGGTCATAATACAAAAAAAAAGACCGCCAGCCTGTTGGCGGTCTTACCGCCGCTTCTCCGCCTTCCGCCAGGGACATAATGACCCCCTTAATCTGTGGTGCCTGGACTCTTCTGCTAGGCGTCCTGACTCGCGAAGTGGTGCCAAATCAAGTTCCTGGACCCTTAGCAGTGGAAGCTGGTAACCTGCTGTAGGAGGCTGGCCTGGTTTGTAGTGGGTACCTAAGGTACTTACACCTTATACCAGGTCCAGTAATCCCTTATGAGCAAAATGTAGGAAGTATCTAGAAGCCAGGCTGTCTGGAGGAAGCTGTAGGCAGAGCAGCCAAGGCTGAACTAGGAGACATGCAAAGCTCTTGCAATACCACTGTAGTCACACAGTACTCACACATAAGAAAGACAATACTCAGTGTTACCAAAAATAAAGGTACTTTATTTTAGTGATACAAGGACAAAAATATCTTAGAGTCTATCCCCCCGTGGGAGGTAAGAATTATACACAAAATATATAATAGTAACAAAAATCAGGTAAGTACGCAGTCATAAAATAGTGCAAACAGTGAAAATCACCATAGGTTAGAATGGGCTTAGGGGCAACACAAATCATATACAAAAATAGTGGAATGCGAAAGTCAGTACCCCACCCCAGAGCCCAGGAAAACAGGAGCAAAGTACAGCAAGTTTCCTCAGAACACATTTGGAGTCGTGGTAAAGGATTATGCAAAAACCAAGCAATTCCTCACGGATACCCAGCATGGATGCATGGGCCCTAAGCTCTACTTCAGCCCAACCTGAGGTCTCTAGGTCATTAACTAAGAGACATTCTACAGGTAAGCTAGGTGATACCACCACCTGCTTTGGGCCAGTAACTCCACCCCAACTAAGTTGCACTACAGCTAAGGGGAGAGAATGAGTGGAGTTATTGACATCATTAACCTAGTACTTCTCTCCAAGGAGGTGTTGTGCAGGTGACACCAGGTTTTCAGTCACCAAAGTGATACTGGCACCTGTGTCCCTGAAGGCCTGGGCCTCAACACCATTTATTACAATTTTACTGCTTCTACTTGTCCATGTATAGGGGACAAGCAGACAAGGTGGCAAGGCCAATGCCACCACGTGTGACAGAAACTGTCTTGGGAGTTTCCATACCAACCCCAGTTTGTATAATGGACCCAAAAGTGAACCCAACTGCACCTTTTGTTTGACTATTGCCAGTAGTCCCACCACGATTACTACTACTGCTAGGGGCACTAGAGTTTGAAGTGGATGTATTAGTGGTGGTAGGCTCAGGGGCTTTACCTGGGCAGGACTTATCCCCTGGCCTATGGCCTTTACCTCTGCACACATAGCACCAGGGCTTTTTATTGTTTGTGGAGTGTGAAGAAGAGGAAGTTAATTTATCCCCACCCGAGAGGAGTGTTTTGGACCTGAGGAAGGATATTTCTGTTTATTTTATCCCCATGCTTATCCTAAGATTTTTCACCATCTTTTTCTTTTCTTTGTCACCCCCTGTATGAGCTTTTCTGCTAACCCTTATTCTGACCCATTTGTCTGCCTTCTTTCCCAATTCTTGGGGAGAGGTCAGATCTGTGTCCACATAATACTGGTGTAACAAATCAGACACACAACAATTCAGTATACTCTCTCTCAAAATCAGATTATACAGACCCTGGTAATCAGATACTTTACTGCCATGTAACCACCCTTCTAGGGCTTTGAAGGAACAGTCCACAAAGTCAACCCAATCTTGTAAAGATTCTTTCTTGGTTTCCCTGAACTTAATTCTGTACTGCTCTGTGGTGAGCCCAAACCATCAATGAGTGCATTTTTGAGAATGTTGTAATCATCTGAGTCCTCCTCCCTAAAAGTGAGGAGTCTGTCCCTCCCTTTATCAGAGAAGATCAACCAAAGAATAGCAGCTCGCTGCTTTTGAGGGACCCTTTGAACCTTAAAGGCCCTCTCAAGTGCAGCAAACCACTTTTGAATATCATCCTCCACCTTGTATGGGGGAACAATGTTATGTAAGCTTCTGGAGTCAAATGTGTTTTCTCTGACATTGTAACTTCTAAAACTGCTATTGCATGCTGCCACCATGGGGAACTCACCCCAAACCCTGCCTTTCCCTTTCCACAGCTAGGGATTCCCTATCTAAGGCCAACTGCTGCTGTTGCAGCCTCAGTCTGTCCTCCTCCAAATGCAGCTTTCTGAGTTCCCTATCTAGGGTGTTGTCCTCAGGGTTGGATGTGTGGGACACCTCTGAGACAGAAGTGATATGGGAGTGGGCAGAGGTTGACCTCTCTCTAACTTGTGTAACTCTAGTGACCTGGCCACTACCAGCTGCACTAGGAGGTTTGTTAAGGGAAAGATCAGTGGAATGACTCTCCCCTGTATTTTTAGGACCCTCTCCTGAATCTACCTGGTTGCAATCACCCTCAATCTCCCCGTCTGGTTCAACATGACTATCAGAATGCTCCTGATCATCCTGCAAGAGGAGATTTAAGAGGAAATCCTTATTGGGGTTCTTCCCAATCCCTAAACTTCTTTCTAAACACAATCCCCTCAGACTTTTAAAGTTAAGGTTCTCAGAGGTTGTCTTGATAACCCTAGGGGTGGCCTCAATAGAAGACATAGGTGGTCATTACAACCGTGGCGGACAGTGATAAATTGGCGGTAAGACCGCCAACAGGCCGGCGGAAATAAATGTGCAATTACGACCGTGGCGGAAACCGCCAGCAAAGACAGCCACTTTAACACTCTGACCGCCACGGCGGTACAAACAAACAGCATGGCGGTCACCGCCAACAGACAGGCAGAGGACAATGTACTGCCCACACTATTATGACAGGCCAATCCGCCACCTTTTCCGGGGCGGATTCACTGCGGATAAAAACACGTCGGAAACAGGAATTCCGAAGGAAAAACACTCATTTCTACAGACCCCACGAGGATCTAGGACACCATGGACCCGGAACTCCAAATTCTACCTGCAATAGTCTTCTTGCTCCTCTACCAGGAGCACGAACGCCGGTGGCGAAGACCACGGTGAGTACTGCACCTACGACACAGGGGAGGGGGGAGGGAAAAGAGACTGACACTCACATGCAGCACGCAACAACCCCATCACCACCCACTATAACACACACACTAATGCATATCAATACATCACAGTTACACCCCCCAAACCACCCGGAAGAATGCAAAGACAATAGAAAATGAGTGTAACCATTTTAATATATAAAAAGCAAGTAGGCAGAAATATATATATATACACCATGTACAAAATATATACCAAGCATAGTAGTCTAGATAGTGCTCTAATTAAGTCCGTGGAACACTGGAACCACACGGTATGGGCGAGGCCCACACAAGATACCCGACCATGAGGGAGAGAACACTGCAGGGGCATCAGAGAGCAACTTAACAGGCACCTCAGGGGGAAGGAGAGGGGGGGCACCTCAGCCGATTGAGTGCATGACGCCAAGTCCACGATGGGGCCACATGCCCACTGTTCCATCCTGGGGGGTGCAAAGCCACAGTCTCTCAAGTCACTACAGTGGGTGGCTTGCCCACTGTTACATCCTGGGGAGTGCAAAGCCACAGTCTCTCAAGTCTATATAGTGGGTGGTTTGCCCACTGTTCCATCCTGGGGAGTGCAAAGCCACAGTCTCTCAAGTCTATACAGTGGCTGGTTTGCCCACTGTTCCATCCTGGGGAGTGCAAAGCCACAGTCTCTAGAGGTAGTGGATGGATCTCTCCACTGGTTCTGGAGGGGGCATGGTACCCAGAGTGCTTCATCCTGCTAAGGACAGAGGTAGTGGATGGATCTCTCCACTGGTTCTGGAGGGGGCATGGTGCCCAGAGTGCTTCATCCTGCAAAGGACAGAGGTAGTGGATGGATCTCTCCACTGGTTCTGGAGTGGGCATGGTGCCCAGAGTGCTTCATCCTGCTTAGGACAGAGGTAGTGGATGGATCTCTCCACTGGTTCTGGAGGGGGCATTGTGCCCAGAGGGCTTCATCCTGCTAAGGATAGAGGTAGTGGATGGATCTCTCCACTGGTTCTGGAGGGGGCTTTGTGCCCAGAGTGCGTCATCCTGCTAAGGACAGAGGTAGAGGGGGCTTTGTGCCCAAAGTGCTTCATCCTGCTAAGGACAGAGGTAGTGGATGTATCTCTCCACTGGTTCTGGAGGGGGCTTTGTGCCCAGAGTGCTTCATTCTGCCCGTGACGGACTCAGTAGCGTCAGTGCCCTTGGCGCTCATGGGCCAGCGGTGCTTGAGGCGGCGGTGCCCTGTTCAGCGGTGCTTGAGGTGGCGGTGCCCTGTTTAGCGATGCTTGAGGCGGTGGAGCCCTGTTCAGCGGTGCTTGAGACGGCGGTGCCTTGTTCAGCGGTGCTTGACACGGCAGTGCCCTGTTCAGCGGTGCTTGAGACGGCGGTGCCCTGTTCAACGGTGCTTGAGACGGCGGTGCTTGTTCAGCGGTTCTTGAGACGGCAGTCTCCATTGCAGGGACTCAGCTGCTGGCGGTCCTCCATGGCCCAGCGGGGCTTGTGCTGGTGGTCCTTCATGGCCCAGCGGGGCTTTTGCTGGCAGTCCTTCATGGCCCAGCGGGGCTTTTGCTGGCGGTCCTTCATGGCCCAGCGGGGCTTTTGCTGCCTGTGGCCTCCTGGGCAGCTGGGCTTGTGCTGGCGGTGGCCTCCTGGGCAGCTGGGCTTGTGCTGGCGGTCCTGTGCTGGGCAGCTGGGCTTGTGCTGGCGGTCCTGTCCTGGGCAGCTGGGCTGGTGCTGGTGGTCCTATCCTGGGCAGCTGGGCTGGTGCTGGCGGTGGCCTCCTGGGCAGCAGGGATGATGGCGGTCTTCTCCGCCGTGCTGCTCTTCCCAGACTTGCCGGGTTTCTTGTGGCCCTTCCCCACCTTGGAAGGTGTCACAGCTGACTCCACACTCCCACCGGGACCCCTTGGAGCGGCTTTGGTGACTGGAGTCTTCTCCCTCTCCTGCCGGGCACTGGCCAACTTCTGATGCTTCACAGGTGGGGAACTGTCTGTGCTGTTGCTCCGTGCCACACTGGCTGTCCTGGTGGCCGGTGCACTCCAGATTCCGGTGACTACAGGCACCACCTGTCACGGAGATGTTGTGGCTGAGGTGCTAGTTCGGGACCTATGAGACGGACGGGGTGGGGGAGGTGTGGGAAAGAGGTCAAGGTTGGACAGGAAAAGTTTTTTTGACACACTGGGATGGGTAGCTGGAGGGGGTTTGGGAGTGGAGGAAGAGGTTGTGGTTGTGGGAGGTGTTTGTTTGCTGACTTTGGGTGAAGGTGCATGCGCTAGAGGCTGTCTTGAGGTGGATGGCTGTTGGGTGGGTGTGTGCCTGCATTTGTGTATCTTCAGAGGGGGTGTCAGAGGAAGTGTGAATGGTAGTGGGGGTGGTGACTGCACGTGAGCGGGGTGTGGTGGTGGGTGTGCTGGAGAGGGACGTAGTGGCTGTAGAGGTAGTGCATGCAGGTGTGAGTGTAGACGAGACAGGGAGGGAGGAGGGAGACGAGGAGGAGGGAGACACAGTGGAGGAAGTGGATGTTGGTGTGTCTGCATGTGTGTGATGCTTGCGTGAGTGCCTGTGGGATGTGTGGTGCTTATGTTTGCCTGAGCTTCCCTTGTGTGTTGACGTGTGTGCATGCTGGTCTGTAGGTGTGCTTGGGATAGGCTGAGGTACAGGGGATTGGGTCGGGGTGGAGGAAGTTGGTGGGGGAAGGCTAGACACAGGGACAATGGCTGCCATCAGTGCTGAGGCCAGAGTCTGAAAAGCTCGCTGAAGGGCCGCCTGACCAGAATGAATGCCCTCCAGGAATGCATTTGTTTGTTGCAACTGCCTTTCTACACCCTGGATAGCATTCAAAATGGTAGACTGCCCAACAGTGAGGGACCTGAGGAGGTCAATGGCCTCCTCACTGAGGGCAGCAGGGGTGACTAGGCAGGGCCTGAGGTGCCTGGGGCGAAGGTGATGCCCACCCTCCCGGGTGAGCGGGCACAGGGCGGTGCTGGAAGGGGGGATGGCGGCTGTACCTGTAGATGGGTGTGGCACAGATGTTGCCGCCACCACAAGGGAGCTCCCATCAGAGGACGAGTCCATGTCACTGGTCTCAGCTCCTGTCCCCGCCGTAGAGCTCCCCTCACCCTCCGTCCCACTGGTGAACTCCGAGTCTGTGGTGTGGCCCTCCATGACCATGTGCGATGCAGATCCTTCCTGCTCCGGTGCCACTGCTCCTCCGCCTGATGATGCTAATGCACACAAGAACAAGGAGACCACAAAAAGGGGGGGACACGCAAGAAGAAAGACTTGTGCATGCATTACTGCTAGCGTTGGCGCACACGACAGACTCAGAAGCCCTCTGCACTATGCCGCGCTCTTGGGCTCCACTGTTCAATTCCTGGGAAATGGCCTACAAGGCTATGGACGACATCTGCACACAAAGATGACGCAGGGGCATGACTAGGTGTAGTTGTCACTCTACAGAGGTGGGGTGCCACATGGCCTGCCTTACGGAGGGACCTTGTCTACGGAACTCGCCCTGGCCTAGGGAAACCCACAGCCCACCTCCCCCACCCAGACCCCTCCACTGCGCGCAGTCAGCAGAATGCGAGTGTACTCACCCCCTTGTGGCTGCTGTGATGCCCTCAAGCGCCCATCCAACGCCGGGTACGCCACCGCCAGGATCCTGAACATCAGGGGGGTCATGGTGCGACGGGCACCCCCCCACATTGGGAGGCCATCCCCAGCTGAGCCTCCACCGTCTTCTTGCTCCAGCGGCGAATGTCCTCCCATCTTTTCCGTCAGTGGGTGCTCCGTCTCTGGTAGACCCCCAGGGTCCAGACGTCCTTGGCGATGGCACGCCAAATATGTTTTTTTCTGGTGGGCGCTGACCTACATGATTTGTACAGGGGGAAGAGAAAGTTATTACCAACTGCACTGTCAAAGTGATTGGCCCCCATCCCTACCCTTGCCATGTGGCACATGCAATCACCGTTGTTTCATGCACGCCGCACTCTCCCCCCTTCCTTCTTACATCCACCCCTCTCCACACAGGCATAGCCCATACATCATGCTCCCAGTGTACTTACCTGTTTGTCTGGAGGACCGTAGAGTAGCGTGTACTGGGGGAGGACCCCATCCACGAGTTTCTCCAACTCCTCCGATGTGAAGGCAGGGGCCCTTTCCCCAGACACTCGAGCCATTGTCTCTTCCAGACCGAGGTCACAGCAGCACTTGCAGTGTAGGTCCTCTCCTGTCGATGATGAGGTATCGAGTGATTTAACAGATAGAAAATGGCGGTCACGTACGTGGCGGTGCGTATCGTCACCGCCGGCGTACATCGTCATTGGCTCCTGGGACCCATAGGGTCCAATGTTAACCAATGCAGCTTTGCGCCGCGGTCTTCGACCGCCTACTGCGACGGTATAAAACGCCAGCGCAGTTACCTCACATCCCATTGTCCCACTTTACTGGTCAGGCAGCCGCCATTTCAGAGGCCCACATGGCTTCATTTTCAACTGCGTCACACATACCTAGGCCTAGACTCAACACACATACAGGCCACTTTTTGAGTATGAATGGTGTTCTGTGTGAGCTGTGGGTACGTACCTCTGAGTTGTTTGACTCTGTGCTCGCTGTTGTCCTTCATAGGCACCGTCCGCTGGGACATGTGAGGAGATGGCGGCATCCTCCGGTGTACCGACCGCTGGTGGACCTGTTAACAATGGAGGAGCGACATTTAATCATCACCTACAGGTTTGACCGTGCCACAATCCATGAACTGTGTACCCAGTTGGAGCCAGACCTGATCTCACCAATCCGGCATCCCACAGAAATACCCCCTAAAGTGCAGGTGCTATCAGTGCTCCATTTCCTTGCAAGTGGATCATTTCAAACAACTGTGGCCATGGCATCAGGGATGTCCCAGCCTATGTTTTCCAACGTGTTGTCCAGAGTGTTGTCTGCCCTGCTGAAACACGTAAGGAGATACATCGTTTTCCCTCAGTTGGAGGATTTGGCTACAGTGAAAGGTGACTTCTATGCCCTTGGACATATCCCCAACATCATAGGTGCTATTGATGGCAGCCATGTAGCTCTGTTCCCCCCCCACAGGAGTGAACAGGTGTACAGGAAACGGAAGAGTTATCATTCCATGAATGTACAGATGGTATGTTTGGCAGACCAGTACATCTCCCGGGTGAATGCTATGTTCCCTGGCTCAGTGCATGACGCCTACATCCTGCGGAATAGCAGCATCCCTTATATGATGGGTCAACTCCAGAGGCACCGGGTGTGGCTATTAGGGGACTCTGGTTACCCCAACCTGTCATGGCTATTGACCCCAGTGAGGAATCCCAGGACCAGGGCAGAGGAACGCTACAATGAGGCCCATGGGCGGACTAGGAGGGTGATCAAACGCACCTTCGGCCTCATGAAGGTCAGGTTCAGGTGCCTCCATATGACAGGTGGTTCCCTATTCTACTCACCAAGGAAGGTGTGCCAGATCATCATCGCCTGCTCGATGCTTCACAATCTTGCTTTGCAACGCCAAGTGCCTTTTCTGCAGGAGGATGGTCCAGATGACGTAGTTGTGGCAGCTGTGGAGCCTGTGGAGCCTGTGGACAGTGATGAGGAGGAAGCTGAGGAAGAAGACATAGACAACAGGGAGTCAGTCATACAGCAATATTTCCAGTGACACACAGATGAGAACATTTTTTTTACTATTACATTCACTTTCACACTTCTACCTCTATCATGTCTGTCAATTAGTAGCAGTATTTGGTAATTGAGTTGTACCTTTCCATTACGGTTTCACAGGTGTGGTTACCAACGTGTGTCATCTGCTTGCATCCTTCATGGACTTGTGATGTGTGACATAGGTATGTTGGCATTACAATTGGAAACACATTTTGACACTGTCATTGCTAATATACATTTTCTAAATCACAGACTGACTCCAGATTGTTTTGTTGTTCAAGGGTTTTTATTGAAGTGCTAATTATTGGAGGGGGTGGCAAAATGGTGATGGGTGATGGTGGAGGAATGTCCATGGCAGAGTCCAGTCTATTAGTCACACAGGTACACTGCCCATATGGGCATAGGAAGTGGAGCTGGGGCAGTTCCAATCTGGACAGGGTAACAAAGTGGGACAGTGGTAGGACAATCGGGGTGGTCTCATTCCTGGCGGGGGTCTTGCCATCGTGCTCTGTCCTGTTCCTGGATCTCAGGGACCGCTTGCGAGGTGGTTGTCCGTCTGCAGGGGGTGGGGTGCTGGTGTGGTGTTCCTGTGGCGGGGCGTCCTGTCCACTAGCGCCGGCGGAGGTGGGGGGCAGTTCATCGTCCATGCTAGTGTTAGGGGCCCCTTGGAGTGCCAAGGTGTCCCTCATGGTCTTTTGTATGTTCTTCAGCACCCCTACGATGGAGCCCAGGGCAGAGCTGATGGTTCTGAGCTCCTCCCTGAACCCCAAATACTGTTCCTCCTGCAGGCGCTGGGTCTCCTGAAACTTGGCCAGGACCGTAGCCATCGTCTCCTGGGAGTGGTGGTATGCTCCCATGATGGAGGAGAGGGCCTTGTGGAGGGTGGGTTCCCTTGGCCTATCCGCCCCCTGTCGCAGAGCAGCCCTCCCAGGTCCCCTGTGTTCCTGGGCCTCCGACCCCTGGACCGTGTGCCCACTACCACTGCCCCCAGGTCCCTGTTGTTGTGGTGGTGGGTTAGCCTGGGTTCCCTGTAGTGGTGGACACACCGCTGATTGACGTGTCCTGGGGACGGAAGTATGGGCCCACTGGGTGGGTGCTGTGCTGGTGTTACCAGAGGGTGGAAGGTCAGTGTTGGGCTGTCCCTGTGCGAGGGGAACCGACTGTCCCGAGGCCCACGATGGTCCGGGCTGGTCATCTGGATCCAGTTGGTCAGAGCTGCTGTCGTCACTGTGGGCCTCTTCTGTGGGTGGAGTGGAGATGTCTGGACCCTCCTGTGTGGTGACGTTCCGTAGTGGTCCTGCAGGGGTATAAGAGCATGATTATTGCATGTGTGTGTGTCATGATGTGCAATGGGTGGGTGTGCGTGTACCCCATTGCAAGCATTCCTGTGGGTGGGTTTGTATGATGATGGTTAGGAGTTGTTATGGGTAAGTGCAGTGAGCATGCTTTAGTGACGGCCATGCTTAGTTGTTGCATGCAGGGCTTGGTGCTGGGATGTGTGGTTTGTGTTATTAGTACATTAGTGAGGTGTTGGAGTGATAGGGAAGGGGGTGAGGGTGGGGGTGTGTGATAGCATGCAGGTAGGGTGGGGGATATGATAGTTAAGATTTGACTTACCAGTGTCCATTCCTCCACCGACTCCTCCGAGGCCCTCTGGATGCATGATGGTCAAGACTTGCTCCTCCCATGTTGTTAGTTGTGGGGGAGGAGGTGGGGGTCCACCGCCAGTCGGCTGAATCGCGATGTTGTGCCTGGAGACCACAGAACGCATCTTCCCCCGTAGGTCGTTCCACCTCTTCCTGATGTCCTCCCGATTTCTTGGATGCTGTCCCACAGCGTTGACCCTGTCCACGATTCTGCGCCATAGCTCCATCTTCCTGACTATGGAGGTGTGCTGCACCTGTGAGCCAAATAGCTGTGGCTCTACCCGGATGATTTCCTCCACCATAACCCTGAGCTCCTCCTCGGAAAACCTGGGGTGTCTTTGCCGTGACATGGGGTGGTGGGGGTGATGTGTGGGGTGGTGTATGTGTTGATGAGTGTGGTGATGTGTAGTGGTGTGTGGTGTTTTGTGCTTGGAATGTTGTATGGGTGATAGTGTTCTGTGCCTCTGTGTGGTGGGGCTCTCAATTGCTGTGCTCTCTGTCTCTCGGCTTCCTCAAAATTTCTGGTCGTAGGGGTTTGTGGGTGATGTGGGTGTGTGTTTTATATTGTGTTGGGTGTGTGGGAGTGGTGTTTGTATGTGTATCAGGTGTGTGTATTTCGAATTGTCCAATGGGGCGGTGTTTTGGAGATGTGTGTGTATTTTGAGCGCGGCGGTGTGTACCGCGAACGGAATACCGCGGTTGAAAGACCGCCGCGTGGATTCGTGGGTCGTGATAGCATGGGCGTGTTTCTGTTGGGGTGACGGTGGAGATTTTGTTTTCGACAGTTTAACACTGACCTTTGGTGTGGCGGACTTGTGTGGGTGTCTGAATTTCGGCGGTTTACGGTATGTGTGTCATAATAGCTGTGGCGGAATTCTGCGGCCGCTGCGGTGTATTGGCGGTCTTCTGCACAGCGGTAAGCGCCTTTTACTGCCAATGTTGTAATGACCCCCACAGTGCTAATGCGTCTTGTTTTTTGACACAATGGCCCAAATGTGTATTTGACTGTGCAGTGTGTGGTGCAATACATGTACACAATTACAGGGATCAGCGTATTACATATAAATATTACAGGGGACATGCTTGATGTATTTGAATGTGTTGCATGTACATGTTCAGAGTGCACATATGTGTGACTTCTTGAATTACTGGTGCCCTACAACTTATGGTGGGCACTTTCTCTGTTTGCGTAATGGCACTCCTAACAAGAGGTACATCCTTCACAAACTGTGAAAATACACACTATTTGCACACTATTTAATTCAATGCACTTTCCCCTTTCCCAGGTTTGGGGAAACCTGAATTGTCCGTGTGCCTACACATTTAAGTGTAAAACGGAGCCACAGTGAATGCCCAGTCTGCAATTTGAAGGGGGATCACAAAACCTCACCAGGTGAGTTTAGTGAGTAACTGCACTCACCTGCAAGGGATTGTCTGGGTGGGCCCATATGACCTAATTTCACACCCTCCAGAGGGCAGGCATCAGGGGGCACACTGACAGTGCACTTAATGACATCTTCTTTGCCTTTGCGCCCGCATTTTTGATAAAGCACAGACACAAAGGCTGCAGCCCCGTCTGGCATTTACAAGTGCACCGGGGAGGGGAATGGGACAAAGAAGGGACAAACAACAAAGGCCTGTCGTGCCACCGCTGCACTTCTCTGGTACAGCCCCTGGTGTGAATAATGAGGCACATAAAGTATAATTTTTCTATTTGCTGGCATGTGAAAAGGCCTGTTGACTAATCATTGAAACATTGCAGTGCAGTAAGGCATGTTGATGCATTGCATTGCTTGGAAGGGAGAGGGCAGAAATGCCCCATAAATATGAAGATATTGTGCTTTTCTTTTGTCTCCTTACGCTGATGCAGTGCAGGCAGCCTAGCACAAACACAGACACCCTTGAGCAATGGTGCATGGGTGTTTGTGTTGTTGGCACAATTATTTATGTGTAGGAAGGGACTCCTTCCTGCACAGAAGCAATAAATGGAGGTGTTTTTCTTTTTCCTGACGGGCTGAAGCATGCAGCACATATAGAAAGAGGCAATGACAATGTCACAGACATATTTCTCTCATGGTTAAACCATCCTCCATGATGCTTGAAGAAATCATGCAATCCCTGGGGTACAAACCTTCTCTAATTTGGTACTGCATGAATTCCGTGGGTAGGTGCATATGAATGGCCATGTTCCTCCCATTGAACACCTTACAGAATTAAATGTTATTCATTGCAGCACTTTGCGCTGACTTGCAGTAACTTTATTTCAAGCCTACACAAGGCATGGCAGATTGCCCCTTCCTTGGCTTTAGGGTTCTCTACTGGCATTTTGTGTCATGGATGTGAAACAACAGTGGGGCAATGATGACACAAAATGGTAGGTAATCTAGCAATGAGTGTTCTTCAGTTGTTGATATTACGGGGCTCATATACAAGGATCCTGCCCCCACAGGAGACTCCCTTTTTTTAAACATTAGGATGCGCAGGACTCTCACTCATACTGATGTTGCAGTGCAAAGCCATCATGCATGCCCATGTGTGACCTTGTAATCATTGCGCAAGGCAAGGGAGTGTGAAGCACTGCATTGTTTGACTATCCATCTAGAAGGTGTTGCATGTGTGTTGCAGTGGGTGTTCATATTCAGCACCCATGGAGTTTGACATTAACACTGGTTATTAGACTCACATGAACCTAGTTCAGGGGCAAAAATGTACATATCCCCTGAAGAGGCTTAACAAGGTGATTTTTAAAAAAAAATCCTTGGCTTTACAATTCTGCCTCACACATGGAACATGCTGAACAAGTTCATGTATGGTTTATGGTCAGGAAGATGCAGAGAGAACTATGATGAAATTTGATGTCACATTGGGTGAAGCCGTAAGCCTTTTCTACAATACCATGTTTACATCCATAAATGTACAGCAGTCATCCAGAATATCCATGTGTGTTGGCTGGAAAACCCCATCCGCAAGTCCCATACAACACACCCATGACACAGAGTAGATCAAGGCAGCCTATTGAGGTGCTTTGATTTACTCCATAGCTATGAGGCCAGGATGAGCCACACAGGGTGACTTGGCTTGGCCTTATGGATATGCTTGAGATGCTTATGCCACCTGAGATCCATAGTAGTGGTGGGACACCAGTGGAACCTGACTGTGGTACATTCAACCCTATCTGTATTCATTGCTCTACTAGTTTGTGTTGCGGATGCATTACCCACTCAGGAAGTGACTAGTTCAGCTAGTCTACGGTATATGTGGCATCTAGGGGACAGATTGACTGTGTAGATTTGCAATGGATGTGTCTAAGCATATATGACACTTGTTGATAAGTGCATACAAACAGGAAACAGAGAGTCATATCCAACAGCCATCATATCCTGTTGTGGTACACACATATTTGCTGTATGAGCTTGGGTCTGGAAGGATATGTGTTGCATGAGCACAGTGCCAATACACATTTGTTTTTGCCTCATTCCTTTCTCTACATTTTGGTTATCATGAAGCCAGTTTGGCTAGTCAAAAAATGTTTGATACATTCCAAGGAGGTATCTGTTTACTATTGGCATGCATCACAAATGGTTGCTATATTGAGGGGTTACTTGCACTTAGGATGTGGGTAAGCTTTCACACAAGATGTTCACTTGTGCATTTATTGCCACATTCTTCCACTCTGACTTGTAATGCATTAGTGTATGGTACCTTGGCTGGATTCACCTTGCATTTAGTCACCACTGCTGTGCAAAAGTTTCGTAATCAGACTCTTATTGTTGTGTTTTTACATTCACACATAAAAGTAGCTGTATGAGTGAGTCCACTGTTTGTATCTGAGTGCAACACACAAACATGGTAGGAGACATCCCTGTCTGGTACATTTTGCATATTAACCTAGTAGTGCAAGTGTACCAGCACTGGTACTTGGTAGTCAATCTTGTACAAACATGCTTGAGTATTTTGCATTTGTATATGTGTTATGATATGTCACAATGTATTTTATATGTGCCTGTACACAGTGATGTAGCATATATAGACTGTATGGGCTGGACTGGGTTCCCATGCACATACTATGGGGCATATTTATACTCTGTTTGCGCCGAATGTGCATCAAACATTTTGACGCAAATTCGGGGCAAACTGTGCACCATATTTAAACTTTGACGCCCGAGCCAGCGGACGTCAAAATTCCTTTGTGTGCGTCATTTTTTGGATGGGGAATGACGTTAATGACATGCAAGGTAGGAGTTCCCACCCAAAAATGTACTCTAAGGCCTGTGCGCCTTATTTATACTCCTGTGTCATTTTGACGCACAGGAGGGGGTGGGCCTTAAAAAACGGTGCACAGCCTGATGTGCGCCGTTTTTTAACGCCTGGGTGAGGGCAGGAGTTAAGGGACCTGTGGGCTCACTTCCATGGTCTCTGACCATGGAAGGAGTCCAGAGGTGCCCTTCCCTGCCTCCAGAGATACCTCCTGCCACCCTCACCCACCCCTGAGGACACCCATGAATGGGGGGACCCATCCCAGGTAAGTACAGGTAAGTTGAGGTAAGTATTTTTTTTTTTTTTCTTTTTTAAGTAGCACAGGGGGGCCTAATTTGGGCCCCCCTACGTGCCACTGTGCCCAATGACCATGCCCAAGGGTCAGGAGTCCCCTGGGCATGCCCATTGGGCAAGGGGGCATGACTCCTGTCTTTGCTAAGACAGGAGTCATTTCAATGGGGGTTGTGCGTCAAAAAATGGCCCAAGTCCGGTTTGAGGCATGATTTTTGCCTCAAACCTCACTTGCACCATTTTTTGACGCACAACCCCTATTTTCCCCTACGCCAGCGCTGCCTGGTTTGAGTAATTTTTTTTTTACTCTGACCAGTCTGTAGCGCCGGCTAACGTCATTCCTTAAATAAGGCTCCCGTATGGCACGTAGGAATGGCGTTAGCCAGCGGTAAAATTTTTGACGCAAACCAGCGCCGGCGCTGGTTTGCGTCAAAAAGTATAAATATGGGGCTATGGCCCTCATTCCTACATTGGCGGGCGGCGGTTGCCGCCCGCCATGCGGGAACCTCCAATCTGCCGCCATGCGGTCAAAAGACCGCTGGTGGCATTCCGACCTTCCCGCTGGGCCAGCGGGCGCTAACAATGTTAGCGCCCGCCGGCCCAGCGGGAAGGGGGCCTGCAACATTGAAGCCGGCTCCGAATGGAGCCGGCGGTGTTGCAGGTGTGCGACGGGTGCAGTTGCACCCGTCGCGCCTTTCACTGTCTGCTAGGCAGACAGTGAAAAGCAGGCTGGGGCCCTGTTAGGGGGCCCCTGCACTGCCCATGCCAGTGGCATGGGCAGTGCAGGGGCCCCCAGGGGCCCCAGGACACCCGTTCCCGCCAGCCTCTTCCTGGCGGTGTAAACCGCCAGAAACAGGCTGGCGGGAAGGGGGTCAGAATCCCCTGGGCAGCGCTGCTTGCAGCGCTGCCCTGGCGGATTTGCCCAGCTAGGGGAAATCCGGCGGGAAACCGCCGGACCCGGTTTTCTGACCGCGGCTTTAGCGCCGCGGTCAGAATTCGCAGGGAAGCACCGCCAGCCTGTTGGCGGTGCTTCCTCCATTCACGGCCCAGGCGGTCTTTGACCGCCAGGGTCGGAATGACCCCCTATGTGTTTTAGCCGACAGTTAACTCTACTATCCTCCACAAGTATGGGGCTGTACAAATGGGTAGCTGTACAACACACACATTCATTGGACAATATTTACCTTATCACATATTTTTTTATGTGTTTTGATGTCTGACGGTCATTACACTGCATCAGAATACATTATCATGAGCTGTCCAAACTTTGCCACATTGTAATCTCTGTTTAGTGTCTGTATTCCCAATGGAACGGCATTTGGCACAGGTCATTGCCATGCACACATTTTTTGGATTAAAAAATGTTGTCCAGCCCTGTTTGTTGCACATTGCTGCATATCTCTGTTGTGTGCCAATTACTAGCATGTGTAATGTGAGTTTTTTTGCGGTTTACAGTAACTTGGAAGCAAGATTGCTTACACATTGGTAGTTGTTAGAAATGGTGTCTCTGGTTGGCAATCAGTTTTCACTCTTTCCAAGCAGGGACCCTCACTCTAGTCAGAGCAAGAGAGATACTCACTTAAGACAACCCCTCACCCCCTTCATAGCTTGTCACAAGCAGTCAGGTTTATCTCAAAAGCAATGTGCAAAGTATTTGTGCCAACACACACAGTAATACAGTGATACCACTACAAAATGGACATCACACCAGTTTAGAAAAATTGTCAATATTTATCTAAATCAAACGAGACCAAAGCGACAAAAATCCAGCATACACAAGTAAAGTTATGGATTTTTAAAATAATAGATTCTTACCCCATAGTAAACAACAGAAACGTTGCTACACAAAGTGACAGGTTTGTGTAAAAAAATGAAGCCGCACAGGCGATCATGTGTCGAAAAAGTCAGCGATACATCATTTTTCTCTCCCTCAAGGGAGCCATGTATCGATTTCTGGACGGGGCACCTCGGGTCCGTGCAAGTTCACGTTGATGTTGATGCCCAGTGAGGATGCATGCTAAATCCGACCACACAGTGATGGAAAACCGTGCTGCGTGGATTTGCATAATTTTCACCAGCTGCAGCTGGGTGTTCCATCGTTTCTCCAACTGCGATGCAGGTCATGCATTGACTTCCCAGCCGCGATGCAGGTGGTGCGTTGAGAATAGCCACGAGGCAGGTGAGGTATCATTTTTAAAGCTGTGTTGCAGGTGAGGCATCTAAACTTTCCCTGCTTTACTTCCTGTGCATGGATTTCGGTTTTGTTTCTACCAGCTTCACCTTTCAAAGGTGCAGGGACTGGATAGGGCACCACTTGGTAGGGCAGGAGTCTCAGAAGAGAGTCTAGGTGCTGACAGAGGAAGTCTTTGATGGCCTTGAGACTTCAAAACAGGTGGCAAGCTCAGTCCAAGCCCTTGGAGACACTTCACAAGCAGGAATATCCCACAAGGTCCAGTCTTTGTCCTCTTTCAGGCAGAAGCAGCAACTGCAGGCCAACCCAGCAAAGCACAGTCAGAGACAAAGGGGCAGTACTCTTCCTCCAGCTCTTTAGGTCTTCTCCTTGGCAGAGGTTCCTCTTAAATCCAGAAGTAATCTAAAAATCTGGGGTTTGGCTCCATTACTTCTACCCCTTTCTGCCTTTGAAATAGGAAAACTTCAAAGGAAAGTCTCTGTTGTTCACAAGTTCCTGACTTTCCCAGGCCTGGCCCCAGACACACACCAGGGGGTTGGAGACTGTATTGTGTGAGGGCAGGCACAGCCCTTTCAGGTGAAAGTGACCACTCCTCCCTCCACTCTAGCCCAGATGTCCCATCAGGATAAGCAGGCTACACCCAGTTCCCTTTGAGTCATTGCATAATGGAGATTCAAAAACATCCCAACTGTCAGTCTGACCTAGACAGGGAATACACAAGCAGGCACAGTATGGTTTAACCCTTTCCCTGCCAGGCCTATTCCCCTCCTGTGTCGAGCCTTTGTTTGGCTATTTGGGGTAGTTCGCGCTTAGGCACTCATAACCTTTTCTCCACATAAGCTACCCATGCCAAAATTGCGTCCTTTTTTCCAACATCCTAGGGATTCTAGAGGTACCCAGACTTTGTGGGTTCCCCTGAAGGAGACCAAGATATTAGCCAAAATACAGCAAAAGTGTCATTTTTTCCCAAAAATGGGAAAAAAGGGCTGCAGAAGAAGGCTTGTGGGTTTTTCCCTCACAATGGCATCAACAAAGGGTTTGCGGTGGTAAAATCACCATCTTCCCAGCTTTCAGGAACAGGCAGACTTGAATTAGAAAACCCAATTTTTCAACACAATTTTGACATTTTACTGGGACATACCCCATTTTTACTATTTTTTGTGCTTTCAGCCTCCTTCCAGTTAGTGACAGAAATGGGTGAGAAACCAATGCTGGACACCATAAAGATAAACATTTCTGAAAAGTAGACAAAAGTCTGAATTCAGAAAGGGGTCATTTATATACATCCCACAAGTGTTTCATGATGAAAATAACAGCTGAAATAAGAGAATATTGAAATTGAGGAGAAAAAACAGCCATTTTTCTCCACGTTTTACTCTGTAACTTTTTCCTGCGATGTCAGATTTTTGAAAGCAATATACTGTTATGTCTGCTGGACTCTTCTGGTTGCAGAGATATATAGGGCTTGTAGGTTCATCAAGAACCCTAGGTACCCAGAGCCAATAAATGAGCTGCACCTTGCAATGGGATTTCATTCTACACCGGGTACACAGCAATTAATTTGCTGAAATTTAAAAAGTGAAAAATAGGTATCAAGAAAACCTTTGTATTTCCAAAATCGCCACAAGAAGGTGTTGAGAAGCAGTGGTTATTTGCACATCTCTGAATTCCGGGGTGCCCATACAAGCATGTGAATTACAGGGCATTTCCCAAACAGACGTCTTTTTTACAAACTGTCTTACATTTGGAAGAAGAAAATGTAGAGAAAGACAAGGGGCAATAACACTTGTTTTGCTAGTATGTGTTCCCCCAACCCTACCGATAAAAATAATACCGCATTTGCATGGGTAGGCCTAGCGCCTGCGACAGGAAATGCCCCAAAATACAATGTGGACACATCATATTTTCACAAAGAAAACAGAGCTGTTTTTTGCAAAGGGCCTAGCTGTGGATTTTGGCCTCCAGCTCGGCCGGTGCCTAGGGAAACCTAGCAAACCTGCCCAGTTTTAAAAACTAGACACCTAGGGGAATCCAAGATAGGGTGACTTGTGCGGCTCTGACCAGGTTCTGTTACCCAGAATCCATTGCAAACCTAAAAATTTGGCCCAAAAACACTTTTTCCTCTCATTTCGGTGACAGGAAGTTCTGGAATCTGAGAAGAGCCACAAATTTCCTTCCACTCAGCGTTCCCCAAAGTCTCCCGATAAAAATGGTACCGCACTTGTGGCGTTAGGCCTAGCGTCCACGACAGGAAATGCCCCAAAACACAACATGGACTCATCACATTTTCACAAAGAAAACAGTGCTTTTTTTTGCAAAGTGCCTAGCTGTGGATTTTGGCCTCTAGCTCAGCCGGCACCCAGGGAAACGTAGCAAACGTGTGCAGTTCTGAAAACTAGACACATAGGGGAATACAGGATGGGGTGACTTGTGGGGCTCTGACCAGGTTCTGCTACCCAGAATCCTTTGCAAACCTCAACATTTGGCCAAAAAACACTTTTTCCTCTCATTTCGGTGACAGAAAGTTCTGGAATCAGAGAGGAGCCACAAATTTCCTTCCACCCAGCCTTCCCCCAAGTCTCCAGATAAAAATGGTACCTTGCTTGTGTGGGAAGGCCGAGCGCCTGCGACAGGAAATGCCCCAAAACACAACGTGGACACATCACATTTTCCCAAAGAAAACAGTGCTGTTTTTTTGCAAAGTGCCTAGCTGTGGATTTTGGCCTGTAGCTCAGCAGACACCTAGGGAAACCTAGCAAACCTGCACAGTTTTGAAAACTAGACACCTAGGGGAATCCAAGATAGGGTGACTTGTGGAGCTGGGACCAGGTTCTGTTACCCAGAATCCTTTGCAAACCTCAAAATTCGGCCAAAAAAACACTTTTTCCTCTCATTTCAGTGACAGAAAGTTCTGGAATCAGAGAGGAGCCGCAAATTTCCTTCCACCCAGTGTTCCCCCAAGTCTCCCAATAAAAATGGTACCTCACTTTTGTGGGTAGGCCTAATGCCCCCGAAAGGAAAAGCCCCAAAACACTATCTGGACACATCAAAATGATCAAATACAAAACTACCTGTTTTTTGGGGGCGGCACCTGCGTTTTGGTCCTGGGCTCAGCAGCCATCTAGGGAAACCTACCAAACCCAGACATTTCTGAACACTAGACACCAGAGGGAGTCCAGGGAAGTGTGACATGCGTGGATCCCCCAATGTTTTCTTACCCAGAATCCTCAGCAACCCTCAAAGTTAGCTAAAAAATCAAGTTTTTCCCACATTTCTGTATGGGATCACCGCACTGGATAAATTTCATACCACCCAACGTTCCCCTCAGTCTCCCGGTAAAATTGATACCTCATTTGTGTAGGTTGGCCAAGTGCTTGTGACAGGGAAGAGCCAAAAACTTGTCGAAATTGAGGGGAAACCAAAGCGGCTCCAAAAGGGCAGTGTGAAAAAAAATAATTTTTAGGTTGACACGTGCAGCAGAATTTTTATCGGTATAGATGAGTTAATGTTGGGTGGTAGGAATTTTGTGGATTCCTGCAGATTCCAGAAGGTTTCATCACAAAAATGAGTGAAAAATGTGTGATTTCCAGCAAAGTTGGAGGTTTGAAGGGCATTGTGGGTAAGAAAATGGTGCGGTGCATGTGAAACACACCACCCTGGAATCACCCAGATGTTTAGTTTTCAGATGTGTCTAGGTCTTGTCGATGTTTCTACATGGCAGCGTCCCTAAGTCCATAAAGTGCAGCCCTCACCATTCCAAGTGGGACGATTTTGAGAGTTAGCCAAGCTCTCATGGCCCAAATGTAAAACCAAAACTCAAAATAATTAAATGTCTTCTTGCTTGCTGTGGGATAAGATGTTTTAGTGTGCGGAGGAGAGCTGAAAGACTGTTACCCCATTAGGTTGGGGTGGGGCATTACCAGGCCCATACTGGTTGGTAGCCCCCACCCCACTATTTTTTTTAAAATTCCCTGGCATCTAGTAGACTTTCTGCCCCCCTGGGTGTGGATCAGGGGTAATTGCCCCATCTGCTCACTGGTGGGCAGAACAAATTTGGCCACATTTATTTGGGGTGGGGGAATGGCCATATCCCCGCCCTCTTATTTTGGAAAAAAAAATTCCCTGGTCTTTGGTGGGCTTTCTGCCCCTCTTTGGGGCCAGATGGGCCTTCCAAAAATAGGCCGATCTGCCCCCAAGCGGGGCAGATATGGCCAACAGTAATGTGCCCCCACGAGGAGCGACCCTTACCCAAGGGGCTGCCCACCTAAAGAAAACACACACATACACCAATCCCTGGTGCCTAAGTGTTTTCTGCCCCCCTCCTGAGGGCAGATCGGCCTAATAGAAATACGCCAATCTGCCCCCAAGTGGAGCAGAAATGGCCTAAAATAAATTTGCCTGCCAGGGGAGTGACCCTTGCCTAAGGGGTCGCTCCCCTTGCGTGAAATTGGCATTAAAAAAAATCCCCGGTGCCTAGTGGTTTCTGCCTCCTTTGGGGGCAGATCGGCCTAATAGAAATATGCCGATCTGCCCCCAAGGGGAGCAGAAATGGCCTAAAATAAATTTGTCCCCCCAGGGGAGCGACCCTTCCCTAAGGGGTTGCTCCTGTGCGTGAAATTGTTGCAAAAAAAAAATCCCTGGTGCCTAGTGGTTTCTGCCCCCCTTGGGGGCAGATTGGCCTAACAAAAATCGGCCAGTCTGCCCTTAAGGGGAGCAGAAATGGTCTAAATACAATTTGCCCCCTATGGGAGAGACACTTGCCTAAGGGGTCGCTCCCCACCTCTAAAAAAAAAAGAAAAAAAAAAGATCCCTGGCGCCTAGAGATTTCTGCCCCTCCGGGGGCAGATCGGCCTAATAACAATAAGCTGATCTGCCCCCAGGGGGTGCAGAAATGGCCTAAAATACATTTGCCCCCCCCGGGGAGCAACCTTTGCCTAAGGGGTCACTCTCCATGCATGAAATTGGCACAAACAAAAAAAAATCCCTCGTGCCTAGTGGTTTCTGCCCCCCTTGGGGCAGATTGGTCCAGCAAAAATCGGCCCCCAAGGGGGGCAGAAATGGTCTAAATACAATTTGCCCCACAGGAGAGCGACCCTTGCCTAAGTGGTTGCTCCCCACCTCTAAAAAAAATAAACATGATCGTTGGCTCCAAGAGGTTTCTGCTCCCCTGGGTGCAGATCGACCTAATAACAATAGGCCGATCTGCCACAAGGTGGGGCAGAAATGGCCTAAAATAAATTTGCCCCCCGGGGAGCGACCCTTGTCTAAGGGGTCGCTCCCCTTCCGTGAATTCACCGTCCAGGGCGATGGGGAAGTGGCCTCTGGTGGCATCAGACATCACTGGGGGGTCGGGAGTGGAAGGGGAAGGGTTTCCCCTTCCATCCCTGCCTTTGTCCCTCTGAGCTCCAGGCTGAGGACGTAATCATTACGTCCTCGGCACAGGAGCACTGTGACGGTGGACATAACAATTACGTCCCCGGCACAGAAGGGGTTAAGCAAGAAAATGCCCAGTTTCTAAAAGTGGTATTTTCAAACAGACAATCTAAAAACCAACTCTACCTAAAGATTATTTTTTAATTGTGTGTTCAGAGCCACCAAACTCCAAATCTCCATCTGCTCCCAAAGGGAAACTGCACTTAAAATGTATTCAAAGGCAGTCCCCATGTTAACCTATGAGACTGATAGGCCTTGCAATAGTGAAAACCGAATTTGGCAGTATGTCACTGTTAGGACATGTAAAACACATCAGTACATGTCCCACCTTTAACATACACTGCACCCTGCCCATGGGGCTACCTAGGGCCTACCTCAGGGGTGGCTTACATGTAAAAAAAGGGAAGGGTTGGGCCTGGCAAGTGGGTACACTTCCCAGGTCAATTTGGAAGGTTAAAACTACACACACAGACATGGCAGTGGCAGGTCTGAGTCCTGTTTACAGTGCTACTCATGTGGGTGGCACACTCAGTGTTGCAGGCCCACTAGTAGCATTTGATTTATAGGCCCTGAGTCCGCTAGTGCACTTTACTAGGAACTTACTAGTAAATCAAATATGCCAATCATGGAAAAGCCAATTAAACATGCACTTTACACAGGGAGCACTTGCACTTTAGCACTTGTCAGCCATGGTAAAGTGCTCAGAGTACCAAAACAAGAAAAAACTAAGTCCACACACAGTCAAAACATAGGAAGCAGAGGCAAAAAAGACAGGGGATATTACGCAAAGGATGCCAGATCTAACAGTAGTGTTCAAACATTATTTGTCATTTTATTACCCTTTTGCATGTGGTCCACACATTTGTGATGCATTGATGCGTCTCATGCATCTGAAAAGAAATTGTGTACAATCTGGTTCCTCCACTGTGTCCCAGCAATTTTTGCTACATTTTGTTGTTGGTTCTCATCTTCCTCTTCATCCTCAGCCATGCCTTCATGGTCCACATTTTCCTTATCCCATAGGACATTGGGTCACACACACGTTGTGCAAAATTCAGCACACAAGTATTATCTTACATACCATGGAGGAGGAGTAGAGTAATCTCCCGGACATATCAAAATAGCGAAAGTGTGACTTGAGTACTCCAAAATTCTGTTCCACTTTGGCCTGGTTCTGCTGAGGACATGGCTGTTGCTGCGCTGTGCCTTCAGTCTGGGAATAATATGGAGTCATGAATCCTGGCTGCAGACCATATCCTTGGTCAGCTGGAAAGACAGGAGGGGAACGGTCAGACAATGGTCATGATGGTTGATGTGCTCAAATTCATGTTCATTCAGTTTTATGTAATGAATGACTTAATCACTTTTCAAACAGTATGGTAGGTGTACTGACATTAATTGGCATACAAACACATTAATTTTTATATGACTGGCACTGTACTACACATACAAGTGTACTGCCCTGTGTGTTACCCTTACTATTTGTAAAACTTGTGAGGGCCAATGCCACGACTGTGGTGACTCATTAACAGTATTGAGAGTCAGTTAGCCATTGAGGAAACCCTTCTCTCACACTCCTAAATAATATTTGTTTGGGACTAGTGTTGGCTTTTCTGAAGTAACACATGTTAGATTTTGCATATTTTAGCCTGGCCGGTGATGATGTCACATTCATTCACACATATTTGTATGTGACAATAGTAGTCACTGTTGTTCATTAGCTACTGCCATAGAGAATTAATGAGTGTATGCCATTGTGGGACATGAAAGTACGCACCTGCCAGTGCACTGTGTCCACTATGTTGACAGTACAAAAGGGAGGAATATGTTGGAGTCTTCCGCTGTACAGTGCAACTGTTAAACTCTCAGAGCAGCACTGCATCACTGATTGAGGACACTGTAGGACCTGACTTTTCTACTTGAGGCAGATAACTGCACTGGCAGACAATGTGCATCATAGTACCAAGACATCCACAATATGGGAATGGTGAATGTGTGGCTGCCTGTCCTATGAGCTGTACTTTGTGCATGCGGGTGTATGCGCACAGTCGGAACCCTTGAATGACTGATTGAGTAGGTTTGTGTGGCACAAAATGGAGCAGACACAGAATGGCAGATGTATTATTATGACAACTAAGGTAATTTCCAAAGGTACACAAGACCTGGGTCGGGTCAAATATTTGGTACTTTTTTCAGTTTCGGATACATGATATGACTCATGGCCATGGGAGTTACCTGGGGGCACACAGACAACAGAAATGGAGGCCCATCCTTCTACACGAGTATTGTGATGCAGCATTTTACATGGTGTTGCATTTCTGATGATCTTCCCTCCTTTTTGAAACACACAGGGCCTCATTTCCAGGTTGTTGCCAAAGGGCAGCACAGAAATTCACTTAGCTCACTGCCCTGCGTCAAATGAAAAGGGCATGAATGTGTCATATTGATGAAATACAACACATTTGTGATCCTTCTGCATGTACAAGATAACAGATTGGTGAATAGGGACAACGCATGCCCCCTTGCACCCTGGTGCGAGAGTGTCTGCGTTGTGGTCTCAATTGCTTTTATGCAGTAGGGGACACCTTTCTGCACATAAACAAAGAACCAAGGCTTTTGCCTCTTTGTATGTTTGCTGCAGACTGCTGCACACATAGGAAGAGTAACTGACAAAAGACAAATTAAGTCATTTCTCCTTGTTACACCTCCCATGGGGAGGCACACATTTTTACACATTTTCAGGTTCCCATGTCTTGGACATCTGGAAATGTTCCAAATGCATTTGGAACTGCAGGGATAAACTCACCGTAAAGCCCATGGAACGCATCCTTGATGTAGACTAAGGCAATTCAGCACTTTGCATTTCCTTGCCTTTGTCTATGTAAAGGCATGCAGGGTGACATTGCATTGCCTCATAGATATGATTGAGATACCTGATCCACCAGAGCATCATGGAAATAGACACCACAGCAGTGCAGGGCTCTTGTACCTGAGACGCACAATGGTCTAACAGGTCTTGACATGCATGACTTTGTGGGTTATATTGCACATTTGCCATGTGTTATTTTGGAAGTATGAGGTGCACACCAGTTACACATACACTGTCTCACTCAGGGAGTGCAGCTATGCCTATTCCTACTGCTGTGGAAGTTGCTGTGAAATAGGGTAATCTAATGAAATAATTAATTGTGGTATAGGTTTGGTGGGCTACTGAGAAAAATGTTCAGATACCACACATCCACCAGTACAATGTCCTTTAAGCACTGAACGCTTGCAGTCTGCCCAGAACTCTGTGGTGACGTATCCATATTGACATCTGGTCCAAATTAAAGTCTCTCTGCAATAATGTGTCTGCGTCGGAGGTTGTCATCACCCAGCCATAGCATCCAGGAGGAAAGCCTCTTGGTGATCATTTAGGGCATAGATGTTAGCTATTGTGAATGTGTAGATGCTGAGTGTGATGCAAAGTGCTAGTAACCTCCCGGTATCTTTGCCTGTGTTTGAATGACCCGGCCCGTTTTCCCTCACCTGGAGAACAGTACTGCCCATCAAACCATCGGGATTCTAGGTTCTTCCAATCGGCTTTAAGGAGATGGGGTTCCTGAATAAGGCAGACATTGCATTTAACATCTTTATGCAAAGAAAAGCACCAGATGTTTGATTGGAGAGTTAAGGCCTAGAGAACAATCAAGCTAATTATTTTGATCCTAAACAGAGGGGATAACTAAGGCACCAAGTTGGAGACCAGGTGCACTACTGTACCATCTCCTAGACGCAACTGTGTAAATTATAATGTCCGCCATGTGTGTAGCTATGTGTAAGGTGTCTGGCATGATGGAGTGAGAAAAGGTGGAAGGAAACACAACTGGGACTTTCTCTCCAATGGCAGCATAATAATGTTAATTGGGTCCATGTCGCTGGCGGTGGATCCTCTCTATGGCAGGAGGGCGAGACTCCGTCGCTATAGCTGGAAATACCAACTAGGATGCAACAATGCAACTGGAGCACTAAAACTGTATTGGGGAGCCAACATTGGTTCAAAAGTCCAGAGAGTGCTATGTAAGCAATGTGTTTATTACTGTTAGTTGCCAGAGTCTGAACCGCTGCTTCAACGCTGTAGTTGGTGAAGTAATGCTGTTTTTTCCGTGTGGCTTTACAGGATGGTTGGCTTTGGAAGATGTCTTTTCTCTGCTTGTGATTATCTTTGCAGTTTAGCGGAGGAGTGCGGTGGACTGCATGATTGAGGCTGCCGGTTCTCGTCACCTTGAGACTCTTCAAGGCCCCAAACAGAGTGTCCCTCTTTCATGATGTGGACAACATGGTTTTCTTTGTTCCAAAAAAAGATGAGTTGGAAGGGGTGTCCCTGCTTATACTGATCCTGTTTCTCCTATAGGAATGTTGTACCCCGACAGAGTGCCCTACCGCAGTGCAGCTTGATGGGGAACAAGTCGTGGAGCAGCCACAATTTTGAGCCCTAGAAGGTGATGGCATTTTGGTCTCACACAGCTGCCATGATGATGTATTTTTGTCCATAATAGTGTAGACAGGTCAGGATATCTTGCAGCATGCCCAGCGATTTAGCGGGTCTACCCGCCCTATGGATGTGATCCAGCACAATGTCCTTGTTTGCCAGTTCCGGTGCCACATATCCAACCAAACAAAGAACATACTCTTCTAGGTTCCCAGGGTATGCTTGCAAAGGAACTCCCTTAATTCAGACGTTGGATCGACACAATTGATTTTCAAGGTTGTCCAGCCAGTACCACAGCTCCTCATTGTCATCCTGCAGTTCCCGTTGATGTTTGTCCTTGTGTGAGTCATTGGTTTGTTCCAGGGTGACTATCCTTTGGCCCAGATACCCCAACTCTCTCCTAATGGCTTTGATGTTCATTGCCATGTCCTGTTTAAGGGCCAGGATGTCATCCCTCAAGGTAGGAAATAATGTCTCTAGGAAGACGTGGGTAACCGGTGGCCCTTCATTGTATAAGACCTTGGTATTTACAGATGGATGCGCACTGGCCACAGGTGAGCCCTCCCAAGACCATTCATGTTTTTTTTACTGAGCACATATTTGATGGTGGTGTCTTTTTTGTTGCAGTTGCTGGCTATTACTACGTTCGAGAGAACTTCCAAGAAGTGGAAATTGGCGACTAGTTGCAACACCACTGGGAGTGCCCATGCAGGGTCTTTTGTTGCCCCAGTCTCTCTCAGATAGCAAATGGCCAGGTTCAGAGTTACCATTCTGTAGCTGGACACATGCTTCCCCTCACATACAAAGCCCAGTGAAAAGGAACATTAGTTCCTAGGGGCACCTCTGCTCATGCAGGGGTGCCCTCACTCACAGGGACCTGCATCCTGTCCTCTGGGCTAGGAGGGCCTACCACAGCGATGACTTGCTGTGACCTGACGCAGTAACCTGTGATGAAAGGGTGAATGCACCTTTTCAGGCAGGCTGCAACAGCAGACCTGCAGACACATTTTGAATGGGCTCCCATGGGTGGCACAATACATGCTGCAGTCCATGGAGAACCCCTGGTGCCCCAATGCCCTGGGTACCTAAGTACCATATACTAGGGATTTATAAGGGGGCACCAGTATGCCAATTGTGGAGTTCACAAAAGTCCTAGGCAACCAAATTTAGAGGGAGAGAGCACATTCACTGGGGTACTGGTTAGCAGGATCCCAGTGAAAACAGTCTAAGCACCAGATAGCAGGCAAAAGGTTGGGGGTAACCATGTCAAAAAGATTGACATTCCTACACATAGGTCATGTAAAGTCTTCCATAAACTGTCAATTTTTGAATGTAATATACCACTATAGTTCTATGGACAAACATGAGAATCCTACGTTTTTCCCAAACATACCACGCACACCCCTGTGTCAGTTTGTACCATCCCCCCACCCACCTGGAAGTCATTAGCCAATCACAGCCTGGCTGCAGACATAAAAGCTGAGCTGCCACACACAAACTCTTTTAGACTTTTAAACATGTCCCTGAATGTTTTTGTTGGTTTGTCCCTGCTCATGCAACAGAATAATGTGATGAGAAGGCGGAGGATTTGGAGAGCAGAGAGGATCTTATAGAAAAGGATTAACCTCTTTGGGATGTCCAGCCAAGATGTCAGCTTCAGATTCAGTTTTTCGCCTTGTGTCATCTTGAAGATGGTTTTTGAGTGGGAGCAGGATCTTGATTCTTTGATCTACCGCTCCCACTCCATCCCAGTCTATGTCGAGATCCTAGCAGTTCTCCATTTCTTTGCACTGGCTCATTCCAGAGGGTGACCAGTGACATTCTGGCCATATTACAGGTAAGGCAGTCCCGATGCTTGCATCAGGTACTGCCCTGCATAAATTGGAGAGTGCATCAGTACATACGTATGCCTCACACACTGGCAAGAAGGAAAAGAGCTGCCAACGATTTTTACATCTTATCTGGCTTCCCACTTGTGGATGTTTCAAGCGATAGCACTCATGTAGCACTTCAGCCACCTTGCCACTATGCCTACATGCAACAGACACTGCTGGCACTCTATCAATATGCAGGGCGTGTGTGATGCCAGTGGGTGCTTTATGAATGTGCATGCAGTGTTTCCTGGTGGTACACATGACAGGTACATATTCTGCAGGTCACCTCTGGCCCAGCATCTGGCAGCTGTAGAATGTGGCAAAATGTCGCTTCTGGGTGTGTACACAAATTACAAAGATGTTTGCAGATGTGTGAAGTTTTTTCATACACATCCATTGCAATGTAATTATTCCTTGCTACACATACATAATGCCAACTAACACTGCATGTACCATTTCATATCTAAGTAACGTAGGAAATGCAACAGGGACATTCACCAAAATCTGTACTGTTCCTTTCACAGGTGACGCTGCATATGTACTCTCCCCTCATCTACTCACACCATACTGATGCGCAATCAATGTACCTCAGCAGATGTACAATAGGACACACATACGGATACAGGCCATATTCGAGCATACTTTTGGACTCCTAAAGTCATGTTTCAGATGCTTTGACTATAGAAGAGGTGTGCTGCTGTACCCCCCTAAAGTTGTGTGCAAGATTATAGTAGCTTGTTGTGTCTTACACAAAATTGCAGTATGTCAGGGCTTACACATATCTCTGAACCCTCACCTAGGTTTGAATCCAGGGAATAGGAGCAGGGTATACAGGTGCGTGACCAGCTGGTTGACAGCAGCTGCAGCACACATCAAAAGAGGAAAAGCCTTCCAGGATTGCTTTTGTGCAGGAAGGTGCCCCTTAGTACCCAAAACAATCCTGCATGCAACACAGATACTCTTGTACCATGGTGCATGGGTTCCTGCATTGGCACTAGGCAATGTGCCGTATGCTATAGATACAGCACATTCCTGACATTTCACCATGATTCAGGACAGTGCTGCCAGGTAACTAGCTGTGCAGCCCTGTGACAAATCCCCAAAAGTATGCCCCCAAGTGTCACAATGAACAATGCCTATGCATGGAGTTTTGCCGCTGTGTACAAGAAGGAAAATTACACTTAGAATTGAAACTGAAAATTGTACAAGCAAATGTCAAGTTTAGATTTTTGAAGTGTCTAGACACCAAACAAGCACACCTTCCCCATTGTTTAGGGGAGCTTTGCTGTGTGGCAGACTGTAAGGTGGAAAATGGCCATAATACACATATGACATAGCGGTGTCAGGCAGTGTTATGAGCATGGGGGCATATTTACTAAAAAGTGGTGCAGTGCTGCTTAGCAAGTCACCTTGCTGCACTGCACTGAGTGATTGAGAAATGTCAGGAAGGCACCATATCTAAGGGATATGGCAAAGTCCTGTCCTCTACCTCTGCATTGGTGCAAAATGGAGAGTCTAGTGCCAATGCAGGCACCTGTGCATCATGTGTTGCATGCAAAACTGCATTTGTGTTGAAGGAGGCACCTTCCTGCACATAAATAAACCTTGTGGCTTTCACCTCTTTCTATGTGTGTTGCAAGGAAGAAATAATGATTTGGCTCCTCACTGTGCCTCGCTTGGTTAAGCATATGTTTTTTGCGATTATCCAGGGTAACATGGCCTTCTAAATCTGGGAATGTGTTGAAATCCATGGGTGATTCATGGTAATAACCACTGCAAGTCAGGGCAAAGTAGTGTAATGCAGCAACTTGCACTGCGTACCGCTACTTCTGATTTATGAGGCCACTCAAAGCCACTTAAATTGCCATGGTGTGGCATCATAGATCTGACATTGAGTCTTGCATGTACCACTTTGCTTGGTACTAATATGATGCAATGCTCTCATACACATGTTT
The DNA here is from genome assembly GCF_031143425.1 of Pleurodeles waltl. Taxonomy (NCBI): domain Eukaryota; kingdom Metazoa; phylum Chordata; class Amphibia; order Caudata; family Salamandridae; genus Pleurodeles; species Pleurodeles waltl. The sequence continues at coordinate 522,123,893 of NC_090443.1, forward strand.
CTTATCACTTGTCCTGCCTATTTCAAGTGCAGGAGTGTAGGGATCCTTTGTCGATGGTGAGGATGGCTCATAAAAAAATTAATATGGCTGCATGTAATGTTAGGTACTGTATTTTTTGCTTTTTTATTGCATGAGTATCTTTGTCTTCAGTAAATCATTATTTTGCAAACTGTCCATGGAGTGTCCGCCCCGAGTGCAGAGTCTCTTTTCTGAGCGCATACTCTACACACACGGAGCAGAGACTCCGCACACAGAGCAGAGACTCGGAAGTTGGGCTGGAACCCAACAATATCATTCAGGGTATGAGAAGCAGGAAATAAACAACAGGAAGTTCATAACTGGAAGATGCTGACAACAGCCACTTTACAGTCATTGTGAGCCATCCTCACCTGAAAACAAGATCCTCTGCCATCCTGCTGCTCTGTGCACCAAATCTGTCCCCAACAGGGACTTGGTGACAAGGCACTCTCTTTCAGCGAGGCAGAATCAAACAGATGGCAGGGTGCTTGATAAGCATTCTCAGCTTTATAGGGACCCTGAACAACAGATGAGTATTTATTGCAACATGCACAAGATTCTGGGAAGACATCACAGCGAGCTGCAGTACAGTGGGTGATCGCAAGTCAAAATGTGTAAGAAGTGATGGGAGGACCTGCGACATTGGGCCAGGATTATGCCTAAGAACTATTGGGCCTGTCCACCCAGTCACATGTACATAGGCCCCACCTCAGCCCACAGTACCAAAGAGCCCTGAAAACAGCCTGGCCGACTCTCCATGCTCAGTTAGATGTGCATGAGCAGCAGAGACCTGATAAGCGCCTGAACTGCTTTATGTGTCTGGTAGTATGATGTGAGTTGTGAAAGAGATGTTACGTCATGTTTATTTGTCAGCCTTTACCCTACGTATGTAATGGTTGCAGTATTTATGAGGTCTACGGTGGTCATTTTGAACACATTGGGATTTCCCGCCGTGTTCGGGCTGGCGGTCTTTCCATCGACCGCCAGCCTCCTGGAAAACCCGCCGGCCGTGTAATGATATCCCCGCCGGCCTGGCGGGGAACACTGCCGCAACATTGAGGGCGGCTCCATGAGGACAGTGACATGCGCAACGGGGGCCTGCACAGGGGCCCCTGCACTGCCCATGGAAAGTGCATGGGCAGTGCAGGGGCACCCCCTCCGCCAGCCTTTTCCTGGCGGGACATCCTGCTAGGAAAAGGCTGGCGGCATTTGAAACATCCGCAGGGTAGCGCAGCTACCCTGGCGGATGGTGTTTCATCCCGCCGCCAGGCTGCCTGGCGTCGGGAGCATGGCGGTGGGTGATGGCTGCCGCTGGCGGCCGTCAACCTATTCATTATGTGGCGGTTCGGCCCGCCATGCCGGCTGGAGCCTTTCGCCGCCACTGCCTGCATGGCGGGCCGAACTGCCAAGTTCATAATGACCGCCTATGTCTCCTTAGAGTAAGTGTAAGGCTGCTTTATGAGGGCATTCTGAAACTTATAGTGTGGTAAACATAATTGGGAACAGTTTCATTTTTAGTTGCATTTTAATGAATAAATGCACTTATAAAATCATTACTAGTCTACAAAGGACCTCAGAACTGTTGATTCCAATGAGGAAGGAAGGGCTTGCACACTGTCTAGTGTTGGTGTGTGAGGTGTTTGGGTGTTGGATGCTGCTTGTTGCATGCTTGTTGCGTGTGAGTTTTGTCAACATTCATCCTATGTGTGAAATGGCTACAGTACTCATGAGGGCATTCTGGGACTTGTAGTGTAGTAAACACAACTGGGGAAAATTTCACATATAGTTGCATTTTAATGAATAAATGCACTTACTCAATCATGACTAGTATACAAAGGACCGTATAACTGTTGTATAAAATAAGGAAGGAATGGCTTGCACAGTGTTTGGGTTTAGATGCTTTCCCATGCATGTGTTTTTGTGTTTATATGTTAAGTAACAGATTTTGGCATAATGAAGTAAAGGCTGACTTTGTGATACTTGTCTTACTCAAAATCATACAAACATATCAAAGAGGACATACACATATCTTCAAAGCAGTGGCACATATGCAATTTAGAATGTCTAGGTCAAAGTCCTAACTATGCACATGTGGTCACCAGTATACAGCACAGACAAAGCTGTCTTGACATGCTACATGAGGCACATGCCTCGTACATTGACTGCTATTCCCTAGGGATTTTCCACTTTTTTAAATCACATCTTTGACTAGGTCATATCCAAGGCCTTATTTGTATCTGTAAACCCTATTTTGTACCACTGTAGTGCTTTCACATGCTACCCAGCACATGACATTTGATAGTAAGTGTATGTCTGTTGAAATTGCACATTACACGATAATCCTGCATCCACCTTTAGTGGTGGATTAATCCATTCTGACTGTGCTCTATCCCCACTTGTAAGATTTTACATTGAAAGATAACTATCTTTCAATGTCCAGAAACTCACTTCACACCAATGCAGAAAGTGAGGGTTAGTAAATACTGAAGATGATACAGAGAGTACTTGAGACAGATTACAAATTTTTTGGGGGTTCCAAATTCATTACATTGTCTCGTGAGATCAAGAGATTACAAAAACAGCACTTGCTTAATGTTGTTGTGAGCGTCTTTATGATTTGTATACCAACTACATAATTATTTGCCTTATGTTTAAGTGGACCCAGCTGGCCAACAGACATCCATCCATGACTAGGGGCAATAGAATGGAACCTCAGCTAGTAGGCAGGTAGGACCTCTCGATGGAACCAGCAAGGAGGAGGAACAAGTAGAAAATCAAGGTAGTGGAAGTGCACCCACCAGTAATGAAGCTACAATAACAATACCATCCTAAAGTGGGGGGTGCATCGAGAGGGACACAACCAGCCAGGGGTGGGAAGAATATGGGTCTCCCCCTAGCACCTAAGAACTGGATCGTGATGTGATGTCCCCAGGGCAGGATGCATCGCCATCTGTGTCTACCACTGACCCCTACTTAACTCCTGATGCCCCATCCCATCAGGGCCTGCAGCGGCACCCCCTGTCACTAACCCCACTCCATGTGCCTGCCCTGAAGAGCTGAGGGAGGCACCTTCCCCCAACACCCCACATCCCTGTTGTTCAACCCAGACCTCTCGATGTATGGTGATTCCTTGGGCTACATCTGAGGAACTGGAGCTAGTATCTGACGTTGAGAAGAATGTGTCCTCTCGGATCATACAGGAGATCAGGGATGAGCTCTGTATGTTCTGAGAGCACATTTCCAAAACAAGAGGTGCCTCAGTGCCTCCATCACTTCCCTGGGGGCAACACTATTGTCTGTGTTGGCCCAACACTACCTCCACCACTGCAGTTGTGTCTCAGAGTGCATCTACCCTCTCTGTTTTCCCTGAGACCCCTGGTACCCCTCATGTTGCCCGCTCCCCTGGGGTGTCTGGTCCTGCACCGGCAGACCAAGAGGAGTCCAGGGTGCAGGGGATTTGCACATTGTTATCAAGGACAATGAGAATGGCCAGTGACTGAACATTGTTCAGACTTGTGACTTTTCTTTTCAACTCCTTGTACATAGACTGGTTCCCCTGATGCGCCCTTCCATGTTTTATTTATTTAACCCAACCCTTCCAAGTCCCCATTTCCGCATTCGACTTATAATCTTATTTGATTTCCCTTCTTCCTTTCCTATGGACAGGTTTTTTTCAATAATTTCTCTGATAAAATTTAAAAAAATGTACATCTCCTTGCTGTGCTGTGTGTTTCCTTATATTTGCTGTGTTACAATTATTGAAGTTGCATTGGTAGGTGTTTAGCTATGCTTTCAATATAATATATTGTACACAGATGGATCTACTAATATACGTCTTACACACATGTATCAACACATATACAGACTATAGCCAGATTAACCAACTGACCTACATTAACTATTACTCATCTCAATTGAATTATGGAAGATATCTTTGATTCACAAAGTGTATGGGGGATCTCTATTGTGCCTTTGCAAGTGTGGTGGTGAAGATCTCTGTGAGTAAGTGTGTTTAACGTGTTGGCGCTCAAGTGTGGGTTGGTGTAGTGTCTCTGCCTGTACAGGTGGTAGAGGATCCTGTGCAGGGCTTGAGGTTGGCTGCACATGTGGTGGATGTGCCTATACAGGGGCTTAGGGTGGCTGTACAGGTGGGAGGTACCTGGACATGGGTGCCTATACAGTTGAGAGATGTAACTGGGCAGGGTAGACAAGACTGTTCAGTGGGGGGGGGATGTGCAAGGGTGGTGGTGCCTGTGAAGGTTGGGGGTGTGCCTGTGGAAGTTGTGGTACCAGTGGCTAGGTGTAATGTGGTGCAGATAAATGTATTGGGTTCCCCTCCTTGTGTTGACTGTGAAAGGTGAGTTTGAATCAGTTTGAGCATGCCCTCTATCATCTTCCTGGCCAAGTCATTGTGTCTTGCACTACTCTCTTCCCTATGGATGAATATGATCTCATTTATCTTCTTTGACATGTCTTGTGAATATTTGTCCATCTTGCCCAAGACCTGGGTCAGTCTCTCAACCATCTGAGGGAATTGGTGTATGTCCTGTAGTGAGTCAGAAATATCAGACAGAGTAGCCCCTATGGCACACATGTCCTGCCTCACATCAGTCTGCTGGTGGAAAAAATACCCTTCCCACTGGCAACCATGAACATCCGACAGCCCCCTCCACATGGGACAGCCTCGGATACCACTGTCAGGTCCAACAAGGGTGGTGGGGGCAAATAGGAAGCTATGGGCCAGAGATTGGTGCCTGGGGGATACCTGCTCCCTGCTCCCCACCAGGGGTGGTAGGTCCCTCAGATGGTGGAGAGAAGGCCTGGGATGCATTATCATGGGAAGAGTGTTGAATGCTGGGAATGAGCACTCCTCAGGGATGGTGTGGGAGGCACTATGCTGACCGGAGCAGGTGTGGGCTTAGATCTTTTGTCCAGTGGGCCAACAATGATGGGCAGGGGACCAGCCTCATCATCCTCTGCAAACAGAACCAGATCTTCTTCAACCTCCTCTACTTCCTCCTCCTCCTCCTCCTCCTCTACTTCCTCCTCCTCCTGTGCATTACTGTCAGCTAATAAGGCTGCTTGGAGGAGGAGTGGGTTCTCCCCTTGGACTGGAAGTCGCCTGCCACTGGTAGATGGTCTTTCCTCTAGAAGCTACTCATCGTCCTCAGCACCAAAAAAACAGAGGTTACAACAGGATAAGTATTTTCCTTAGAATATCATGTGATGCAACACAAGGGTTGAGTAAAATGATCTTTGCATCAATGGATGTTCCACATGTGATCTGGTTTGTGTACACCTACACATGACAGCTCACACCTTAACATTAAGGTTTTCACATTCAGAGGTGCAATGCAAAAGCACACTCACCAGCTCCAAACACAGCTCTGTGTGGTATTGAGATCCCCCCTTGATGTCAGCTGCTGAATCTGGCTCATCGAGTGTGTACCAGAAGATGTGGTACTCGATCCAGCAGCTTGAGAAGGAAGTGACACCATGATTAATGTTCTGCATGAATCATATGTGAAAATCCACACTTGGTGCACACATCATGCACTATGTTGGAAACATTTTACACAACAACTTCCGATGCTATGTAAAAGTGGCTATATCTGCTAATGTACTTTCACAAAGACTTGGCTATTGTGAATGATTTGGGAGTCAATAGCTTACAACACTATATGCATGCTTACCAGATGAACTGATGTTAGTGGGTTTGACTGCTGCATCCAGGATGTCTCCCAAACCCCTGGATGGTGTCTTCAGGATCATTTAGGAGGTCCTGAAAGTAGCTGTGATGTGACATACATGTCCATATTTAAGTGTAAGGAATGATAGTAATTATTTTACATGTATATGTCATGCTATAGACCAGTGATATATAATTTACGGGGGATGCATAAGGCCCTCCTCAACTTTGCATGTGGCCCCATGGTCAACAGCAGCACTAGGCAGCTGCTTACTCAACATGGCACCATCATCAAGCAGATATCACAATAAAAGGCAAACATGTATGTAAAGTTTACTGATAGTTAAAGGCAGGGAGTAACTAGGGTGTCCTGCACTGCCTACCTTTGGATACACCTTCATTTTTAGCGGCATCATGCGTCATAAGTATGAAGTGGCCTATTTTCTAAAGGAATGTTCCTCAACATGCAGAACTGTTTCACCTTTGCACATCAGATCTTGTCAGTGATTTGCAAATCAATATGGATATGTATAATTGTCTGCAACGATTTGGGATTCATTCATAACTGCCCCCTCAGCCCTGGGATATCAATACCCATTGTGGACTGGAAGGTCAGATATTTGGCTGTGCCCGTTTTGTGTGGCCTGTATTCCCCTTATACATGAGCAACATCATAGTCTATTTCACCTGACACTGGATAAGGTTTTGTACAGCACAAATCCTAAAGTCATGTATATCAACGTTTGCTAATATGTCATTATGTAGGTAGAGGGTACAAAGTGAAAATCAACAATTAGCTAGGATCACACATTTTGGTCAAGTGGTGATGATGGGATGATCCCCACCTTTACTGTTTCACATTGTGCAGTTCCACCACCATATGTATATGTTTCACTTCCTCTATAAACACATTACCAGCCCCAGCTCCAGCCCCCCTCCCCAAATGCAACCCTGCTGGCATCACCGCAGCCTTCAGACACAACATTTACCATACATTTTGGGTCCTTAGATGTTATTAGCAAGCATCCATGTCATGGTCTTTCAAATCAATTGTTTCTCCTCATCTTCATAAGAGACAATATGACCAATTAGGTAAGCACTATACTCACTTACCACACATTTTCAATCATCCTTTCATTAGGCAACATGTTATGGAGTGGTATATTGTTATGAGCCATATGTGAGCATATGGAGATGAGAGACAACGGTGACATTAGACACACACCACATACAGCTGACATTTAGTCCACTTTTTAGAAGCATGACACTTTGTTAAAGTCATTAGTATGTATACTTAACAGGATCCTGCATCCACCCAGTGTGTAGTGCCGGACCAGGTGTCACATCCGTACGTGTAGTAGAGATAGCTGTATGCTGTGGTTTTCAGGACAATTAAATATGTGTTTCCAGTTTACATTCATGTTGACACATGTGATTCACAGAATTACCTAGTTCAGTTCAAAGGTTTGGGACTAGTACCAGTTTGTGCTGATGGTATGGGTTGATGTGCCCCATGATGTTGCCTCAATGGTGGAGTAGGGACCTCTGCTGCAGTGGGTAGGTGACTGTACTCTGGCTCTATTTGGCAATAAAAGGGGAAAGTCACCAGACCTAACTGAAACATGCTGAATATGTGCAACTTGTCATATATTAACACAATTGCATTTACATGCCAACAGTAATGGTAAGTGAATGAGGCACATTATCTATTGTCATTTACCAATGTTATGTGAATACTCCAGCAGTGATGATCCAATGATTTTGACTGAATTTGAAGTTGCCATTTCTATCACAAAGGATTCTCTGACTTATAGTGCAATTGACTAAATAAAACCCATAAGGGTCTGACTCACCATGCCATTTACACTCTCCTGGAACAACACCCATAGTCACATTTCTAGTGTATTGCAGACAATCATCATGTAATGTCACTATTAGATTCATCACATATCACCTGGTACCACATTGAGGTGATCACTCACAGGCAGCCTGGGAGTGAATGGTGTTGAGGACACCCCTCAAATAGGGTGAGATGGAGGCGGGATCAAGTGGGCACCTTTATCCTGCTGTACTTCTCCTTTACCTGCTTCTTCTTTTTCTGCTACTTCTTCTTGATGTCTGTGACTGTACGGGCATCCTTTCTCAATGCAGTGACTGCAGTAGCCAAATGGTGCCATAAAGATGCCGTCTGTGTGGCACTGCTGCTGTAGGGGGAGACCATGTAGTAATTTGTAGTGCTTCACTATGGAATTGAGTATCATGGTGGCCTTTTCCTCAGTAAAAATGTTCCTCCTCCTCAAAGATAGCATGCTGTCAGTTTTTCCAGGCACAGGGCTGGCAGGCGCAGTTTCAGTGTGGAAAGACCAGCTCCTTGAATGTGCGTTGCTTCTATGTGGTTTGTAGTGAGGGGTTGCAAGTAGTATTAATTGCAAGCAGGAGCATGAAATTTCAATTACTCTATCCCGAGTGAGGATTTTCCACCCTGAGTGTAGAGAATCTGCCAGAGTGCGGAGAATCCTCCACGAGTGCGGATGTAAAGATACTACTCATAAATGCCCTCAGTGAATTACCAAAGTTGGAAAGTTAAACCTATGGTCTACGCTTAGACCAAAAGTCTAAGCTTATCTTTGTGAATCAGGCCCCAAAGTATTTCTACCACACTGAACAGTAGAAACTCAATTTATGTGAGCAAAGCTTTGTTTGTCTTTGCATTCTTGATTTAAATGCCTTAGGGATTTTTGTTTACAGAGTATATTGTGTTTATACTAATGCAAGGCATTTCCTTTCTCAGGATTATGCTGTGGATGAGGTTGATAAATCTTTTCACCCAGCATAAGGGTGTGGACAGAAGGGCATCAAATTTCAAAACAGTCAGTTTAGAATAACAGCATACAAATAATATGCCAAGCTGAAATAAAGCCCAGGGATTTTTATCACATATTAAGGCTCGGAGTAACATCGATAATTCCCTAGACAAGACTTTAAAGGTATGGAATCATAATAGGCTGCCCAAACCTCCTAATGAAGTTCAAACAAACTAACATTAAAAAGACAAAGCATTCAATCAATGCTACACATAACAGCTGTATGAAAATTTGAAAAGGAGAAAACAACCACTGTCTTATTCTGTTAATTTTTTTGCAATTTCAGGCCCATATTAATACTTTTTTGACGCAAACCAGCGCCGGTGCTGGTTTACGTCAAAAAGTTTACTGCCGGCTAACGCCATTCCTAGGCGTCTTGCGGGCGCCTTATTTAAGGAATGACGTTAGCCGGCGCTGCGGACTGGTCTAAGTGAAAAAAAATTACTCAAACCAGGCAGCACCTGTGTAGGGAAAAATGGGGGTTGTGCGTCAAAAAATGGTGCAAGTCAGGTTTGAGGCAAAAATCATGCCTCAAACTGCACTTGCACCATTTTTTGACGCACAACCCCCATTGAAATGACTCCTGTCTTAGCAAAGACAGGAGTCATGCCCCCTTGAGAAATGGCCATGCCCAGGGAACTTCTGTCCCCTGGGCATGGTCATTGGGCACAGTGGCATGTAGGGGGGGGCAAATTAGGCCTCCCTATGCCAATAAAAAAAAAAAAAATACTTACCTCAACTTACCTGTACTTACCTGGGATGGGTCCCCCCATCCATGGGTGTCCTCCGGGGGTAGGCGAGGGTGGCAAGGGGTGTCCCTGGGGGCAGGGAAGGGCACCTCTGGACTCCTTCCATGGTCAGAGACCATGGAAGTGAGCCCACAGGTCCCTTAACGCCTGCCCTGGGCCAGGTGTTAAAAAACAGCACACATCAGGCTGTGTGCCATTTTTTAAGGCCCGCCCTCTCCTGTGCGTCAAAATGACGCAGGAGTATAAATAAGGCGCACAAGCCTTAAAGTCATTTTTTGGGCGGGAACGCCTACCTTGCATGTCATTAACACAAGGCAGTTTCCTGCATCCAAAAAATGACTCACACTGAGGAATTTTGATGTCCCCGGGTGTCAAAGTTTAAATATGGTGCGCAGTTTGCGCTGAATGTGCATCAAAATTTTTGATGCACATTCCGCGCAAACAGAGTATAAATATGCCCCTAAGTTTCACAATTTAGTGACTTAGGCAAGGGGTAACCATACAAATTAGCAAGGGCAAATTAATATGTGTTGGGTTAAACAAATGCAGGCAAAAGAACAAAAAGCACACAAAGGGCAAAAAGAGTTTGGAAAAATAAATATGGGGAGCAGGTGAGTAACTAAGGCTGGCAAAAAGTAGATTAAATGGGAAGGCATCAGCATTTCAGAAGCTCGATTAACAGCCTTCTTGTGTCAATGGAAAATCAAAGCATTTCAAACAGGCAAGAGTAGAGAGGATGGGAAACATTACTTACAATGCGGCAAATGCAACAAGATGCATCTACCATGATGCCTTTACAAGGCATATGTGTTTACCAAGCATGGCTTTAACACAAATATACCCTTACCACACATGCCTTTACAACAAATTTTGTTGTAAAGGCATGAATGGTAAAGGTGTATGCGTGGTAAAGGTTTAAAGGTAAGTACAAGTAAGTATTAAATTGATTGAGTGTTTTATATATATATATATATATATATATATATATATATATATATATATATATATATATATACACATATATACACACATATATATATATGCATATATATATATATATATATATATATATATATATATATATACATATCTATATATGCATATAAATGGTGTTTAGGGTGGGTAACGGTTATTAGTGGTAAAGGCATTTTTAAGTTTTAGGATGGGTATGGGATTTGGAGTGGTAAGGGCATTTTTCGGTTTTAGGGTTAGCTTTTTGGATTGTAAGGGCATTTTTCGGTTTTAGGGTGGATATGGCTTTTTGGGTGGTAAGGGAATTTTTAGGTTTCAGTGCCGGTATGGGTTTTGGGGTGGTAAGGGCATTTTTAGGTTTTAGGGTGGGTATGGCTTTTTGGGTGGTAAGGGGATTTTTAGGTTTTAGGCTGGGTATGGGTCATTCAGTGGTAAGGGCATTTTTAGGTTTTAGGGTGACTATGGGGTTTGGGGTGGTAAGGATATTTTTTAGGTTTAAGGGTGGGTATGGGTTTTGGGGTGGTAAGGGCATTTTTAGGTTTTACTGTGAATATGGATTTTGGATGGTAAAGGCATTTTTAGGTTTTAGGGTGGGTATGGGTTTCGGAGTGGTAAGAGCATTTTTAGGTTTTAGGGTGGGTATGGGTTTTTGTGTGGAATAGGCATTTTTAGGTTTTAGGATGGGTATGAGATTTGGGATGTTAAGGGGTGTTTAGGGTTTAGGGTTGGTATGGGATTTGGGGTGGTAAGGGGTGTTCAGGTTTTGGGGTGGGTATGGGTTTTAGGGTGGTGAGGTCTTTTTTAGGGTCTAGGGTTGGTAGGATTTTTGGGTGGAAAGGTGTGTTTGTGTATGTGCATATATATATATATATATATATATATATATATATTTATATATCTGCACACACGCACATATATATATATATATTTATGTCATGTATATATATATATATATATATATATATATATATATATATATATACATATATATATATATGATATGTCTGTTGTACTTACCTCTACTGTTTACCATGCATATGCCTTTACCAAGTATGCCTTTACTTGAAAATGTTCATGGTAAAAACATGTGTGGTAAAAGCATATGTGTGGTAAAAACATTTTGTGGTAAGTGCATACATGGTAATTCCCATGCATTGTACTTACTGCATTGTAAAGGCATGCGTGGTAAGTGCATGCATTGTTCCATCATACATCCAGAGAGGACCCTACCTCTCAGAGCCCAAGGGCTTCAGTTCCTAAAAGGAAGACTAGAAGACTCACTAAAATCAAACTGGAGAACAATATATTAAAGTTCATAGTGCAAAATAATTCGTCCATCCATCACTCCACATCATGCAAAGAGGTAATTGCCCAATGAAAGTCAGGCAAGCCACATTGACTGCAACATCAGAGAAAGTTCTCAGGTTCACCATGAGAAAGGACACCCACCTCAGCTCATCCGTGTGGGTTGAAACAATTGCATACATAGGTCATTCCACAGTTTCTGAATGTACTGTGTTAGTTTCTCAGACTCACTATGTGTAAAACAAAAGAACATCTATTTCCAGGCTAACATTCTCATAAGAACTAAGGCCCATATTTATACTTTTATAGCGCAGCATTTGCGTAATTATTTGATGCAAAAGCGGCGCACACTTACAAAATACAATTGTATTTTGTACGTGTGCCCCGCTTTTGCATCTAAAAGCGGCGCAAAAGTGGCGCTAACATTTTTTAAATATGGGCCCAAGTCTGAAAGAAAAGTTAATGTTAGCAAGAATGACTAAACATTTTCTGCACAGTCAGGATATAGAGCCTTGCAGATCTAATTAGGTTAAGTAAAATTAATTAAAACAGCACATTCATTAACCCAATTAATACACAAAAACATTAAAAACTATGATTTCGACATTAAAGAGCTTTGCCAGTGTTCATATTACAGTAGATTCAAAATGAAATCACTCTGCTCATACATTGGTTTGAGTATGATTCAGACCTTTTTTATATGTAACATTTTAAACATTTCTCTTCATAAATCTCTCATCACTTTAGTGAATGCTATTAATTAACATTATGAACTACAACATAGAATTGGATTAATTGATTTAACACGAAGTTTAAAGGCTAAACCACAACACTTTGTCTAGTGACCTACAGTGAATATGCATTAATATGGCTTTTCACTGTACCACTTTACAACCTAACTATTAGCACTTTTCTAGCAAAATACATAGATTGTCATGTAGAGATGATTACTGTGATGTCAGGGACAGTACTCAGATTTCTGCTACATCACTAGCATTGTTGCAATATTGTTATTAATTATATTGACATTTTCTCTGAAACACAGACACCTTGCAGGAACTTGGAAGTGTTCTCTGATAAATTTTGGTGCATCTCAAAACACCACCTAATGTAGTTTTTGCATGCAAGCAGAAATGTGAAATATATAAATCGTCATAGCATTTATACAGCATAAAACATAAAGTTCATATGTAGCGCTTCCTATCACAGGTAGTGTTTCGATGTGGTCTCAATAACAAGTGTTGATATTGCACAATTTAATGGTACTGAAATGTCTGACCTTGGAAGGGTGGAAGATTGAGTCATTCCTCCAGAAGTTTCCTTTATACACTAGGCTACATTTAAAAGCAGTATTTGACCAATTATGCAAGGTAGAACATTTCTTTAGGGCAGGGTTTATAAAATGAATGCACTTATAATGTTAGACTAGATGCAAACTGGCATTGGCCCCGCCCATCATAGCTTCTTTACCTCACAACTCCAACCCTTTCTGTCATCCCTCCTACCCTCAATCAGGTTCTGGGCTCAAACTGTTTATTTTTCCCTTATTAAACATATTCTGCACCGCATGAACACAAATTACACAACACATTTACTTTACATAGTCAAGGCAGTTTGACTTCAACGGTGCTTGTTTTGCATTGGTAGTGGGCTCACATTTTACAACAATATAGTTTTACAAAAATCATGATAAAACAAAAGAAGCATTAACAAAGTCAAAAGGCTGGTAGCCAATGTTAGACTTATTTGCTTTGTTGATGCTTGTTATTTTTGGAGGGAAGACAATTTCGTTTTTTTGGTTGCCTTCATGCCTGGACGGGGTAAAGTACACCTGGCATAGTCACTTCGTAAATGTGTCCGTCTACTAAGACAGCTTCAACATAGACATTTTTAATTCAAAAGAAGGTCAGTTTGGGATTCTCTAATTAGGTGTGTTGTGCAGAATGCAGATTTAAGAGAGGCAAAGAGGCAAAACAAGCATTGGCAAAGCCAACAATTCCTGTGTTGGCTGCCAGCCTCTTGGCTTTGCCATTTTTTTTACTGATATGGTAAAGCTTTAAAACAAAAACATGAACACAAAAGTCTGGTGGTGCATGCACATGCATGCACATGTAGAGCAAATCATCTTTGGATGTTTTTGTAATACGGTTTTGCAAAAATGTTTAAAATTGGCCATGCATGCATATACAAGCTGACATCTTTGAATATTTTGTGATAAAGATGAACAAAAGCACTGAAAGACATCAACCCTTGCATGGGCATGCTCATGCATGGGTTGCCATTTTGTAATTGGTTGAATGCCCATTGAGAGCTTACTTTCTCTGCATGAATGCACATCCATGTGCAAAGGTGACCATTTAGCAGTTGTCTGAAGAGCATTTCAAAACATTGTGGCTGCAAGCAGTGAGGGTTGTGCACGACTCTGTGTCATTGGCCGTGAGGGCCTGATTGCAGTGACAGGGTAGCTCCTGAGCCAAGCTGCAAAAAAGTTTAAAAAAAAATAAATACACTAAAAAGAAGCCCACACAAGTCTATAAGTTCCTTATACCGAGAAGGACTTCTTTCTATGTGAGTAATGACATTGTTCTTGGACAGAATATCTGCACTCACAGAGTATGGAATCAGTGGTACAAGTCGGTAAACTTATTTCCCAATTTGTTGGTGTGGAAAACAGAAGCAAAATGTTAATAACAAGTGAACAAACAAATGTATGAAGAGGGCTAGCTGAAAGATCCTCTAAGTAAGTATGTTATACATATAAATGTGTTTCAAAAGTTTTTCTTCAAATGCACAGCGATGTGCATTATGAGAGAATAGTTTTTTGAGAAGGATAGAGAGGAAGCCACTTGTAGGTCAGCGGGCGCCATCACAAATCTCAAGGTGAGGGGCGGGTGGACGGAGATGGAGTGAAAATAATTAAAACAAAAAAAAACTAACTTCCACCGCAATGCAACTGTCTCCTGCCACCTCCTGCCTGGATGTGGTGTCCCAGCATTCACTGGGGCACCAGCACAGGCTCCCCTGAAATCCTGGCGCTGCTTTCATGCTAAAACTAGCATGAAAGCAGCACCAGGATTGGTCTGAGTGGCTTGGCCAGCCACTCAGCCCTGGGGGTCTGTGCAGTTTCTCCAGCCCGACTGGTAAACACAGCCGAGCTTTGGAAAACTTAAGGGGGACGGCCAAACACACATGCGCACTTAGGTGTACTCTCTCCTCTTCCACCTCCCACCTCCTGTGGCCCAGCCCCACCCCTCCCTGCACTGCTGGCAGAGCCAGCAGCAGAAAAATATAACAATAGTAAACTATTGTTTTATTTTTTTGCTGCTGGCTCAGCCAGGGGGACGATGCTCCTTCACCATAGCGAAGGAGCCGCCCCTGTTGTAGGTTAGCA